>NC_048301.1:103226929-103552217 GCF_013100865.1 Trachemys scripta elegans | reverse complement strand
CCCCCGGCCTCCCACCACACCGGCACAGCACCCTGCACACCTCACTGCTTGCCCAGCGCCCCCCGCCCATAGACCTCCCCACTGCCCACCACCGTCCTCACACTCCCGCCGTCACAGCTGCACAGCACCCCTCATTCCTGAGAGGATTCTGCACCAAAAAATTAAAAACTCTGCACACAATGTTTTAAAGTTCTGCAACTTTTATTTGTTAATAAATAAATGTGGAGGCTCCAACATAGCAGTGGGGAACTCAGGCCACTGGTTGCATGGAGGTAGGAGACCACCCTGCAGCCTCCCCACACTCCACCGGGACAGGGACTCGGCAGTGAGGCTGCACCCTACCTTAACACAGTGCAAGGGCCAGACCTGCCCCAGAAACACACTGGGGCCTAGCCCCCTTGTGACAGGTGCACCAGGTGTGGGTGCACAGGCTCAGCCCGGGAGCAGGATCCAAGTGCAGAGGGGTAAGAGAGTTCTCTGGGGGCAGTCTGGGTGCGGGTGGCTCACTGGGAGAGCTGGATGCACAGAAGCTCATTTGGGGGGTTCCAGGTGCAGGGGCAATGGGACTCTTCAGGGGATCCAGGTGAAGGTGTTTGGGGCTCAGGAGTGGGGGTCTAGGTGCAGGGGAGATGGGGTTCATTTGGGTGGGGGTCTAGGTGTAGGTGATTGGGGCTCAGTGGGGAAGGTGTCTGGGGGAGCTCATCGGGGTGGTACAGAGGCAGGGGAGGTCGGGCTTGTCAGGGTGAGGGTTTGATGGGCCTGTTTAACGGGGGAGCCCCAGTTTCTGCCAAGGGGATGCCGCATGCTGGGCTCCAGCTTCCCCCCTACCCCCCATCCCCTTCTCTTCCCCATCCCATGCCCCTTTCCCACTGCCTCTTTCCCCTAGCTCCCGCTTCCCCTGCCCCTTTATCTTCCCCATCCCATGCCCCTTGCCCACTGCTCCATCCCACCCCCTTCCTTCCCCACTGCCTCTTTCCCCTAGCCTGCCCCACCATAGGCACTCACTGTTGTACAGAAAACAGAATGGCCTCTTCCCCACTGCTCCATCTCCTCCTCCTCCCCATCCCACCCCCTTCCTTCCCCACTGCCTCTTTCCCCTAGCCTGCCCCTGCCCTTCCCCACCATAGGTACTCACTGTTGTACAGAAAACAGAATGGCTCCCAGCACACAGAAGAGGAGCTCAACCAGCACTAGGACCCAGAAAGTGGCATCTTCTGAACAGCACCCTCTTTTTTCAGCGGAGCAGCTCTGTGCCCGCAGAAAGTGCGGGAGGCAGTGACTCCATGAGCCCCCACGCCTCGCTTCTGTTTGGGGATACTGCCCCCCAAACTAAGCCCATGTGGCCCCTTGGAAGCAGCACAACCAGCAGGACGAGTGCGAGTCCGGCCTTCACTGGCCAGGCTCCCTCAGGACCCACATGCCTGGAGGGGCCCAGTAGGCCCATCCCTAGACATCTCTAGGCCTCCGCGGGGGGCGGGGGAGAGCTGCACCCAAAGTCTGGGGGGGGGGCAGGAGCAGACTTGGGGGGCAGGGAGGAAACTGTCCCCCAGCACGAGCCAGCAGAGCGGGCTGTGGCCGGGTTGCTCCATTTCCTGCCACCCAGTGATTGCAGGGTGACCCCGCACTCACAGGGTGGAGGGAAGTGGAGTGACCCAGACCCAGCCTGCTCTGCTCTGTTCCCCAGCTCCCAGCCTTGGGACTGGGGGGCAGGGGGAACTGCCCCCTAGCATTTACCGGCAGCGCAGCTGGGGCCGGGTCGCAGGACGCACCTGACCCCTTCTGCAGCCCTCCAGGGAAGGGGCGGAGTGGGGGTGGGGACAGAGCAGGGGTGGGGGCAGCTTTTCTGGCTGACTCAGCTGTCCGGGGTATCAGGTTGGCCGCTGGAGGCTGGAGCAGCAAGTCCGGACACTGGGGCCCCTTCTGAGTGTGGGCCTGGCGCCATGGAGCCACTGCTGCCATGGTAAACCCAGTACTGGGACCTCTCCGTGGTTTGGTGGGGACAGGCATGCTGCTAGCTCTTGCCTGGAGTCACTTCCCACGCATCTTTTTTTCCAGAGAAGCAGGATTTCTGGAAAGCTTCTGGTCCAGAGTTTGTGCTGGATTTCTGAAAAATGGATCGGAATCCGTCACCCCCTTCTAGTGATGCTGAGGACGAGCAGGCTGCAGGCGATTCCATTGGGAACACTGTCTACAGCAAGCATTGGCTGTTCAGTATCCTTACAAAACTGATTGAGGTGCGTGATAAGTACCATTCATCGGTCTCAGAAAACTGGGGGACACTCTTAGGTACTGAGCTCTTGCTGTGTTAACAGTTGGCCTGCAGGTTAAATAATGCATGTTGTAACATCGAGAGAAAGTGTCCTCAGTGAGTAACCAGGAATAAGATTGCTCACTATTATAAGGAAGGGTGAAGAGCTATTTAATCTAAAGGACAACTTTGGTGCAAGAATATACGGATGTAAACTACTCATGAACAAATTCAGGCGGGAAATGAGAAGAATGTTTCTAGTCATTAGAGGAGTGGAAACAGCATCCCAATAGGATTTGTGGGGCAACCAACTCAATTGATTTTATGAGAGCACTGGAGAAATTTATGAGTATAATTTATGAGTATGTATGACAAGGTTGATTGTGATGTAGGGGCTCAAGAGCCCTTGGGTTCACTTCTGGTTTATGTCTCATGTTCCTAAAAGCTCATGCTTCATGGTTTTAGTCAGCCACTGGTGGGGGTCAGAAAGGCATTTCCTGGCCCCCAATGTATTCTGGGTGTGAGTTCTTTTTTTTTATTTCCTTCCTCTGAAGCATCAGGAATGGCCAGATAGGACATTGAATGGGGAGGGCCAGTACTCTAAGTTGGCACCAAACGTTCTCTCTATCAGGTGCGTGGCTGGTTGGTTCTTGCTCACATGCTCAGGGTCTAATCAATTGCTATATGTGGGGTCAGAAAGGAATTTCCCCCCAGTTTAGATTGGCAGTGGCCTTGGGAGATTTTTCCTTCCTCAGCAGCATGTGGATGCGGGTTACTTGCCAGGATCATCTAGGTATAATCTCACATAATTAATTATTTCCCTGCCATTGCGGGGGCCTAAGGCACTGGTGCACCTCAGTCTGTGGCACATAATAGTCTAGTCTGTTGTGGGCTGTAAAATTCTTGTCTAATTTTGGTGGTTTGGTTTAGTGTCCAGATGCTGGGTGGTGATGGTGGCCTATGATATATAGGAGGTCAGACTAGATGATCTAGCTGTACCTTCTGGCTTAAACTGTGTGACTGTGACTTGTTTCCACTACAGCTTTAGTTATTTAAAGTTCACTAGACATCTTTAATATCGTTGTATGATTTGATAACTTTAATGTAGCTAGCCCAGAGCACACAATTAATTTGTTATGAGAAATATATCTTACTCACCTGGGTGTAATATCTCTGCAAAGGAAGTAATACTTGAACATTTCAAGAGAGGACCTCCCACCCTCTAACAAATGTTGGTTAAACTTCCCAGCAATCTGTCAGATAGGTAAGTATTGTTGTCCCTGCTTTTTTAGATGGGTAAATTGAGGCAAGGTGAGGTGAAAGGCCTGCATATTGTTTAAAGGAAAGTCTTTTCTGCCTAAGAATATTAATTTAGAAAATGCTTAAAAATGAGCAGTACAGTTTTGGAAGGTCTGAAGAGAGTAGATTGTTAATGACATCTGTCTTTGGATAACTAAAGCAATAGATTGTCTTGAACAATTCATTGTAGTTCTTCACTGTCACTCCCTTACTATTGTTCCATTTTCTTTTTACTTCACTTGATAGGTCATTAGCCCTGAAAAGAGTGATTCCAACTCGAACCGTGAGGAAGTGCAGACAGAGCTAGATGAAGAAATGGAGAATGACATTTGTAAAATGTGGGACATGTCAATGGACGAGGTATGTTGGTGAGCAGCCTGTAATGAAACGTTGAATACAACTGTAAAGCTGAGAAATTTCTCTGCAGTGGTTCAACCTTTCACTGAATGTCCTCAGTTGAAATGCTCCTCAAAGAAGAGGATTGATAGTTCTGGTTAGTGCAAGACCTAGAAACAAGCACTCTTTGCCAGCTTCCCAACTTGAATGGTGTTGCTCCTTCTCTATTCTAGCTGACGCTATCTGCTGAAGGTCCCCTAAGCAGAGTATGAAAGATGCCTGTCCCTGTCATAAAGCTTGTTCAAGTATGAGTCTGAGAATAGCAAGCATTTTTTATGCACTCTAAAGCAAACACTAGGTCATGAAGAAAGATCTTCAATTAGACACAGGCAGTTGAGTCCCAAAACAGAAGGGGCAGACACCAGGATGGAGTCACATTGGTGCTAAAGTCCAATATCTTTTCATATGTTGAAGACAATATTTAGAATAAAATCTGCTGCTGTCACAATAGTACAAGCAGGGCTTTGGAGTGGAGCCTGGAGCTGGAGTGCCGAGCAGCTCTGGAGCAGTGGAGCTGCAGGTTTTTAGCTGGAGTGGAGCCGGAGCACAGCTCCAAAGCCCTGATCTGTACAAGTATATGCACTGACTGTAGCACCACGCAAGGAAGAAACCAATGAATTTGATAATGCTCTACGGAAAACAATACAAGAAGTTTGAAGACAAGGTATGTTATAGTGTTGGGAAACTTTCATGTGAAAGTAGGATTGGACTGGATTTCTGGGATGGTGCAAAAGGGCAGATTGAAACTCAGTGAAGAAAGCGAAAGAGGAGAGAAGCTACTAAATTTCTGGCTATGTAACAACCCAGTCATAATGAACACACTGTTCCAATAAAGAAAGATGATGAGGGAGTGGAATTGGCCATCACTTGATGGGCTAAGTAAGAATACGATAGACATTATACTTGTGAATTGCAGGTAGAAATCAAGTGTGTTGTCATGCAGATGATTTGTGACAGATATTGGATCAATTCATAAGTTAATGTTGGCATTGATGGGGTTGAAGCCTGGAGCAACTGAAAACGTGCCAAGAGCTAAAATCTATGACCAGTTTATCAGGAAATGTGTCAGGAAAGAATACAAAGAAGCTGTGCAGAAAAACATCATGTTTCTGGTGAAAAAAGAAATGAACATTGAAAAGACATAGAACAATTTAAAAAAAAAAAAAAGAGGAATACACAAAAAGAAGTGGAGGAGGAGTACTTGTGGCACCTTAGAGACTAACAAATTTATTTGAGCATAAGCTTTTGTGGGCTACAGCCCACTTCATCAGATGCATAGAATGGAACATATAGTAAGAAGATATATAAACATACAGAGAACATGAAAAAGTGGAAGTAGCCATACCAACTCTAAGAGGCTAATTTATTAAGATGAGCTATTATCAGCAGGAGAAATGGGCCATCTTGATTATCACTACATAATAGGTCATCTTAATTCATTAGCTTCTTACAGTTGGTATGGCTACTTCCACTTTTTCATATTCTCCATATGTGTATATATATCTTCTTACTATATGTTCCATTCTATGCATCCGATGAAGTGGGCTGTAGCCCACGAAAGCTTATGCTCAAATAAATTTGTTAGTCTCTAAGGTGCCACAAGTACTCCTGTTCTTTTTGTGGATACAGACTAACATGGCTGCTACTCTGAAACCAACAAAAAGAAGTGTGAAACAAGTTGTACTGAAAGATAAGAAAACTGAATGGGACATATAAGTTGAAGCTGTCAACAGTGAAAGGCAAGTGGGGGCAAATAGTTGAGGATGAAGAAGTGAAGGAGGGAAAGAATATTTTGAAGAGTTGTACAGAGTCCGGAACACAGTAGATGAAATGGTCCCTGAAAAGTTTTCCTGTACAAACGAGAGAGAAGAGAAGCTGGAGTGCTTAGAAGTAAAGATTTCACTAGAAAGTCTGAAAAAGGAAAAGGTGCTGGGAATTAACAACATGCCCGCAGAGCAGTTAGGCGCAGGTGAGGAACACACATGAAAGGCAATGCACAAACTGTGTAACAAGATTTAGAAGTAAGAGCAAGTGCAGAGCGAATGGGGGAAAGCAATAACAGTACTGAACTATAAAACAGGAGATAAGAATGAGTATAAGAACTATGGAGGAATCCGCTGACTGAGTATGCGGGGAAAAGCACTCGTCAGCCTTGCAGAAGAGAATGAAGAGGTACATAAAGCATTGCTTGCAGAGGGACAGACCAGATTTAGACCAGGATGGAGTATAAAAAGTCAGCTCTCTGTGATGAGACAGATATCAGAGAAGCAGATAGAACACAACCAAATTTGTTATAACAACTTTAGAGATTTTTAACAACCTTTTAATAGCATTTGGCAGAAAAGATTATGACAAGTCTTGAACATATGGCATCCCCAAAAAATTGATCAAGCTGGTAGAAAACATCTACAGCTAGTCAATGAGTATGGTGAGAGTAGACAAGAAGCTGATGGAAAGGTTCAGGATAACCATAGGAGTGAAACAAGGATGCACGCTTTAGCCAGATTTGTTCAACTTGGTACTGGTATTGATTAGCACTGGGAGATAATATGACTCTTCTTATTTCATGTGGGAGGATAGTGAATAACCTTAGATTCACAGAGGATATTGATTTCACAGAATTGTCCAAGGGAGATTTACAGAGAATAACTGCCAGGTAGACGGGGAAAACAGAAAATTTTGCTTTGAAGATTAGCATGAGGAAGGCAAAAACTATGACAACTGGAAGACAAGAGGGAAGAGGTCAAGATCAAACATATCTACAGTTGTGTGTCTCTTACTTTCTTTTGTCATTGACTGTAATTGACAAGCCTGCAGGGGTTGGTAGATAACTCACCTGTCCTAGTGAATCTGACAACTGCTTGATCCAGCCTGATTCCATGAGAGAAACATTTGATTTGCATGTGAAAATTATATTTTAAAAAGGAAAAAAATATGCCTAATTAACACCTTTTCTCCCCAGGATGTTGCATTATTTCTCCAAGAATTTAATGCCCCTGATATATTTATGGGAGTGTTTGCCAAGTCTAAGTGTCCTCGACTTATTGTAAGTATAGATTAATGGAAAGTGCTGTCCTGTTTAATTGCAATAACAGATAGTCCTGGGTGAACACGTGCAAAATATCCTCCTCTTTCCCCTTTCTCCTTCCTTCATGTTTTGCTTGTATATGATTTGAATGGTAAGGTGGAGGAGGGGGGTAGCTTGTAAAATACACTACATCCAATGCTTTCAATCTTCCTTCTGCTCGTTGGTCTATGATCAGTGCTTAAAAAATGATACAGGTCTTGAATGTAGGAATTTGTTCTGGTCTACCAAAGTGATTTTGGTCTTAGTGGATTATCAGATATCAGTACTTAAAATTCTATCATTCTTATAATCCTCCCCCCCCCATCCCCCGCTTTCAGTTCATGTGATTTTAGCAATGTGTATCTCACAGTCCACTATAGATAGGAATTAAGATTCGGAATTCCAGAAGTGCTCAGTGTTTTCTTAACTCCACTCGCACTGAAGTCAGTGGAAGAAGAGTTAGGCTAATACTGATGGTTTTTGAAAATCTCACTCTTAATGCTTTATGTCATTTGAAAGCTGGGTTCCAAATTCTCTGATCATATACTGCCATGGCATTGGCTTCTCTCCTGAGCAATTTGAGACAGTGACTGCCAAAATTGTGGTGTAATTTAAAGGTGGTGAAAAAAGACTGGAGTAAAAATGACTTTTTTTTTTTTTTTTAAAACCTTTTGACCTGCCAGGGCTAGAATCCAAACTTTACGTTACTGAAGATTTGAGATTTCCAGGTTTCCAGTGACATTTGTTATTAGCACTGCTTATTCACAGGACACTTCAGAGCCCTTGATCTCTGTGTAGAGCTGTACATTCTTTTGGTAATAGTCCAGGAGTGAATATAGTCTGTTGGGGATATCTGCTGCATTTTGTTTTTTAAAATACTACAATCAGAAATTGAGGGGGTCTGTTGGGGGTTTATTGAGAAGATCCTTTCTCTTTTCAGGAAGTGAATGTGTCATGGGGTTGCATTTGTGCCAAGTTGTTTGTTCTTATGCTGTTCTTATGCTTATGAATCCAACTAAGCTCCAAACTGATTTGCACAAAGTATCTATTTGTCTGACCTAACTAACGAAACCAGAGAAGTTTGTTTCAAGGTATATTCATTTTTTATTTTTTTAAACCCTTAACTAAAATAAGCCTGAGGAATACTTGCCATCATTTGCCCGTGGTATAATTAGCCATCAGTGCATCCGAGGCATTCCTATATGACATCTCCAATGGAAACATTCAGTCTATGTGGAAAGTGAACGCTCATACTAACTCATGTAGAAGAGAAGTGAGAACAAGCTCTCCCACAGTTAGATCTGTACCCTAAGGTCATGGAAAGGAAATTGTCACCTATATTGCATTGTCTAATCCAACTATATTGTGATTTCACAGGAAATCTGTGTGGGAATATTGGGTAATATGGCCTGTTTCCAAGACATATGCATGTCTATTAGTAAAGATGACAATCTTGGGTAAGTTTGTTTGTGTGTGCTTTTGCTTTCCATCGTGTGTGTGTATATGTTTACAAAATATGGATTAAACATTAAGACTCTTTTTAGTCTTAGATTTTGGACCAAATAGATTAGGTTTAAATGTTAGAAAATTAATTTTATTGTAAATATTTTTGTCTCTGTAGTAGTTTCTTTTATTTTTTTTTTTTAACAAAGAAAGGATCATTTATTGGGCTTGTCTGTCTTGAAAAGTGCAATGCAGATAAATTAATCCACTGTTCCGTATCTCTCACGGGTTAAGAAGAGGAACACAGTTTCTTGTCCTCTGCCCCAACTTAGTTCAGGCGTTTCAACTGACTATTTACTGAATGAAGGATAATGCTGCTTTGAGAAATTTTCAGTGTTTAAAAAAAGCTATGATGAAGAGAGGAACTGTCAGTTAACCATGAGTCCCCTCTTATCACTCATCATACGCCCTTGAGCATATATTGATGCCCAGGTATGTATTTTGTCTGAATTTTTAGAATTGGAAATATCATTAATCTCTACACAAATAGAGGAGGATTTTACTTTTATGTTGGGGCAAACTGCTGGTATGAAAAATTGATAGGAAATTAATCCTTTTCTAAAATTAATTTTTTTCTTTAAGAACAATTCAGTTAAACTTCATATTGTAACTTTTATTTACAGACAAATGTTATTGCAACATTTATGTGATTCGGACTCTCCTACTCTGCTGGAAACAAGCAGGTAGGGCATCTTGTTAGCAACTGAAATATTGATGTTTGATAGAGTTTTAGTATGTTCTAATGACTGTAAATAAAATCCTTGAGAGTGGACTGATTATTTTGTTTTCTCTCCCTTTCCCTTCTTAAATTCCACAGTGCACTTGGATTTCATCCCTCATGGGCTTGATTTTTTTCTCCATTGTACCAGTAGGATTAGTGTAAATCCACAGTAATACTACTGTAACTAGGATCTGACCCACTGTATTTTAATTACATGCAAAGCTAAAATTGCAATTATTGTCTAGGTTGTTGTTAACTTGCCTCTCCCAAGCTGAGGTGGCCAACATCTGGGTTGAAAGAATCCGAGAAAACCCCTCCGTGTATGACTGTGTTTGTTTTATCATGTCAAGCTCTACAAATGGTAGGTTGCCAAGTAATTTGAGTATGGGTGGTGTTAGATAAACCACAATGCTGAAGTACATCTGAATTGTAAAGACAAATGGCTTTGTTTTGAAAGTGTAGAATACATTAAAAATAGTAAACTTTATGAATACAGAATAAACTGCATTTACTATTGTAGGTTTTATAGATCTGTCCGAGCCCTAAAGAAAAAGGGAAGATTGAAATCAGCCCTAGATTTACATCTGTGCCAGATCAAATTTCTTTCATTAAGTTATGGTCCTCATTGAAGTACATGTACATAGTATTTTTATTGTTTTAAAACAAGCCCATGTTTTCAGTTATTCCAGTGTAACATTGTATCTCTTTTTAAGGTTTGCTTTCTAAATGCACTGTTTTCTTGTTAGGACTAAACTGAAAAACACTTAGAAAAATAAGCCAAGTACTGGCAGCTATTCCGCTTATTCTTGTAACATTACAACATGTTTTAAGCATGTAGCTTAACTGACATTTATAAAAATGTGTTTTTTGTCTTCAGCTAAATAAAAACAGCAGAACGTTTGTGCAAAAATCCTAAAATTTCAGCTTTTTGGCTTAAAAGAATGTTAGCCATAGTGTTCCCTATTTTAAGAAATAATAATACTTTGCTCTTCTATTTGAGGGTCTCATTTGTTTGATTTCAGTGGGCCTACCGAAAGTGTGAAGTGCTACTCAACATGAGTATTTATTCTGAGTTTTGGTTTTTGTGTGTTAACAAAGGTGAGAATTTTGTATGCTGGTTTTTCATTATTCATCAAAATTTGTTCTGTGCAGTTGAACTGCTGGTTAAAGTGGGCGAGGTGGTGGACAAGCTCTTTGATCTGGATGAAGAACTAATGTTAAATTGGATTAAAAATGGCTCTTGTCAATCAGTGGGACAGTCTACAGATGATTCCCCAGAAGAACGTCCAGATTTTAAAATTGTACCTTGTGTACTTGAAGCAGCAAAACAAGTCCGGTACGTGTGCTCTTTCTCCTTTACTTTTGGGACCAGGGTGACTGCTGATTATCTTCTTGTGGCTCAATCCTGAAACTCTTGACTTCAGTGGGGCTACTCCTATGAGTAATAAGATTTGGTCCCTGTGATTTGTCATATAAAAGTGCTATGATTTATTATTCTAAAGTTTCTTGTTGTTTATGGGCTCGTTGGATAATCCTTGTATCCTAGTGTTCATGAAGAGTCATTTTTCTGTTAATAATAAACTCATCTGTTTTGTTTTGTTTTTGTTTGATGTAGCTCAGATAATCCAGAGGGGCTTGATGTTTATATGCATATCTTGCAGCTCCTAACCACAGTGGATGAGGGCATTCAGGCTATTGGTAAGACACATGAATTTTTGTATATTATGGAACAATGCTGCAGTGACGTTAGATTGTGACAGATACTTAAGTAAAAAAAAAAAATATTTTTCTCTCCTTGAATCAATGGTTTTTTTCTTTCTCAAGTGCAGTCTTCTGATGGAGGAAAAGAGACTTGGACTTTACTTTATGGTCTGGTTTGCCATGAACTTTGCCAGCCAGATGATCCACCAATCATCATTCAAGAGCAGAAGAGTGTATTGGCCTCTATTTTGTCTGTACTGTCTGCCATGTTTGCTTCACAGATACAACAGGAATATGTCAAGAGGAGGAAAAGCAAGTATCATTTTTTACTTCTTGTACAATTGATGACTAGAGTCATGGCAGTAGTAGAGTGGCGTGTTTTAATTTATTAATGGTTACTCGAGACTGGTTTAGGGCACAGAATTGTTACAGGTTTAGAACACTATCAAGGTAACAAATTGGCCCATTATAAATATAGGGGTGGCTTGCAAAATTCTTTTCTAAACCAGAGTTCAGATTTTAAACATTTCTAAAATTCTGGGGGTATTTGGAGCTGGATTTTCAGTTGAGTCTCCTCTTTACTGGTTATGGTGATACGTAATAGAACTGCAAAAATAATACTTGTTAATAACAGAGGCTGCGATTGCAGTTATTTTAAGAGGTGGGGGAAATTCTGCATTTAATTCGTGCATTTTTATAATTTACATCAATCGTGAATGTCACTGAGAAATGGATGAAAACATAGGCCAGCCTTTAAAATGGAAAGGAGTGACATGGAACGAGAGTTGATTTCTTTAGCAGCAGAAGATTGCACTGCTCACTTGGCTGGCAGTTGGGTTTATTATGGTGCAAAGTTTACTGTACTACCCTCTGTTTTCCTTTCTTTGGATGGTAACTAAACTGAAGGGCTTACAGCGATGTCCAGGTTTCCTTTGTTATTGGGTCTGGGCTTGGTACAGCCTAGGTATACAAGTAATGGGGAGAGGGCTCAAGGAGTTGGACCTGCAGAAGGTAGCACATACCCTTCCAGTAAAAGAGGGGAGATTGGTTTGGCTTAGGGATCAGAAGCATGGGAGGTATTGTGCTTGCTGTGAGCTGTTGCTGGGGAAATTCCACCATGCCATGGGGCTATGTCTTTAAAGACACATAGCCTGCAGAAAGGAATGGTGTGCAGTTATGATAGCAAGTGAGATACCAATTGTATGTAACAATTCCCAGTTCTCTAGAGTTTTGTCTCCTGGATTGTGCTATCTCCTAACACTTTTAAAAACCTTATTGACAAACGGTGACATATACAGATAACCTGTGGTCTTGAAGCAATCAGAATGTACATTTCTACATCCTTATCAAATCTTTCTTCATGTTTCAAAATGGATCCTCTTGACAGTAGCTTGAAAAAAATGCCAAAACTGTCTTTCAGTTTGTAAAACTGGTTTCCTGTTTTTGTATATTAGATATGCCTCTGATTGGGAGCTTGATTCGAATCTTACAAAACATGGAGGACTGTGAGAAGAGATCTTTTGATAACTCAAAGAAATCCCAACCAGAGGAGACTGAGAAGTTGGGAACAGTTGAGGAAGACTTCCATCTGAAAATCTTGAAGGATATCTGTTGTGAATTGCTTTCCAATATGCTTCAAGAATTGACTAAGGTAAAGAGAAAAATTTTAGGAGGATTTTATGCAGAGGAGGGAAAGAGGAAATCTTATTATTTAAGGGACAGTTTCTTCCTTTTCTTTGCTCAAAGTACAACTATGTACCAGAATTGAGTTGTGTAAGGTTCTGATGAGAGAAGTGACTGGAGGTACAACTGTAACCTATATGGCACAAGATAGAGACCAAGATATTTCTGAGTTCTTCAGTCTATTTTGTGAGATGAAATTATCTTCTTGATGTACATTGGTAATTCCTTTTTGAATGTGAATTAATGAATTTAAGTAAGGGAAAGAATATATGTATGTCTTTAAGCAATTTCTCAGCTCTTGGCTAAAAAGTTCTGAAGATCTTTTTTGTGAGAGCATTTAAGCTGAGAGAATGTTTTCCCGCTTTCTATTCAGTTTTGTGTCAACTATTGTCTCTAGACCAGGGATCGGTAACCTTTGGCACGCGGCCCGTCAGGGAAATCAACTGGGGGGCCGGGATGATTTGTTTATCTGCAGCATCCTCAGGTTTGGCCGATCGCAGTTCCTACTGGCCGCGGTTCGCCATTCCAGGCCAATGGGGACTGCAGGAAGCGGCACAGGCCGAGGGATATTCTGGCCGCTGCTTCCCGCAGCCCCCATTGGCCTGGAATGGCGAACTGCGGCCAGTAGAAGCTGCAATTGGCCAAACCTGCAGACACTGCAGGTAAACAAACCGGCCCGGCCTGCCAGTGGATTTCCCTGACGGGCCGCATGCCAAAGGTTGCCGATCCCTGCTCTAGACTATAAGCTTTCTTTCTTGTTTCATGTATTTTATCTGCTTTACAATATGAGGACATGTATATGTAGAGTCCTTTATTTTCTGTTTTTATTTTGTTTGATTTTTCACAGGAATTTATCAGTGTATATTACCACATCAACAAAAACAGATGAAAGTCAGTGCAAAAAACTATTAATAATTTTTCTGGGTAAATATCGGGATTTATTTTGGTGGATGGAAAGATGGGAAAAAAAGTATTCAGTAGACTAATGCTCTGAATTCCATTCATCAATGTGGTTTGCTGCAGAATTAAAACAACTCAAAATACAATGCCACCTCTGAGTTTAAGAAAACAATACATCTCTAATCCCTAAATAAAACTTTTCATTTGAATAAAAAGTTTACTGTTGTATACTTAGAACTATTAGACTATGAATATTTACATTTAATAATTGGGTCACATCATGTGCAGCGCATACACTCAACTTCATACTTTTCTCCTGCTTTTGTTTTTTTAAAACTTTTGAGGACTTCCTTGAGTTCTGAAACATATTCTGATACAGATTTTCATTTTCTTCCCATTTGTATATGTCAAATCTTTAAACTGTTATCTGATAACAGCTTGAAATGTGTACGTGGTGTGCGTGAGATTCATCAGGATGTTCAGATGCGCACGCACTTCAGGGCTTGTGCCCGTGCCTGTGTATTGTGTGTATCTTGTAGACTAATATGTAGCTTTACTTCAACAGGCAGCTTTGCACATATACACAGACTAATGTATTATTGTAATACAATACAATGCACGAGATATCTGTATTTTCCTAATAAAACAAGTTATTTTTTATATATTTGAATGATACAAAAGTAGGGTGAAAAGCAGAAAAAACTGAATAATACTTTTTGTAAAACCCGGGAGTCTTTATGGTAAATGAAAACGAAGGGGCTTGTTTATATGGCACTATGCATGTGACTGTGAGATTATGTATTCAGCAACTGTTTATGAAATATTAGTTGTGTTTATTTTTTACTGTTGTTTTCTAGGAAAACATATTGGAGGGATTGAACCAGGGGCATCTAAATGAACAAAAATGCTCCTGTGCGTTTCAGAATCTTTTACCACTATATTTCACTTCTGTGAGTATGTGACAAAATCTTTAACATGGGTGAAACATGCAGATTTAGAGAGGGCGGGATTACTCTGACATAAGATGCAATATCTAATGCAACATCAGACATTCTTATTTTCTTTCCTTTTCTTTTGGCTCACATCAGCCAAAACTTTGAGCTAGATCATCAGCTCATGTAAATTGGCAGAGTTTCTTTGTTTTTATAGAGTGATTTAAAAAAAAAAAATCTGATTTCCAAAGAACGAAAAACATATACGTATATTTTTTTAAGCATGATCAAACCTTCACTGGTATTGGAGCGAATTGTATTCTATAGGTTAGTCTGTGAATGTCACTGGTCTCAATGATATCTTGTGACAAGAGTTTAGCATGATTCAAAAAAGGTTTAGCTATTTATATAGATAACTAGAAGATCCAGTTCTACACTAGTAAACACTTTATATAAAAAAAAAAGTCTTGGAAGTGATGTAAACACTCGTTCTTCAGGCTTCAAACCAGCTTCTAATTTTGGACATTTGGTGGGCAGATTATCCTATAACTGCCTAGTGCGGGGTTTCTTGCACCTTCTTCTGAAATAGAACTGTCAGCTGTCAGTGAAAGGATACTGGAATATACAGACCACTGGTCTGATCCAGTATGGCAATTCCTTTGTTTCATCTCAGTATATTTGGCATACTTGTGTTTTATTTCTAGGTGGAAAGTTTCCTTGAAGTGCTGCGTGAGGCTGATCAGACGCTTGCTGACAGTCTAGAAAAACGTTTCCCAAGCCTGAGGCTCCAGACTTAAGAAAGTACATGGAATATTTTCTTCCTATGGAATGAGGATTTTGACTGTTTCTTTACAGTATTTTAGAAATCAACATGTCAGTAAACTCAGAAGAATGAGTTAACCCCCTTACCTACAGATGGTATTTAAGAAATTTCACAGATATTCCTGGTTAATCTTGGATTAACCTGATCTGGGATGGGGAAGGAAATAAACTCACTTGAAGTCAGTTCTTCATCCTGCAGTCTTGTCGGCTTTTGTGATCAGAGGCTTTTGATTTCTAGCTGCTTATTTGGTACACAAAGCAGAACTGTAAATATACTTTTGTGTTTTAATAACCTGTGAGCTTCTGCTTTTCATCTGTTGAAACAATGAAATGTACTGACTCTTTTAAATTGTTCTTGGTAGGAAGGTTAGTCAATAAGAAATCTTAAATATCTTCTAGCTAAGCAATCATTAATTTCTTCAATCACCTCAGAAAAGCAGTTCTATCACACTGATAAATGACTTGCTTTGTTTTGGAAGATGTCAGTAGTGTGTTCAGATGTTATAGCAGAAATGTTCCAACATAGTCCACTACGATGTCTCTAAATCTAATTTCTAAGCCCCTTTCACTATGGGGCAATCTAGGGAATCTAGCTCCAACACAGTTTAAAATGAATTACTTTCAGGCTACACTGCAACTTCTGCTTGTTGTAGTCCAGTCACCTGACTCAGTTATAGAGTAGATCTGGATTTAATCTCTTGTATATAACAAAACACTGCTTTTTAGAATTGCTCTGTATGCTTCAGTTCAGAAAAATAGCGTGTATCAAACAGTTCTCGTTCCTTATTGATGTATGTTATTATGTTGAATTATTTTGAATGACATTAGAAAATGGCTTTTTAGGCTGGGATTTTCAAAGACGCTTAAGGGAGTTAGATATCCCAACTCCCATTGAATTTCAACTCTCTCAAACTCTTCTTAAAATCCCACTCTTCAGGGTTTTTTTAACTGCAGTACATTTTCATATGTTTTATCTGGGTGCAGTGCAGCTCATCTTGTCTGCTGTGTTTGGACATCAAAGATATTACAACAATATGTTGGCTCATGTCATTTCTATAAGCTGGGATAGGCAACAAGTAGACAAAATTAATTTGAGATATAAAGGAGGATGGAACAAGTTAATGGAGAATAGCTCATTAGCATACATACATTACGCAGTTATCCAGATTTCTCTTGGCTTCCACTTTACTTGCCATGAGTTACATGTACAGGAGGTAATGATTGAAGATACAGTATCTGTGTGCTAAGTCTTTTCATCCAAACTTCTCGTTTTCAGGGGTGGTATAACTCAGGTAATTGACAGCATCTCTATTGTTGGCAAGGGGACTGAAAAGCCTGAAAACACTGACTGAAGTCACCATAAGAATTGCAGTCGTTTCTGGCATTTTTTTGTATGTTATTGGAAGCAGTTGTTAACTGAGTGACTACAGGAATTTTTTTGAATATTTTGAATATTTTATTAAAACTACAGGTTTATAATAAAGTTATTTTTAAAAAGTACTTTGGTTTTCTTTGCTCTGTGTCAAATATACCTTCTGAAGAATGGTCAAATATTTATTACTGTCGTGAGTGAAGGTAACTTCTAAGAATAGAACTGAAACCTGTTTCCTATTGTAAAATATCCTGTGAAACATGTCCTCCTTTACCAGAAATTTGTTTTAAACACTGTCTCTCAATATATTGTAAGCCTTTGCTTTGTCACTTAAACTAATGAGACAAAGCTCAGAGAGAAGGTAATGAGACAAATTATCTTTCTTCCAGTGGAAGTAGCCTTCTGGCCTTTTCACTACATTATTTTAACTATGCTTATCTAAGAGAGTACCATAGATGTGCCTTTATTGGGAAGGTACCAGAGGTTTCTTTCAACATTCACAACCTTTGCTTGTTTGCATCTCTTGATGTGTAGTGCTTTACAAACTCTCCTTAAAGTAACTTTCATAGAAATTGAGAACAGAGAAGACCTATTGGCTCATCTAGTCCAACTGCTGGCCAATAGAAGGTCATTCCCCACTCCGTATTATCAATGCTTTATGCAGAGGTTGTATGTGTTTTAAATGAATGGGTGTGGGAGAGAGGATTCAGCTCTTTCTGGGATTTTTTCCCCATAGGCTGGGTAATATCTAGCATTGCAAGAAATGGCCTGAACATCATATGCTATGGAGAAAAAGTGACTATTTTTAACTTCTTTTTTAATTAGAGGAAAACAAATGGGATCTGTTTAGATTTGGGTGGCTCTAAATTCAGGATAGTATCTATATAAACAAAAAATGTCAGTGGGTCTGTGTCGTTAAATCCCTGTAAAAATGGTCCCCATAGATATAATACAAGTACTTCTCAGCATGTTGTGAGAATGGAAAATTCTCCGTTCCAGGAGTTCTACCTTTTTACAACTAAGCCAACTGTCATTAAACAACATTTCATCTACAGAGTTTTAAGTTTAAAAGGGAATTGGACTGGTAATGGGATATATAATTAATATATTGGGCTTTAGGTGTAGGGACTCCTCAGTGAATAGCTCTCCCCTCTGAAATTCTTTTTTCCGCTGTTCTGACAGAGTGCTAGAATGTTGACCTTCAGGCCAGGGAATAAGATTCCAGGCTCTTTCCTGTAAGGGAATGATTATCAGCATAGTGTAGTTTATTGGTGGAGTAGAGTCCACTAGTGACATCGGCCAAGCTGTTGGGTTCTTTTTAATAATTAGGGTGAATTCCTGGCCTCATTGAAATCAATGGCAAAATTCCCATTGACTTCAGTGGGGCCAAGATTTCAACCACAATCTGTTCACACTCATTAGATAGTGACAAAAAATTGTTACCGACTGATGGCTTGTTTGGCCTGTATGAGATTAGCTGAAGAGCCTTGTCCAGCTCCTGTTGGACTGCAGTCAATACAAAAAAACACTATTCTAGTAAAATTAATAGATTTTAAGGCTAGGAAGGGTCCACTAGATCATCTAGTCTTACCTCCTATATAACACAGGTCAAAGAATTGCACCCAACTAACTCTGTATTGAGCCAAATAATTTGTTTGACAAAGGGGGGCTTGTTACTTAGGGAAATTTCGTGGCATACCTATAATGGAATTATTATTCTGTTATAATTATATCAGTACACATCCCTGTATAGACCTCTATTGCGGAATAAAGGTGATATTGTGTCAGAAGAGTAATTATTCTGCTTCTATTCTGGCATAAAATTACTTTTATTTTGCAATAGCAGTCTGTACAGGGACTTGTACTGATATAATTATAGCAGAATAATTATTACAATATAACTGTGCCAGAAAATTTCTCCATGTAGATATTCCCTAAATGGGAATGTAGTTTGAACTCTCTCCTCATGACCCCGCCCAGAGTCAGCCCTTCATTGTCTGAGTTGTGGTGTATTGTCAGGAGAGTGTAGGGAGAGGTGGGGTTTTTTTTTTGCTTCTGCTGCTCATCTGTGCCTAGTCTATGTATAAAGGGTATCGGGCTGCAGGCTGCTGATTTGCACCTTTTGCTGGTACTACATTCTCATGAAAAGTTTGAAAGGCAAAAATTGAGATTTTAAAATATTTTCAGTTGTGACATATTTCTTGGTGATAATCCCTTTCATGCTAATATCATTTAGAGCAGAGATAATGTTTACTGAGCCTGTGGAGGACTAAGTGTGTGTTTAAAAAAATTCCTGGTATAGTGGGTAAATACAGTAGAATCCCAGCTCTGCAGCACTGTGATAGGAAACTTGCTGAACAAAAGTCTGGCAGCAAGTGTGCATTTCCCCTGCACACTAGGGAAATATATGTAATATTTTTAGCATTCAGAAATGGTGCAAGTTACGTTCCTACATTAGTTGGTGGTTTATGTTTGTGGATGTTAAGCAAGTGCAGTATCCACAATTACCACAAGGGATCTCTCTCAGCCTGGGCTTTATATCATGCTCCTGTTCAGATTATAATCTTTATTCTTAGTTTTGGCTCCCGTTTCCAGCCTTGTTATCATGCTCATTGCCAAACCAGAGCTATCTACATCATTGTGATTTTGAATGTGTATACCTGTTCGTGCAGGCAGGTAGCTTACTCCCAAACAGAATGGTTCCCCTTCAGTGACCTCTTATCTTTCTTTCTTTCTTTCGTGAAAAGAAAGCTACATCTCTTTGACTAGTGCAGAGTTCTAAAAGAGAAACATATCAAAGTGCTGAACCAAGAAGACAGAGGATTTTGGTCCCAATGGAATTGAACTTGGCATGAATCTTTAGCGATATGGGACAGCACCAGAATATTACCGGGATGGGAAATGTAGAAATCAAGAGAAAAAGCTTAGTTGGTTCTATGAACAAACTAGGAATTGTATTTGAAAACACTAAATTAGATTAATCTATGTTGTAATTCTGTTGACTTCAAGGGAGTTACAACAGATTAATTTGGCCCATGTTTTTATGTAAAATTGCAATTTATATGCCTCCTCTGGATAGCTTCCTCCTGGTGGAGCACGGTCTCATAAAACCATAGAAACTAGAACTGGAATAGGACTGTTAGAACATTTAATCTATCCCCCTGTCAATGCATGTTTGTGCTCTACATTCCAATTTTTGTAGTGTGTTGCCAGTATAAATTTATATGTCCCAACTGGTGGGATTTTTACCATTACCTTATGGGGAGACTAAACCACAGAGCTTAATGTTGGGAGATTTTTTTCTCTACTTTCAGGCTGAATTTCTGCTTTCAGTTTTATCCCATTACTATTTTTAGTTTATACTCTCTCACTTCCTGTATTTTTTCCCCTCTTTTGTGATTATATAGTTCTCATATTTGTATACCTGTTTTATCTACCTTTAATCGTTGTTTGTAAGGCAAGCTGTCTGCGTCATTTGTGACAGTGGTGTGAAAGATGTCTGATACAGGATACCTTAACATCCATTAACATTCTGTATGAATGGTTGGTTTAGTGATCAGAAGAGCACTGCTATTGTATCTTTTTTAGTTTTTGTTTCGTATTTTCTTTTGCCCTCTTGGATATTTTTCTTGTCTGGAAGAAACTAAAATAATCACTTTTTCTTCTAAAATTTTTTGTTGATCACTGTCATAACTATAAAGGGGAGGGTAACATCCCTCCTGTGTACAGTACTATAAAATCCCTCCCGGCCAGAGACTCCAAAATCCTTTTACCTGTATAGGGTTAAGAAGCTCAGGTAACCTGGCTGACACCTGACCCAAAGGACCAATAAGGGGACAAGATACTTTCAAATCTTGGTGGGGGGAAGACTTTTGTTTGTGCTCTTTGTTTTGGGGGTTGTTCGCTCTTGGGACTGAGAGGGACCAGACATCAATCCAGGCTCTCCAAATCTTTCTGAACAAATCTCTCATATTTCAAACTTGTAAGTAAACAGCCAGGCAAGGCGTGTTAGTTTATCTTTGTTTTCTCAACTTGTAAATGTACCTTTTTACTAGAGTGTTTATCTCTGTTTGCTGTAACTTTAAACCTAAGGCTAGAGGGGATTCCTCTGGGCTCTTTAAGTTTAATTACCCTGTAAAGTTATTTTCCCTCCTGATTTTACAGAAATGATTTTTACCTTTTTCTTTAATTAAAAGCCTTCTTTTTAAGAACCTGATTGATTTTTTCCTTGTTTTTAGATCCAAGGGGGTTGGATTTTGATCCACCAGGGAATTGGTGAAGAGTCTCTCAAGGCTACCCAGGGAAGGGAATTAGCATTTTGGGAGTGGTGGCAGCGAACCAAATCTAAGCTGGTAGTTAAGCTTAGAAGTTTCATGCAGGCCCCTACAATTGTACCCTAAAGTTCAGAGTGGGGAAGCAGCCTTGACAATCACACGCACACTCGTGCCATATACACAGATATAAAAGAGAGATTTTTATGCAGTGTGTTTATTGAGGGTTAATGTTTGGCTAAATCCTGAAGTCCTTATTCAGTCCTTACTGATGCCACTGACTTCAATGAAAATTTTGTCTGAGCAGTGGCTACAAGAGTTGGGATAAGTGCAAAGATCCAAAGTGTTAGCACATATATTTCATTCATATATCTGGTCAAACAGAGGGAAATACCTTTGGAATGAATATACTGTTTCTTCAATGTTGTATTTTTCTTGTTAAATCTCTTCAGTTGAACTGTATCAGTGATTTTTTTAAATAACACACGTGTACAGAACATTATTATATGGAAAAAGGTTCTGTAGCTAAGTAAAGCCCTGTCTACACTGGCAAGTTTCTGTGCAGTAAAGCAGCTTTCTGCGCTGTAACTCCTGAGGTGTACACACTGCCAAGCCACTTAGTGCGCAGAAACTGTGCAGTTGTAGTGCTGTTAAAAAAACGCACCCCCAACGAGAGGCGTACAGCTTTCTGCACTGGGGCTACAGCGCTGCATGCCAGTGTAGACACCCTAATCAATTACAGCGCTGCGACTGGCCTCCGGGAAGTGTCCCATAATGCCTCTTCTTGCCTCTCTGGTCATCAGTTTGAACTCTACTGCCCTGCCCTCAGGTGACTAACCGTCATCCCCACCCTGTAAATTCCTTTGGAATTTTGAAAGTTCCCTTCCTGTTTGCTCGGTGACGCGTGCAGTGGTCTCAGTGCATCTTTCCAGGTGGCCATGCTTACTCCATGCACCAGGCGATCCCCCACTTTGAGCAATGCCGAGCTGCTGGACCTCTCCAGCATTTGGGAAGCGAAGGCTGTCCAATCCCAGCTGCGCTCCAGCCGTAGGAGTTATGATACCTATGGGCAGATTTCATGATGCATGATAGAAAGGGGCCATTACCTGGACACACTGCAGTGCAGGGTCAAAGTGAAGGAGCTGCAGAATGCCTACCATAAGGTGCAGGAGGCAAATCGCCGCTCCGGTGCTGCGTCCACGAGCTGCCAGTTCTACAAAGAGCTGGACATGATACTTGGCAGCAACCCCATTTCCACTGCGAAGACCACTGAGGATACTTAAGTGGCTCTCATGCCAGTTGAAAGTGGACTGAGCCAGGAGGAGAAAATCTTGTACGAGATGTGGAGGCAGAGGGGGACCCAGAGGCAGAGGATGACTCGGATGTCAGAGATTCATGCAACCAGGAGCACTTTTTGACCCCGGAGGAGGCTAACCAGTCACAACTGTCGGATGTTGGCGAAGCGCAAACAGGAGAGGAGGTCTCTGGTAAGTGGATTTGATTTTGGGAATCGCTGAAGCGAGTTGTTGGGGAAAGGAGGGTTGCAGAAAGCAGGCTTGTCTCCCACCACAAGCCTAGTCTGAGTGGTGGAACAGGCTGTTGCTTGACTCCCTCACTTCACGGGAATCTCCCTCAGAGATCTCCAGGAAAAACTCATGGAGATACTGGGCAATCCACTGCCGCAGGTTTTTTGGCAGAGCTGCTTTGTTTCTTGCCCCATTAACGATAAATTTCCTGCGCCACTGTGCCGTCACGGACAGGGCCGCCCAGAGGATTCAGGAGGCCTGGGGCAAAGCAATTTCGGGGGGCCCCTTCCATAAAAAAAAGTTGCAATACTATAGAATACTATATTCTCGTGGAGGCCCCTGTTGGGCCCGAGGCAAATTGCCCCACTTGCCCTCCCTCCCCCTGGACGGCCCTGGTCACGGGGGGTGGGGACGATTGCTGCACACAGGCGAGCCACATAGGGGCCAGGGCGGAAGCCGCAGTCTTGGAGAAGACCCTCCCTTGATTCCCTGCTGACCTTCAGCAGTGAGAGATCTTCCATAATGATCATCTCCTGTGGAAAGTGTGAGGACAGGAATGATTAGCAGGCTCCCCCTACAGTGCTGGCTCTCCCCACGAGTCACATGCCCAGTGTACAGCAGGGTTCGGGAAGAGTGATTTACCATGCCTCTGCGGCTACTCGCCATTTTGTGGGTCTTGTGGCTCATGTCTGCTTGCCTGGGATCAGCCAGTTAGTGACAGGTGTGTGAGTACTGGTTGTGTTTTAAATCACTGAATCTACAACCTATCCTGAAGGACAATCCCTTACTCTCACAGGTCTTGGGAGACAGGAGTCCTCACTTACAGTCAGCCCCCCAACCTGAAGCAAATACTCACCAGCAACCGCACAACAAAAACACTAACCAGGAACCTATCCTTGCAACAAAGCCCATTGCCAATTCTGTCCACATATCGATTCAAGGGACACCATCATAGGACCTAATCACATCAGCCACACCATCAGGGGCTCATTCACCTGCATATCTACCAATGTGATATACGCCATCATGTGCCAGCAATGCCCTTCTGCCATGTACATTGGCCAAACCGGACAGTCTCTACGCAAAAGAATAAATGGACACAAATCAGATGTCAAGAATTATAACATTCAAAAACCAGTTGGAAAACACTTCAGCCTCCCTGATCACTCAATTACAGACCTAAAAGTCGCAATACTCCAACAAAAACACTTCAAAAACAGACTCCAACGAAAAACTGCAGAATTGGAATTAATTTGCAAACTGGACACCATTAAATTATGCTTGAATAAAGACTGGGAGTGGATGGGTCATTACACAAAGTAAAAACTGTTTCCACATGCTAATTTTCCCCCTGCTGTTACTCACACCTTCTTGTCAACTGTTGGAAATGGGCCATCCTGATTATCACTACAAAAGTTTTTTTTCTCTCCTGCTGATAATAGCCCACCTTAATTGATTAGTCTCAGTTGGTATTGGTATTTTTTCATGTTCTCTCTCTCTCTCTCTATCTATCTATCTATATCTATATCTATATATATATATCTTCCTACTGTATTTTCTGCTGCATGCATCCAATGAAGTGGGTTTTAGCCCACGAAAGCTTATGCCCAAATAAATTTGTTAGTCTATAAGATGCCACAAATACTCCTTGTTCTTTTTGCTGATACAGACTAACTCGGCTATCACTCTGAAACCAGTGTTCTCTGTGTTGCAAACAATACTGCTTCTATAAAATATTGGCGGGCTGAGATGACCTTGGGAGCCCAGTCTCCCTCTTTATTATCGGCGGCTGAATGGCTGCGCAGAATTAGAAAGCGGCCAAGAAGAACTAAGGAGGACTTTCTGCATGATGTTATGATGCACTCCACCACCAAGAAACAGGAATCGAAGGAGTGGCAGGAGAGTGAGAAGAGGGACTGAAAGGAGAACGCGGCATGCCAGAATGAAGCCATGGAGTGGCTCTTAAAGGTTATGGAGTACCAAGCAGACATGCTCCAGGCAATAATAGCTCTTCAAACCTGAGCAGCTCTGCGCCCACCCTCCCTGCAGCCGCTGTCACAAAACTTTTTCCCATGCGCCTCCCAGACACTGCCAATACACTCTTATCAACCTCCTGGCTCCAGTCTGTATCTGTGGCATTCCACTCCTCCCCCGTCACAGTCCAGCACTGTGGACTTCCACTGCACTCAACACCCATCCCTCTGCAGTTTGGCCCTGCTGAAGTACAGTACCTGCTGCATCGTACTCCAAAGGAGAAAGTTGGATATGATCCCTGGACATACACAGCTGTCCCGGGACCCCTCCTCCTCCTGGGACCTTCCCTTCTTCCATCCCTCTCTGCTGATAGGTTTTTTTGGTTTGACTCTCTCCTCTGGTTGTTGTTTTTTAATAAAAGAATTGTGTTGATTTGAAAGCAATCTTTATTCTATTAACTGAAAGCAAGAAGAGCCCTGCAAAGAACATACAACTATGTTAAACCCACATATTGCATCATCTGCACTAATCACCTCCTAGCATTAGAAGCACTGCACTCCCGAGCATAGCAACAAATATTAGTGGCTTTTAGTTTCAACTTGCTGGCTCAAGGCATCCCTGATCCTTATGGCCCCGTGCTGCGCCCCTCTAATAGCCATGGTCTCTGGCTGTTCAAACTCTGCCTTCAGATGCTGAGCTTCTGAGGTCCAACCCTGAGTGAAGCTTTTACCCTTCTCTTCACAAATATTATGGAGGGTACAGCACGCAGCTATAAGCATAGGAATATTGTCATTGGCCAGGTCCTGCTTTCTACAGAGGCAGCGCCAGCGGGCTTTCAAATGGCCAAAAGCACATTTAACAGTCATTCTGCATTTGCTCAGCCTGTTGTTGAACCTCTCCTTGCTGCTGTCAAGGTGCCCCATGTATGGCCTCATAAGCCACAGCATTAAGGAATAGGTGGGGTCTCCCAGGATCACAATGCGCATTTCAACTGCTTCCATGGTGATCTTCTGGTCCAGGAAGAAAGTCCCGGCTTGCAGCTTCCTGAACAGGCCAGTGTTCCAAAAGATGTGTGCGTCATGCACCTTTCCGGACCAGCCTGCATTAATGTCTGTGAAACGCCCACGGTGATTGACAAGTGCCTGGAGAACCATAGAGAAATACCCCTTGCAATTAATGTACTCAGTAGCTAGGTGGTCTGGTGCCAGAATTGGAATGTGGGTGCCATCTATCACCCCTCCACAGTTAGGGAAGCCCATTTGTGCAAAGCCATCCACAATGTCACGCATGTTGCCCACAGTCACGGTCTTTCAGAGCAGGATGCGATTAATGGCCCCACAGACTTTCAGCAACACGAGTCCAATGGTCGACTTTCCCCCTCCGAACTGGTTAGCGACCGATTGGTAGCAGTCCAGAGTAGCCAGCTTCCACAGTGCAGTCACCACGCATTTCTCCAGTGGCAGGGCAGCTCTCATTCTTGTGTCCTTGCGCCGCGGGGCTGAGGCGAGCTCATCACACAGTCCCATGAATGTGGCTTTCCTCATCTGAAAGTTCTGCAGCCACTGCTCATCATCCCAGACATGCATCATGATGTGATTCCACCACTCAGTGCTTGTTTCTTGAGCCCAAAAGCGGCATTCCACTGTGGTCAGCACCTCCGTGAATGCCACAAGTAATCTTGTGTCGTAGCTACTATGCATGGCGACATCAATGTCACACTCCTCTTGCCTTTGTAGTTTAAGGAATAACTCCACTGCCACTCGTGACGTGTTGGTCAGAGCGAGCAGCATACTGGTCCATAGGCGGAGAGTTCTATGGGCCCCTGGTGCCTGGGCACCAGGAATATTCCTGGCCTGGGGCACGGCTCCAGCCGTGTTTGGGGCCGGGTCTCTCCCTTGGCCCCGCCTGCCGCCCCTGTGTGCTTCCCCACCGCCCACCCCCGGCGTCCCCCTTCACCACCAGCAGCGCAGCAGAGCTGAACGGCTTCTGCTTGCTCGCTCCAGGTGGCTGCTGGCCCCTCCCTGCAGCCTCTGGGTGAGGTGGGTCGGGTCTGTGTCCATGCGTGCTGCTCCCGCCTCAAGCGCCCCTGTGGACAATAAGAAGCTGCAGGGGCAGTGCCTGGGGGTAGATGCACATGGAGGCTCCCCGGCCCGCCCTGCCTAGGAGCCCCAGGTAAGCGCCGCATCTCCCCACCCCTTCCCAGAGCCTGCATCCCCACCGCTTTTCCACACATCTCTTCCCACCCCAACTCCCTCCCAGAACCTGCACCCCCTCCCTTTGCACCCCCTCCCATCCCCAAACTCCCTTCCAGAGCCTGCACCCAAACTCCCTCCAAGAGCCTGCACCCCAATCCCCTTCCCCAGCCCACGGCCTGCACCCCAGACCTCCTCCTCCCACCCAAACTCCCTCCCAGAGCCTGCCCCCCTCCTGCACCCAATCCCCTGTGCCAGCACAGGGTGTGTACCCCAGACCTCCTCCCCCCACCCAAACTCCCTCCCAGAGCCTTAGACAGGTGCGGGTGGCAGAGTTGGGGGGGGGCAGAGTTTGAGGGGGTAGGCTCTGGGTGTTCTGGGCACCACCAAAATTTCTACAAACCTGACGCCCTGTACTGGTCAACGGTTTGGGATCCATTCCTGCAGCCCAACGAGGCAGGGCACGCAATACACAAACTGGTGAAAGATGGCGCCAAATGCAGACAGAAGCACAGGGATTGCTGCGATGCGAAGCAATGCATCACGGGGCAATGGGACAGGACCCAGGATGCCCCGTGACCCCCTCCGCCTTCCCACAAGTCTTAGTGGCAGAAGAGGAAGAGATGCTCTGTGGGATAGCTGCCCAGAGTGCACTGCTCTGAATACCACTGCAAGTACCGCAAGTGTGAACACACTATTGCGCAGGCAGCTGACAGTGTGAACACACAACGGCGGTTTCCCTTCAACGCGCTCTGAGCGGCGCTGTACCTGCCGGTGCTGTAACTCTGCCAGTGCCCTTAGACTCAACCTTTATGTTGGCCTAACGCTGCTCCTGTTGAAATCAAACCCTCATTGATGTCAATGGGAGCAGAGTTAGGCCAACAGTGAGCACTTTGAAAATCCTACTACTTAGCCATATCAGTGGTTTTCAAACTTTTTTCATTTGCAGACCCCTACAAAATGTCAAATGGTGGTGCAGACCCCTTTGGAAATCTTAGACATAATCTGTGGGCCCCCAGGGGTCCACTGACCACAGATTGAAAACCAGTGGGCTATATCATTGACATTTCTGCAATTAACAAATTAGAGTTATTAAAGCAACATCTTTACTATATTTTCACTTAAACATTTCACTGTAGATCTTGGGCAAAATGTCTTGGTATCAATAATGATCTCTCTCCTTTTCCTTCCCAAAGAGTCTGAACCTTTGTCTTCTGTGCTGTGTTTTTGTTCTAGACGATGACGATAAAATCGTATTTGCTCTGTTGGACCAGATGAGAGACTTTTGGGGGTCTAGTATACCTGAAGTAATAACTATTCCACCATATTATTATGCAATTTCTTAAATCTTTAGTAGAGCACAAACCGTACTAGAGCAGCCTTAGGCTCCCAAGTTACAGCTGTGCACATCAATCATACCAGGTAGCATGTCCACAGCTGTAGGAGTAGGTTTTGCAATAAGAAAATATTCCTTCTTTTGCTTCCTTCTCTGAGTGTAAGACTTATTTTCTGATTTATCACTTTTTTCCTCCCATGCTACATAATGAGTAGAAACAACGGAAGAAGCAGAAATTTAAGAGTGGTAAACTAAAGAAACAAATGTGTTCTTGCAGAGTAGTTACTGTGAAGGAAGCATGGAAAATTACTGCACCATCTGAAGTCCATTGAAGTCAATGGGAGTTTTCCATTGACATCAATGAGAACTGGATCAAGCCTTTAACAAGGGGAACAGAAAGGTGCACTGTGCAAGGGCTTAATTTTACAGACTGGCCAATGTGAAGTGGATTCACAAGGAGATGACAGCAGTAGGATGAGATGGAGAAACAGCAAAGAGAGAGATGAAGCAACACAAGAGAGAGGTAGGAGAAGAGGGAATGGAGAAAGAAGAAAAGAATTGGGAGTAGAAGGATGGAAGTCTAGAACAGAAGAGAGAAATTTCTAAAAATCCTGACATTGAAGAAAAACAGGGTTAAATAGTAGTAAAAAAGGGATGTTAATAAATCTAGGCCACTAACTTCCCCCCAAATGCCGCATTTGTATATCTCTGAAATATGAGGCCAGTCTAACATGTTGAAAAGTGAATGCACTTTGCAACCTTCTAAGAAGATGTGAAGAAGTTTGGCTAGGCTGGATAATGTGGGAATAAAGATTGCTGCAGATCAGAATGAACAGGGATATGGGGCTTCTGATATCCATCACTGTCTTCATTTGCCAAAAAGTGGAGCTTTTAACTGATTCCTAAAATGAATGGGAAGCCAATCGAGTTGTTTAGGGATGGTGGTGTGATGCAATTTCAGTTTGTGTAAAAGCTTGGGCAGCATATGTTATCATTCAGCATATGCTAGGGTTGAGGTGAGAGACCTGGGTTTCATAGAGCTAATACTGATTGTTATTTTGCAGTGCGTTGGGATTAGTAAAGTACCTTTCAATGTGCTATGGAGTTTTATAACTAGTCAAACATCAAATTAAATGGTATCACATCATTTTGAATGTGTGCTATTTTTCTTTCTTGTGAAGGAAATAATTTCTAAGGCTGCAACATCACTCACTGAGGTGACCCAAGATATAATTTCAATAATTGTTGTCTAAAATCTTTTGAACTAGATCTAGAAACTCAGTCAACTAACACATTCAATTCCTGTTAGGATCAAAACCCAAGGCCTTGATTCAAAGACTATTGGAGTCAATGTTATTTTTCCCCCTGACTTCAAAGAAGTTTGGAGTAGGCTCCAGGTGCAGAATAATCTGCTTTATTGATGACTTCCAGCAGGCTCATGTACATAATAACTATAAGCCACAGTGGTGTTGACAGTCCCATGCTTTGTTTTGTTCCTTCAAGCTATTTAAACATTTTTCACTTCAAAACCATTTCAAAGGAAACCCTAAAGAGCAAATGCATCTCCATACTCTTCTGTATTGCAATGATAGCAGTGATTTATGTTGCGTTCTAGTTTATGTAGACAATCTTTTAATTGTACACTGAGTTTGTATCAATATTATTTTTGTTGCCACGCAGAGCATTTTTGTGACAGCCTATTTAAAGAAGAAGTTGTAACCTTAACGGACCATCTGTTAACCCTCCTTAGAGAGGAAATGCTTTCGTCAATTACTCTAATGAAATCACAAAAATCATTTCCTGGTCTCCAGTTCTACCACAGTTCTCCTATCTTCTGTCAATAGAGGATATTGAAATACACAGGGAAGTGTACGTACACTTTTATCCAGCTCTACAATATAGCCACAAGTTATATTTTAGTGTTAAAGATCATAAATAACCTGTGACGTCAAACCTTTTGCGATTATAAAAGGTGATTGATTAAAAAGCTTCTGCGTTGCACAAACTCTTCTTTATTTAACATCGTGGAATTTGTTCATAAATAATCACTTGCCTACATGTTTCCTAAGGAGTAGAGTCTTGTTTGAACGGGCACAGGATGAGGAAGGAGGGTTAGAGACAAGAATCCTGGGAGTGGCCATATCTAAAGTCTCTCTTGTGCCTTGTGCAGATCTGTCCTGATTTGTGAGGATTCTGATTTTGTGGCTTAAGGGTGTAGAAAGGAAACAGTAGCACAATACATTATTTTGGGACACACCAATCCTATATAAAAAAGATAATCTGCCAAATGATTAGATAATGTTTGTGAAGCAGGCATTAAAATTAGCTGACTGAAGGAGGAGATGAGGGGTGTGTTTGTGTGTGTGTGTGTGTATACACAAACACACAAGGTCTGGATGGGGAGAAAGATAAAAATGAAATGTGATTGTAGTGGAAATACATTAAGGAAAAACAGGCAGTTTGGGGTTTATGGGCTCTAATATAGAGAAAAAAGTAAGCTCAGTAATATGTGTAGTATACAACTGAAAGACCGTTAGGAAGGAAAAATAGGAAACATGGAGGCAAAATTGCATATAAGGTATTAATAATGTGGATCCAATTGAAGCTTGCCTGGAGCTGTGATGCCTTGGACATTGAGTGCTTCAGGTTGTTTGCATGGGACAGTTTGAAACACGGATGAAGGGAAGATTTATCCTTTTTTGTTAGAGAGGATTTGATAGTCCTTGAAAGGAAGGCGGAGACGGACTTGGAAGATATTGGCACCGAGTCACTCTACCTGAAGACTGAAGATGCATGAGTCAATTACTTAGAGGATTAATGTATATTATAGGCCACCTGGTCATGAGGATGAGGGACTAATAACTGGAGTAGTCTGGGTACAGTCTGGACAGACAAGCTTCTCCACACAGCTCAGCCAGCATATTTTAGCCCAGACATGCAACACCCCTGCTATTCCAGTCTTGATCAGCTCTTGAGCATACTGACAAACATAGAATCATAGGACTGGAAGGGACCTCGAGAGATCATCTAGTCCAGTCCCCTACACTCATGGCAGGACTAAGTATTATGCAAGTTGGTGAAGTGGTTTTATGATGTAGACAAATGATGACAAGGGAGAGCCTATATAATTCACTGCACTAGTGACCTGCCCGGTATTTGAATGTACTGTAGTTTTCCAAAGATGAAAGTCTAGGATAAGGGATTAGAATGATGACTTTTACTATGTTTTTCTTCATGATTTGGGTGCATGTTTTGGGTCAAGTTCTGCTAATGTACATCCCCTAATGAATTCAGTGTATAAGTCAGCACAGAATTTGGCCTTTTAAGTGTAAATTGTAGTCTCATATAATGCAAACTTTAGCAAAAGTATATTCAAGGACTGTCAATATCAGTGTGTTCCACAGGTGCTCTTCATTTTACAACACAATGGTGATGTCATGGTGTGATGACTACTTTAGATCTGGAAACAATTTTGCAGTATGATCACTTGTGGGCAGTTGGGTGGCAGAGTAAAGAGGGATTCCTTGTTTTCTTTTGGCTAATTCATCCCTGGGCATATGGCCATTAACTTCAGTGGGCTTTCAATCTGGGAGAGTGTGGCCCAATGGCTCTATTTTGTCCTGTTTTTGTGGCTGCCACAGTCCTGGGTTATAGTAGCCCCTTTGGATCAGTATATGCATTGGATACTACATAAAAGATGATCTCAGTTCCATGGGAAGCAGATGATAGATGAAAGACAAGGCATTCCCACTTGGAGCAGGAGTGCAAGGAATTGAACTGTCTTGTAGGAAACAATTACAGGACTACCCTATGGCTGTCAATTTCTGAATTAGAAAATCCCCTTGTAATATTGATATATCGTCCTTTAAATGCTAGAATGTTTGCTAAACCCGGAGTGTAAAGTGCAACAGAACTACTTTGGAGGAACGTGTCAGGCGCTTCATAGCACAATGCTGACTGTCCTTTAAGGAAATAAACAGTGTTCATAATCTAATTAGCCTGGTTGCTCTGGATCCAGAGTTTACTTAGACTTGAAAGAAGTGAATTTAATTAAAATTAAACAAAGCTCTTTCCTCCCCCCGTGGTCCAGTCCCTTTGCTGCTTCTCCAAGACGACAAAAAGGCTATAAATAAGGGAGTAGTGCTTTTTGTTGCCGCGTCACAGAAGAATAATGAGAGAAACATTGTGTCCAGGTGCAACGTGTTCATAGAACCAGAGAAAAAGGACACGGGTGTATTTAGAATGAACTTATTACATTTAAATCTCTATGGGTAAACACTGTAAAATGATTGAACTGTCATAAGTTCAGTATGGCACATTTATAGTGTGATCAAGATCGCTGTAAGAAAAGGATGGGGACTAGAGAGGAAGCATGCTCAATTGGTTCTGCTACAGAAGTGGGAGGCAGGAGACCTGTGGTCTGTTCCTGGCTCTCCCAGTGACTCTGTGCAACCATCAGTAAATCAGTTAATGTCTCCATGCCTCGGTTTCCCCATTTGTAAAATGAGGGAAATAATATTCACCTATCTCAAAAGAGTGCTGCCAGGCTTACTTCATGAATATAAAACCCTTTAGATCCTCTTGTGACAGGAGCTATAGAAAATAAAAGTATTTTTTATTTTTTTATTTTATTTACTGACCTCTCCTTCAAGCAGTCTTCTAGTAGGAATGGCACCAGGCCCCCTCCCCTGGAGTTCATGCCTGGTAGGAATTGGCTGAAACCTGAGCCTGGCCACATTCAGAAAACGTTGTGAAAAGCACTTCTTTGGCCTGGCATTTTGATAACTGCTGGCTGTATTCTCCTGTCAATGGGAAGTGGGATTGGAACGGGGCCCCAGTGGCAATATGTAGTATTAGTGCCTTATGCCTGGGAAATATATTCTTTTTAAACTGTGCCAAGTACAGCCCGGCTGCTGACCTGCAATATTTTGTTAACACCTGTTTGTTTTCCATTTGAAAAATGAATGTGGGTGCATTTAGCAACGAATGTGTGCATACAAATACCATTTATGTTACAAAATTATAGGTACAAATGTAGTGGCAGCACTGAGGTGTCATTAATAATTTTTCCCTACTGATATTTTTCATATAAACTCCTACCAAAGAATCAGATGGATGCAATTCATTATAGGCTCAACCCCCATAGGTTGTTTCAAAACATCTCCATACAACTAGATGTGGGCTTGACCCCCCAAATTCAGTCCCAGGCTTTTCCAAATGCTGAAGCTTGGGTCCATTTCGATAAAACTTGTATTATAGATCCCTCCTCCCCCATAAGGTTCGGTACCTGTGCTTGACAAGCCTCCTTCGATGCCATATAAAAATCAAATCAAATCAGTGGCCACAGTAGAGAGCTAGGGCCAGAACCTCAGCTGGAGTAAATCCACATAATGCCATTGAAGTCAATGGAGCTACAGAAATTGACACTCGCTGAGGATCTGACTCACTTTGTTTCAAAGTATTGGCTGGCTTTGTGCTAATTGCCTTTTCTTATCATGTTATAAAGGATTTCTCTGAAATGAAATTTTGCACAAGCTGAAACTGAAAGCAGAGCCCCCTAATCACACAGATGGAGCTCATTAACAGTTCATTTAAGAAAGATTTTCTTTGATGCAGACTAATGACGTTTACCTAATTACAAAGTTGGTCTAACGCTAATGGTAGGTAAAATTTGATGAGAGAAAAAGAAAGGAGACTCAGATACAACATGGGCTGTCATGAGAAGGCAGGTTTTGCTAATCTTGGCCATAAAGGTTTGTATTAAAACTCTTGGCCATTTTAGAATCTGTTTTCCCACCGGCGTACTGTGGCTATGCACAAAGCCCCTTACTGCATGAGAGTCGGGGGATGATTTTCTTACAGCAGAAAGTGTCTTTGATTTAATTTACCAAAGTCATACTGAGCCAATGCTCCATCCGTGTGTGAGGGGACAGTGTGCTGTGGGAGGTATTGGGTCAGACTTTAGCCCCAGCAGCACAAAACAGACTTAAAATTAATCTGTGTGGACAGCTGGGGATTCCCCTTGCATGCGGGGTCCTCGATGCCACAGAGGTGAGATGATTTAGGAGGGAAAGTTCTGAGTTTTAAGTACAGTTGTCCAAGCTCATTTCACTTTGGAACTCCCGTGGTACCTAAAGAGTGGACTAAGGTAAAAGATCTCTCAGCATTCTCGGCTCCAGAACAGTGTATGGTTTATAAAGATGAACAATGGAGTGAACACAGAAGACCGCTTTAATAGGCAAACCTGTGTTTTTAAGCAACCTCTTGTAAAGCATCTCCAAGTTTGATCTTTAAAGACCCAGCACTTGATTTTCTTACTGGTTCCATAGTCTGACAGTTTTCACTATATTTTTACAGCACACTGACATATCACATGCTGTCTTTCTGTTCTCTAAATGTGACCATCTGGAAAACTTACATGGCATCTGACTGATAATGAATAAGGAAGATCGTGGAGAGAGAGAGAGAGAGAGAGAGAGAGTGTGTGTGTGTGTAAAAGACAGAAGGACGCCTGCTTTGTCAGAAGTGACTGAAAAGCTCTCAGCTGCGTTTGAGTGGATCAAAGCCTGCTGAGTTGCTTTCCGAGCTGTGCTTACTCATATCATTTAAAACTACAAAGCCTGCTCCATCGCTACAGTGCTTTTTCCTCCCCTCCGATGTAAAATGTGCTGCTCGTAATCTTTGTGCCTGTTGGCCTAATTAGTATAACAAAATGTTCGATCGCTTCTGTCATTAACAAGATTATTTATGCATTTGATTATTTTGCCCAGTGTTTGCCTACACCAGGAAAGACTGAATAACTTATGAATTTATTTGTTTAGTGGAAGCACTGGCACAGTAGCAGTACACAACAGTGGCCCTGCGGTGAATGGTTTGCACGTCCTCTGTACATTTGTTTCCACGGCTGTAGAAGGTGTTTGGAGGGGGTGTAAAAATAATACATGATTTTGAGCGCAGGTGAAAAGTGTTAGACTGATAGCACTTGTGGCTGATATCCACAGAGTAGTTATAGCAGGGGCATGCTCATGGGGCTGTGGGCTCCAGGGCTTCCCCAACTAGGTGATGAATCAGGCATTGTTGTCCTCCTCTTTTCCAGTGTTTTATAATGTTTCCATCTTGTACCTCCATTTTGCACCTCTTACAGAAGGTGAAAGGCAGCATTAAGAAAATAATCAAGATTCGCTGTTAGGAGAGGTTCTTAGAATAGGGCTCTTCAGCTACTATCAATACCACTATCAGGGCTAAATATTTATTAGAATTGGACACCGGGGGCTTGATTCCATTGCCTGGCATAGACAAATACACTTGTGAGGACAAAAGGGGTGTAAAATGCCAGATCAGAATGGTAGCTTTTAAGATTTGCACTAGTGTCAATAACTGCACCAGGTAAGAAATAGAATCATACAACTGGAAGGGACATCAAGAGGTCATCTAGTCCGGTCCCCTGCACTCAAGGTAGGACTAAATATTATCTAGACCATTCCTGACAAGTGTTTGTCCAACCTGCTCTTAAAAATCTCCAATGATGGAGATTCCATAACCTCCCTAGGCAATTTATTCCAGTGCTTAACCACTCTGACAGTTACCAAGCTTTTCCTAATATTCAACCTAAACCGCCCTTGCTGCAACTTAGGCCCATTGCTTCTTGTCCTATCCTGAGAGGTTAAGAAAAACAATTTTTCTCCCTCATCCTTGTAACAACCTTTTATGTACTTGAAAACTGTTATCATGTCCCCTCTCAGTCTTCTCTTCTCCAGACTAAACAAACCCAATTTTTTCAATCTTCCCTCATAAGTCATGTTTTCTAAGCCTTTAATCATTTTTGTTGCTTTTCTATGGACTTTCTCCAATGTGTCCACATCTTTCCTGAAATGTAGCACCCAGAACTGGACACAATACTCCAGTTGAGACCTAATCAGTGCAGAGTACAGCAGAAGAATTACTTCTTGTTGCTTGCTTACAATGCTCCTGCTAATACAGCCCAGAATGATGTTTGCTTTTTTTGCAACAGCATTACACTGTTGACTCATATTTAGCTTGTGATCCACTATGACCCCCAGGTCCCTTTCCGCAGTACTTTTTCCTAGGCAGTCATTTCCCATTTTGTATGTGTGCAACTGATTGTTCCTTACTAAATGGAGTACTTTGCATTTGTCCTTATTGAATGCCATCCTATTTACTTCAGACTATTGCTCCAGTTTCTCCAGATCATTTTGAATTTTAATTCTATCCTCCAAAGCACTTGCAACCCCTCCTGGCTTGGTATTGTCCGCAGACTTTATAAGTGTACTCTCTATGCCATTATCTAAATCACTGATGAAGATATTGAACAGAAAAGGACCCAGATCGATCCCTGCGGGACCCCACTCATAATGCCCTTCCAGCATGGCTGTGAACCACTGATAACTACTCTCTGGGAATCGTTTTCCAATCAGTTTTGCACCCACCTTATTGTAGGTCCATCTAGGTTGTATTTGCCTAGTTTGTTTATGAGAAAGTCATGCGAGACAGTGTCAAAAGCCTTACTAAAGTCAAGATATACCACATCTACCGCTTCCCCCCATCCACAAGGCTTGTTACCCTGTCAAAGAAAGCTATCAGGTTGGTTGACACTATTTGTTCTTAACAAATCCATGCTGACTGTGATTTATCACCTTATTATCTTCTAGATGTTTGCAAATTGATAGCTTAATTATTTGCTCCATTATATTTCTGGGTACATAAGTTAATAGTGCAAATAGTGGAGAATCAGGCCCTGTTAGGTATATGCACCTCAAATGTACAATAGAAGATGTGCTAAAACTGTTTACAGATGCTTCCTTTTCCTCTGTCTCTTAAAGGTTCCTGTATATACAACTGTATTTCTGAGGAGTTTGGAGATCCATTTTTCATCCCGTTCTACTTGAATTTTACCTTCTTCTGTTTCATGTATTCCTATTTGTGGATCAATTTGTGTTCCCACTGAAATCAACAAACCGCTCACTGACTTCAGTGAAACTGGGATGTATTCCAATACTGCAGACACTTTTTCTCCTTCCCCTGTTTTTCAGGCCTTGTATTTTGCACATTCAGTTTGAATCTGAAAGTTTGACTGATGACACCCACTCAGGATCCTGTCCCCTCTCGTGTGTAATTTTCCACATTAGTTTACTATCTAGAGAGGTGACTTTATCATCTAAGTTACGGAATTTTCCATTCATGAGGTCACTGGTAGCTGAAGGCTGCTCTAACTTGAGCTGAGGGGACCAACACAGCACTGAGCAGACCCAAGAAGTGGGCACTGCAAGTGGCACCTTTACCCCCATCCCCCTTCCTCACTTGCAGATGAGGAATTTGGTCCAAAGAGTTTTTCAAGGATTCTACATAGTTTTGATCTAGAATCTGAAAGCAGGTTTGATTGGAACGTAGCTGATGGTACGTGCATGGTTGCATGTTCAGTGTTAAAAAGAAAGCAAAGCATAGTTAAAGTTTTTCTCTGTTCCCCTCAATATCCTTAAGCAAACCTTTCATAAAAAGCTTACACAGATATTAATTGGCTAAATGACACCTTGTTTGCTCAGAGCAACACCTAACTCATACCAGTCCGAGTGCTATTTGACTTCTACAAAAAGAAGGAAAAAAATGACTTGCTTCACATGAAAGGGCTTATATTACTGCTTTCAACAGTGCAAAGCAAACACAAAAACAGCTGATAGTCTGGAAACTGGATGCACTTCATTACATTTACAGACTTTCTGTTTTTTTAAATAAGCATGGTTAGAGATTATTGATACTACAGCAGTTGAATCATTCATTGTGAATAATTGACCCAATCTATTCTGGCAGGGTTTTTTTATTGGAAAAAGGTATTTGTGAATATTTTTGAAATGATTTGACCAATTCAAAAGCTGGTCAAATAATATGCAATGAATAGGTTTTTTTCCTGTCAGTTATTATATACATTATTTGCAAATGAATGTTTTCATTATTCAATCAACTCTAAGTGATATTGTAGAATTACCTTTTTGCTAAAACCGTACATAATGAGTCAGCCTGTCCAGTTACTGAGCTACTGCATTCTGCATTAGCTGAAACTTCCAGATGCTTCTCAAAAGTCATTACAAGTACAGCACATTGCACTATTCCAGCTCTGACTTTACAAAGGGATGGCTGAATCGCTGTGGTGAGGTATGCACTGGAGAATAATGGTTCAATTGCCACTGGCAGAAGTGCTAGGCCAACAGCAGTTTTCCCCTCATTAAATTTCTGGGACAAAATGAATGTTTTCAATGAAGCTGTGCACTTTTTCAGAAGTTTTGACCAGTTCTTGAGATTCTGAGGCACTTACCTTCTCTAATTTAAAGAAAAAGGAAGTTAATATATCATGAGATAGCTAATGTTCTTGGATGTTAAGGGGTAGGAAAATGGAGGTGAGAGGATGGTTGGAAGAGAAAATTGTCAGCTAGACCCTATAGTCAGTGATGCTCTACAAATATTTATGATAAACTGAAAAAAATCAATCGAAGATCTGTTAAACCAGTTGTGTCCAAAGCAACAATTTCTGAGGATGAACCATAAGACCCACACAGGCATATTGTAATTCAAGCGTTCAACCTCTGCAATTTCTGTCACTTAAGATATAGTGCAGGAGGTGGCAGTCAGGTGAGTAAAATAAATGTAATAGTGAAGAGTGACATAGGTTTTGAACATCTCTTCAAAAGGGCTTGTGACAGATGCTGTAGCATAAGGTATAAGAAATGGAAGTTCCCATTGTGCTAAATGGGGATGCTGAGTTCTGTTGCTGTCATGTCAAAAGAAAAGATGATAATTAGCACATCATGTCTCCTGTCAGCTGTAAATTCATTTTCATAGATTCACAAGGTGTGATCCTCACCCCCCACTTTGGCCCCTTTAATGGGGTAAATGATCCGGAGTGGCACAGAGGGGTCCTAAAAGTCATAGTTCTGGCTGGAGGAGCATTCTCTCCAGATATCAGGCTACTTCCTGAGGACCACCTCCCAAGTAGGGGAGGGGAGCATGTCTGGGGTGGGTGCAGCACTGCAGAGATTCAGGGCAGCCCTGGGAGGTGGTTGTAATTTAGGCAGGGACCCCCAGGGCTGGTTAAATTATGCTGGGGGCCTCTCCAGGCCTTGGAGGATATAAAGGCGGCTTAAAGCCCCCCCACCCCGCCTCGTGGGCTTCTAGTTTTATCCTGCACCTCTCAGAAACATAGCACAGCCTCTCACTCTTAAGTAAGGCCAGCAGGGACCATTATGATCATCTCTGTTCAGTAGCAGTCCCAAGAGAAAACTAGAAAAGCCCTTTCCCTACAGTTTCAAAGAGCTGCATGGTACTGATCTGGATGCTTCCTGTTGACTTCATTGTTGTTTGGCTAAATCCCATGCAACCCTTGACCATTTAACTCCCTTGCAGCAGTTAACAAACAGAAATGTAAAGGCTGTGGTTAGACCTTGCAGCAGTCCGCTTCAAAGCAGGTAATTAAGACAAAGCAGACTTGGTATTGGATTGTCTTAAACCTGTTTTGTAGAGGGACTTGACACTTTATACCTCTTACTGTAAAAGCCTCAGGGAGCTGAATTCCGTCCTCAGTTAACACACGTGCAACCCCATTAGCTTGAAAGAGGTGAAATGTGTGTACCTGAGGGCAGAGGATGGCCCTAGAAACCTACTTCCCAGAAGTGATAATGTGAAGTTGCCCCTGAAGATTAGAGCACTTTCTCCTTTCACAATAGAAGCAGATTTAGTTGACATTCATGACCTTGAGAGGATTGAAAAGACTTTATGGCTGACTGATTATCTCTCCAGCATTCCTGCAGCCCTCGGGTAATTAATCTCAGCTTTCTGTGGTGGATTAATATCTGTGCAGATCATTCTTGCCTCCTCTTCCTACAGTCCCGATCACCTGCGTTATGCATATTTGGGCAAATCCATCTTCCCAATCCTACCTCAGCCCTTTATGGGCAGAGAGGATCGTAATGCATCAGAAATGGTTTGGTTTCACTACAGCCTACACCGAACACTTGGGGTGTGATAAAGAATGGGTAGGGATGGGTGACAATACAGATTTCCAGTCATTGCTACTGTGTGCGTGGGGGGGGGGGTCTAGTGCATATAGGAGCTGTTGAAATTGCTGCAGTGGATCAACTCTGCTACTCTTTCACAGCATATGAGAAGATTCCTTCCCCCAAACCAACGGAGAACACTGGTGCCAAGCCCATGTAGTTGGGCTTGAAACAGGGTACAGTATGTGCCCCACACTGTACATAGAGTAGTACAGACACAGTAGTTCTAGCAGCCTCCGAGGCAGTTTGGACAAGTGATTAGACTCCTGAGGTGAAATCCTGACTCTACTGAAATCAGTGGACCTTAAATGGAGCCAGATTTCACCATGGATTTAAATCCATCGGCGCCTTTCCTCAACTTTGCCACTGACTTAATGTATAACCTTGGGCAGATCATTTAACACTGGCTCTTGTTCCATGTGAAAAGGGGGGCTGGCACCTCTGCAGCATTATCCCCACACCCTATTCCATCCCTAGACCCTGAAAGGGCTCTCTATGGGGCAAGAGCTATGGGGAGAGGCATGGCTGACCAATAGCAGGAATGGGAGTGCTACACACATTGCCCATCCACCACCCTTGTAGGGAATTGTCTTTAAAATTAATGCAGCCCCAGGGCATACAAGGGCTCCAAAGGTGATGGTGGTCCCCGTCAGCATGACTTCGTTGGAAATCCACTTGAGCAAGAAGCAGGAGGTCCAGAAGCTGCTCTGGAGACACAGAGGGTGAAATCCTGGCTCCAGTGAAGTCAATGAGAATTGTACCATGGATTTCAAAGGATCTTGGATTTCACACAGGGACTGCATAGATAGCTCTGACCTCTGGAGGAGACTTCAAGGTCTGTAGGGAATCCTGAGAGAAATTGGATTCCAGGGGCTCAATCCCTAGTTTCTTTTGCAGAGGGCAAACCTGCACCCCCTGCTCCTGATAGCAGGATCCTCCTCCAGAAGGGAAACCTCATGGAGGTTCCATCCTCTTGGGCAGCTTTTAGTACACAGTGGAATGATCAGGCCCTATGGAAGTGACTGATTTAGTTCTTGTCCTACATGGGTTTCTTATGAAACTCTGAGTAGCTTAAATCTTGCGTGTTTTGTTTAATTGTCCCAATCACCATGACCACCATTAACCACTTGTAGAAGCCTCAGTCACTGCACTCTCTGATGGTAACTGTATAACTTTTACCTTAATTCTTTAGCCCCTGTTCAGTGTCTCATTTAAAAAAAAAGGGGGGGGGGAGTAACGATGTAGACTTCCCAAACATACAAGCCCCTAGCATTAACACCACTGTAAAATTAGTTTTTTGATTGGGGCGAGGGGAGAAACCTGGTTAGAGGCTTTTATATCTGGCTCTCAACGTAAAAGCCACAGTATCTACTAAATAACAAATGATAAGAAAAGCACTATTAATATAATTTGCACTTAACTATCACATTTCATCTGCAGATCTATAAATGATTTACAAATATTAAATCAATTAACCCTCACAATCTGTGAGAGCCCATACTGGGCGAGTCTGACCCAGTGGTCAGATCCAGGGTGGAATCAGGGTCACATCGAAGGTCATAGCCAGAGTAGTCACTGGATTTAAGGTGAGGAAGTAGGAACCAGTAACAAGTAGCCATAACAGGGACAAAGAGCAAAACCAGGAATAAGGAGGAAGTTACTTAGTCTCAAGTCTAGCAACTAGTTGCTCAGACAAAGGGTGGTATAGGAACAGGAAGCTTTACGCACAGTGGCGTCCAATCAGCAGTCTGGTTCTAGTCACCTGACCCAACAGAGTCAGTCAGGGCCGGCTCTAGCATTTTTGCCGCCCCAAGCAGAAAAAAAGAAAAAAAAAAAGCTGCAATCTCAAGCGGCGGCAGCTTTACCGCCACTTCATTCTACGGCGGCAATTCGGCGGCAGGTCCTTCACTCCGAGAGGGAGTGACGGCCCCGCCATCGAATTGCCGCTGAACGGCTGGACGTGCTGCCCCCCTTTTTCAATGGCTGTCCCAGGCACCTGCTTGCTAGGCTGGTGCCTGGAGCCGGCCCTGGAGTCAGCGGGTGTAGCCTCTGGTGGTGGGGTGTTAGCTGCAGTTCCCTGTTGTCCCCCTTTGCAGTGTAATTAATAGTATAAAGGCTAAGGTTCTTGCTTAGCAGCCCTCTAGGCCTGGGTTTGGTACTTGATTTATGAGGAAGGTCAGATTACCACATCCATTTTATAGATCGGTTAAAAGCCAGTGAAAGTCATACATGGGAGAGAAAGCAGGGAACAAAGACAGAGGAAAAGACATAACCACATAATGGTTGGATGGATCACTTGATGATTACCTGTTCTGTTCCTTCCCTCTGAAGCACCTGGAATTGGCCACTGCTGTAAGCCATGGTGTTAATGATGTTCAGCATGCTGTGCAAGAGGTGAGAAAGGTTTTTTTTTTGGGGGGGGAAATTATGTACATTTAATCATTTAGTAGCTAGGGGGAGATTTTTGACACTTCCCTTCTAGTTGCTATTCCCTCTAAAAAATCAGCTTATCAGCACCTGAGAATCTGGTACAAATCTGACCCTGCTAGAAACAGGGTCAAGGAAACTGATCCTATGTTTTGAAAAGTAGAGTTCTGTCACGCGTGCCTGCTTGACATATTCCATTGACATAACAGGAACTGTAATAACACCCTATCTGAAAAGCTGGTAGAGCTGTCCTTTCAATTACATTATCCCCTGGTAATTAATTATTCTCATTGCATAAATCCGTCTTCACCGCACCCTAATGCTTGGAGCAAAAGGTCAGTGTTAAAACAAGGAGAGAAGCCACAAGATTCCTAGGACCAGAGCCTCAAATGGTATAAATCTGTGTAGCTCCAGTAAAGTGGACTGTCTCTGAAAGAAACAACTGACATTATTATCATGGCTCTGTACATGCTATTGTTCTGGTCAATGCAGGTCTGCTGGGTCTTTCAGGATAAAATCCAATCCTCCTAGTCTTCCTTTGCATTGCAGTCAGAGCCTAAGAGCAAGGTTAGTTTTCTGGGTATACATCTGTAAAGAAAAGCACCGGCAATTATTAGACTAAAAAGTACTGAAAATATAAAGGGCTGGATCACTGATCTCCCCCCACACCACAAGGCACACGTGGAAGGGAAGTGTACCTTAATGTAGTCAATTCACGCTTCCATGGTTCTTCTCATCCAAACTATAGGTCACTGACTATGGTAAACTACATTTGTTATGATCCAGTGAACTGGGTTTAATCAGTGACCATGGGATCAGGGTCTTGTTGTGCTAGGCACTGTACACACACACAATAAGACACAGTCTGCGTCCCAAAGAGCTTCCAGTCAAAAGAGAGAAGACAGGTAAGGGACAGGGACTGTCTTTTTGTTCTGTGTTTGTGCAGTTCCTAGCACAATGGGGCTTCTAGGGGCTACAGCAATGTAAACAACAGCAAAGGAACATTTAAGCTAACATTTAAGGGAAAAGGGAAAGGTAAACTTGATGCCCAGATTATATCGTCACTGGTTAAACTCAGTTCACTGGTTCATAACAAATATAGTTCATCACAGGCAGTGACCTGTAGCCTGTATGAAAAGACCCATGAAGCATGAATTTACTAAATGATGGTTCATTTCTTATTAAGAAAACAAGAAAATTGTTAATCTAATGTACATTCCTGATTAACACGCCAATTTTCTACTGTAGATTGAAGATAATGGCTCTGGGTACATTCGCCTTTTATTTTCTATGTCTGTATCCAGTAACTAAACTGATAATTTCCAAGCTAGATTAAACCCTCATTCCTAGACTTCAAACACAGTGCTGATGAGGGTGCCTCACTTGAGAAGTGTCATCCATACAAAGAGAGAAGGGCTCTCTCAAACTGGCAGTTGATCACAGAATACTTGCCACCAGGGCACCTACTGAAACAATTTTCCACAGAGCACAGTGTTGAATGAGTGAGCATATTACTGTCACTACACTGGTTATGTATGCAGTTTACTTCTTTGGAAAATTATTCCACTGTAACCTAACATGTGCTGTTTCTCAAGGGAGATTGTGATAAGAAAAGTGAATTTGTTTAGAAGCAGTATAGTTAGATTACTGTATTTGTGCGCTTGTAATCTGAGTTGTGTATGGCACTTTATTTATGCTGTTACTTTATGAAGTTTAAGGCAGGGCTGGCTCCAGGCACCAGATGAGAAAGCACGTGCCTGGGGCGGCACATTGTACAGGGCGGCATTCCGGCCAATCTTGGGGCGGCACATTCCGGCCGCCCTGCCGTGGTTCTTTTTTTTTTTTCACTTTGGCAGCCCAGTCCGCAGCTCTGGAGCCCCCGGCCGACTCCCCGCGCTCTGCCAGTCCCAGCCCAGCCCTGCAGGGGCACGGACCCCGGCATGGGGGGGCAGGAACTAGCGATTCCCGCTGCTCACCATGCCGCCGGGCTCTCCGGAACGCGCCACTCCCCGCCGCCAGCACCGGCCTCCACCTCTCGCGCCGCTCTGAGCCTGGCCCAGCCAAGCCGCCTTTAAAGGAGCAGCTGAGCCAGCACCTCCTGCAGCCCCCGGAGGGGGGAAGCCCCTCTCACCCAGCTGCGAGGCGCCGCCCTTCACCTCCCTGCGAGCTGCCTTGACCGCCTTCCACGCCGCCCTTTTTTTTTTTTTTTCTTGGGGCGGCAAAAAAGCTAGAGCTGGCCCAAGCAGACAAATGGATTTTGCATGAGCAAATTGGTTGGGTACCTGATTTTGCATGCAGATATAGATGTATTTGCAACTACATGTACTTTCCAGCCTTCAGCATTTGTGCAAGTGTCAAATTTTTGTGGCCACAATCGACGGACAACATGGTTATCCATTAAGCAATAAGACATGTTATTCCTTTACAAAATAATGAGAAATTAAATTCCTTGTAGCCGGAATTCCTGTAAAGCAGAATGCCCTGTAGATTTAAACTCCCTGGTTCTAGTATTTTGAAAACTGGGGCCATATTCTGCTCTGTGCAATCACCTGATTGACACTTCCACTGTATCTTTTACTTAGACAAGTTAGGCAGTAGAATCAAAATAAACTAATCACAAGTCCTGTGGTGCTTGGCCATCTCCTTCATATCATCCATATCCAGAATTTAATTAAGGAGGCTGTTTGCTATTCTAGTCAGCCTTAAGGATAGAGATCAGTTTTGTCTAAATGAACCAAACTGAGTCTTCACCCACAACTTAAGCCAAACTGAACCCCAAAATTTTCTGATGACTGAAAAATTCTGGTTGACTTTTTAATTTTTTTTTAATATGGTCTGCATTTTCTTGATTTTATCCAGGATGGATGAGAGCAAAGGTACCATAATACAACAAGACAATCATGCAGTGTTGTTGTAGCCATGTTGGTCCCAGGATCTTAGAGAGACAAGGTGGGTGAGGTAATATCTTTCATTGGACCAACTTCTGTTGGTGAGAGAAACAAACTTTCAAGCTACACAGAACTCTTCTTCAGGCCTGGCCTCGCATTTCCAAACAAGCTGCAACCAGGAACTACTAGGAAACTGGCATGATAGCCTGATCTTGGGAGATTTCCAAATCAGGGACATTCAGGTAAGTTTGGAGAAGCTTGGCTTTAGCAACTGAGCTTTTACATACTTCTCTAAACTTTTAGAGGCCTAACCATGGCTAATCAATTTTAAAATCATACCTAGGAGGGGAGGACACACTATCCCTGACTGTTGCTGTGTGGTAGGTGCTGTCCCTGGTAAAACTCTTACAGGTTAGCCACATTAAGTCATATTATAAACATTTTACTGATAGCATGTTTGCAGCTTCTTTATTAATAACAGGATCTTGTATGCTTAAATTTCATTGTAAAGATAATGTTCTGATGAGCAGGAATATGAATTGTTTGTCTTTTGAGTCAACTTGTTTGCTGGAGAACTTGTTTGCTTGTTTTCAGGAACCAGGAAGTGAAATGTCTATCATGGTATTAAGAACATACAGCAAGTTAATGCTGTGTTACTTTATGAATAGAAGACTGAGTCATTGTGTGTCATGAAATTCCTAATAAAAGATCTAGGCAGACTAGGATTTTCCATTATGGGTCATGTCTTATAACATGTTCTTTTGATGCTCTTGTGTTGTTAAAGGAGCAAGGCGAGTCCTCATTTTTGCCACCATAGAGGTCCCCTTGGCAGCAGAATTGTTTGAAGTTCCATGTCACAAGCTGGAAGGGCTAGATTTGGGGGGCATACCCCTTGCACTGACAGAGACCAGCTTCACACAGGGTGAGTAGTGGTGGAGTCACTCTTCCTGCTTGGCTCCCACCCATTCCTCTGCAATGCCAACAGAAGAGTGGACTTGTGTTTCTGTGACTTTCAGCTGGAGGCTGAATCAGGGCTGCGTAGTCCGCCAGTGGTCAGCAGGTTTTCTGCTCACTGTTTGTTTATCACCAGCCAGAAAAGTGGCATTTTAGATTTGCATTTGTCCCACTAATGCTGTAATTGCAGACTTGTTCCCTGACCCCATTTGTTAGAGACAAGACCCTGATCCTGCAAGAAACTAATGTCCTTTAGTCCCATGGGACTTCACTGGGAGGAGAAGAGGCTTAGCATCTATCAGGAGGTGCTCAACACAGTGCAACCCTGGGCCCTATTTCAGCAGGAGCAAAACAATTTTGAAAAGTTCAAGGAGCGAAATTCTGCCTCTACGGAAACTTTAGCTGTGTTATCAAAATAAGTCCAAGTACTTCCATTCCTAGCCATTACTGCTCACTTGCAAGAGAGCTGCATTTCCTTTACAGTATTTTCTTAACACAAACCAACCAGCAAGAAATTCTTTTATCCAACATGTCTTCCTCCTTAAATGTTTTACCTAATAGTCCGTGGGGAGCCTAATTCTGACTGAAGGCAGGATTTGCCCCAAAGTAATTCTTTTAATGTGAGTTTACTTTTATTCACATGCTCAAAGGATTCCAGGGATGTTAGTTATGAAAGTTGCCATGATAAGGATTTTGCAGTGAGAAATAAAGCCCTGTACATTTTCTTAACTTGATAAAGGTCTCCAAAGTGAATAGTCACTTACAAAGGTGAGGATCTCAGCTTACATAACGTTTGGAAAAATGCTTTTAAAAAGAGAATGGTTTTCTGTAACTTGCCTGATTGATTGTTGTAACTTAGTGTAACAGAGATCAGCTCCCACCCAGACAGGTTTAAGGGGCTAGTTCAAAGGAAGAATTGCTGATAGCTAGCACAATAGAATGATGATTGCTTACAAAACTACTGTAATTGGATTTACCTTCCAAGGGCCTGGTCCTGCAATTCATTCCATGTGGGTAGGCACCTGCACTGCCCCTGAGGGAAGTCAGTGGGACTCTGTGTGAGCAGAGCAGTCTGTTCTTGTGCAAGGAATTGCAAGAGCAGGGACAAAGTTGATAAACGGGCTTGTTCCTGTATCTTTGAAGTGATCTGTTGGAGTTTTGTTATTGACTTCAGTGGGAACATGCTTAAATCCTAGATTAGCTATTCACACCTGTTTAAAACTTTGTTTTATTTTCTCGGTTATTTTTTGTCTGAGAGGTGGACATCTGAGTTCAGAAAAAATTCTGATTAAAGTAAGGAAACAGATGAAGAAGGTCCCATTTTAGAACGTAACTGCTAACTTTGCCCCTCATTCAGCAAAGCACATGTTTATCTTTATTCTCCACTCTCGCTGCCATATATCAAGTGTAAAACCGGAATCAGAGAAGAGTCAGGGCCCTGGAATATATTTTAGGCTTGTGCACAATCTGTGAATTTTGTGATTCTCCTCCCTTCTCCCCCACATCAATATATTTTAGAACTTAAATATATAAATAAGGCTTCAAAGAGATTTACAAAATAACCTTTCTTAAACAAGAAGATTTCCCTATCGAAGACGTGACAAACAATGCTTTGTTTGCTAAACCATTTATACAGTTGGTTACTTTATTACCATATCAATGAGTAAATATTAAATCCTATGGGAAACAATGAGGCCTAATTATATCCTTTTTACGGGAATGTATTTTTAAGGGGATAGCAAGTAAAGTTAATAATATACTAGGAAGTAGGTTTATGTAGGGGAAAATAGATCTAGATTTCAGACTATTCTTCTTCCTCCTACAGATAATCAAAGCCTAGTGATGACAAGATTATTATTTTCGTCAGTTTTATTGGCCCATATTAATCTTCTGGTCTCAGAACTGGATGATTTTGCTGCATTTTTTTATAAAAAGACTCACTACCACTGTTTTAAATAAACATTTTAGGACTTTTATGAGGGAGGGACATGAATTACACAATAGGGATACAGTCCTTATTCAGACAAATCTTGTTGAAATCAATTGGATTTTTGCCTGCATAAGAACTGCAGAACTAGCCCTACTGTTATAATTTATACTTTGTATTATACAAGTGCTTTGAAGACCCAGCCAAGATCAAGATCCCACTATGCTAGGCATGGTATATACAGGATAAATGGGATTTGCATTGGCACCTAAGTAAATTAGGTGCAGTGGTTTTATTACAAGACTATTATTTTTGCAGTTTTCTTTGGGCAAGTTTGCACTGTGTGTCTGAAACGAGCTGGAGTAAGATGGCATTCAGGGCATGATGAAAGTTTATTTATGCAAGTTTGTTTTTTTGCTGATGTTTATATATTTTAAAACATTCTGGGTGGATCTGCTCCTGCAAAATACTGAGTCCTCTCAGCTTGCATAGACTTCAGTGAGAGTTGCTTAAATATGTCACTTAGGAAACATGAACCCAACTGAGGCGAGTTCACCTCAAATGTCGAGTGCCCCCAGTTCCTATTTTAATTTAACCAGTGGGAGTTGAAAGATTCAGGGTCATAATATTTTTAAATAAAATCCAGTTGCTATGGCTCTAGGCACTGTGGGTCTGATCCAAAGCCCGCTGACATCCATGAGAATCTTTTGGTTGGCTTCAATAGGCTTTGGATTAGATCCTAAGTAATTTACTAATGGTCTGATTCCAGAGATGATGACCAGAGCTGGCTTAACAAAATAAAACCAACTTTCATGCAAAATTTACATAATAATTCTTCCTCTTTTTTGCCAAAACTTTGAAAAAAAAAATTTTTAACAGCTCTCATGATGAACAATCCCAGCTCCTATTAGAGTCAGTGGGAGCTAGAGTGGCTCAGTGTCTCAGAATATCAGGGTTAAATAATTAACATTATACTCACAGCCACACAATCTAGAGGAATTTCTTTTGTGTAAGAACTATTGTTGCTTATTATATTGTTGGAATATTAATCCATATCATCTTCATTATTGAATGACAACTTGGGGGTGGGGCTGAAGAGTTTGATCCAAATATATTTGAAATATTTTAGCTGCCAGTGACAATGTATTAGCTTGTTTGTTTATATTGTGATAGAGCCTCTAAGCCCCAGTTAAGGACCTGGACCCCACTGTTAGGTCCTGTACAAACATAGAACAAAAAGACAGACTCTGCCCCAAAGAGCTTACACAATTTCAGAATCTCAGGAGTAATATTCCTGGTCTTGCTAGCATAAGTCAGCTAAAACTCCACTTAAAGTCACCTGAGAGTTTTTCCTGAGTAAGGACTATTAGGCTCAGGCTCATGCACTCCTCGTTTGATCAATGCATTACAAACAGGCTTAAAGGTTTCAGAGTGGTAGCCGTGTTAGTCTGTATCAGCAAAAAGAACAGGAGTACTTAGAGACTAACGAATTTATTTGGGCATAAGCTTTTGTGGGCTAAAGCCCACTTCATTGGATGTATGCAGTGGAAAATACAATAGGAAGATATATATACAGAGAACATGAACAAATGGGTGTTGCCATACCAACTCTAACGAGAATAATCAGTTAAGGTGAGCTATTATCAGCAGGAGAGAAAAAAACGTTTGTAGTGATAATCAGGATGGCCCAGTTGACAAGAAGGCGTGAGTAACAGTAGGGGAAAAATTAGCATGGGGAAATAGTTTTTACTTTGTGTAATGACCCATCCACTCCCAGTCTTTATTCAAGCATAATTTAATGGTGTCCAGTTTGCAAATTAATTCCAATTCTGCAGTTTCTCGTTGGAGACTGTTTTTGAAGTTTTTTGTTGGAGTATTGCGACTTTTAGGTCTGTAATCTGCACCTTGCAGGATATTTGCAAAATACTGATGGGACCAGATCCTCAACTGGTATATTGACTTTAATACAGCTAAGCCATTGACTTTAAAGCAGTTTGATAATGCAAAGTAGTACACATTGGAAATCATAATCCCGACTATATATGCAAAATGATGGGGTCTAAATTAGCTGTAACCACTCAGGAAAGAGATCTTGGGGTCATTATACATATTTTCCTGAAAACATCTGCTCAATGTGCAGCAGCAGTCAAAAAAGCTAACAGGATGTCAGGAACCATTAGGAAGGGATAGAAAATAAACAGAAAATATCATAAAACCACTGTATTAATCCATGGTACATGCACACTTTGAATACTTCATGTACTTCTCACTTAATCTCAAAAAAGATATATTAGCATTGAAAAAGGTATAAAGAAAGGCAACAAAAATGATTAGGGATATGGAACAGCTTCCAAAGGAGGAGAGCGAACAAAGACTGGGACTGTTCAGCTTGGAAAAGAGATGACTGGGAGGAATATGTTAGAGGACTATAAAATCATCAATGGTGTGAAGAAAGTAAATAAGGAAGTGTTATTTATCCCTTTATGTAACACAAGTACCAGGGGTCACCCAATGAAATTAATAGGCAGCAGGTTTAAATCGAACAAAAGGAAGTACTTCCTCACACAATGCATAGTCAGCCTGTTGAACTCATTGTCATGGGGTGTTGTGAAGACCAAAACTATAACTGGGGTTCAAAAAAGAATGAGATAAGTTCATTGAGAATAGGTCCATCAATGGTTATTAGCCAATATGGTCAGGAATGCAACCCCATGCTCTGGGTGTCCCTAAACCTCCAGCTTCCAGAGCTGGGACTGGACAACAGGGTATGGATCACTCAATAAATTGCCCTGTTCTGTTCTTTCCCTCTGAAGTGTCTGGCACTGGCTACTGTCAGAGACAGGATACAGGAATAAACAGACCATTGGTCTGAACCAGAATGCAGTTCTTATGTTCTTACATACAGGATGTGGCTATACAAGTGTTTTTTCTGTTAGCTTAATGCACTTGTTACTGATAATACCTTCTGTTGATAAAATGGCTGTATGAAAAACTTGGAAATACAGACAAGTGTGATCCATCATGGAGGATCAATTTCAGCACCTAACAAAAGCAGCTCCTTCCTGTCAGCATCTTTGTATTAAACAGCTGTAGTTTTTCAGCACCACAGTTATAGGGACAGCTCTACAGTCACAGCTGTGTACCTGCCACCAGTCCTGAAAAGAAAGGAAATTTAACAAAAACCCTTCATCACTCTCAACCTTAACCTTCTTTATTTGAACCCACAAGAACAAGGAAATTTTGAGGCCACTAGGAAAATCCCTTGTGCCTAGATTTTTCAACACATATGAGATATATCTGGTTATCCATTGTTTGGAGATCTCCCTGCCTAAACACACACTCTTGGTTTTCAATTTGAAATCAATCCGTTGTGATTTTTTTGAGTGGCTATGTTTCATTTTTCTGGGGTCAAAGAGCTTAGCTGTGATCTCAACAGCAGTTCTTCCTTTGGTGTCCATTGTTATTAATCACAACTACCTACTCTTTCTGAGTTACAAAGTTTGGGAAGTTGTGAATGCAAAGACAGAAGCATGCTCGTGTGTTAGGAATGGGATTCCTGCTCTAGCAGACAGACTGTGCCATTGGTGATGGGAATGATCACATGGCACCAGCCAGATAAATAGTTATATTATGAGCCAGACCGAACAGTGCTGGAGAGCAGAGTGCTAACCCCGGGGGAATCCCGTTGAAGTCTGCTGCTGGCAAGGGTAAGGATTATCGATTTGAGGAACAGATAGGGGGCCTAGGCTCTTACCATTAGCACTGACGTGTTCCAGAGACATCCTGTTTATTCGCCACTCCCCACTCACTCCAATTACATTACAGCTGTCCATAATGCCACTTTCCTGGGGGGTTCGAACCAGAAAGGTTCCAACACGGACAATAGTTCAACTGGGTTTGGGTAAACTCCAGTAGACTTCCAGCCCCTTCACCGTGGAAATCAGTCTCCAAACACGTTTAGATGGGCTGATATCGGTCTTCTGCGTCCTGATCAGAATCAGGGCTGTTGAAAAACTGTGACCATTATTCACACACAACATTTAAAATATGTTCACTAAAATTTGTTCAGGGAAATTCGAAAAAATTTCAGCCAGTTCTAGAAGTGCTAAGGAAAGATGCATACGGAATTCACCTAGCGAGCCGATAAGGGAAAGGACATCTAGGAACACATTTCACCCCAAGAGGGAGAGAGAGAACACCCAGTAATAAATGGTTATATCTACATCTAGTTATTATTCTGTTTTTAAAATCAGTGTGAGGTAAATTAAAGCTTATTTTCAAAAGACAGAGATCTCGAGGGGAGATAAAAGGTGGAGAAACCCGTGAGCAAATATTCAGTAGCGATGGCACGAGGAATGGAGAGTGCATCATTTCCTCCTGAAAGATTCAGTTCGTTTCCATGAACAGCTCTCAGACGCTGCGGGGCGAATAATTCCCCTAGAAACATTAAAACGTGCAGCTTCCTGTTCCAAACCTGATTCTTTTCTGTGCCAGCAATCCCACCCCTCATTCATTAATGGTGAAGTTTTGGCCCCATTGAAGTCAATAGGAATTGCCATTGACTTCAATGCGGCCAGGATTTCACACTCAGCGCGCCGGGGCTGTAAGGAGGGTTCCCCATTGGTCCTAAAATTGCGCTGGGTTTCCCCGTGGGCGGGCAGCGCAGAGAAGGGAACTGTTTGAGGTGGGATCTGAGCGAATAATGAGAGTCACTGGTAATGTCCATGCAAATTATATTGTTGCCAGAAAGCACGAGGAACTGTCCCGATTTCTCTCTCCTGGTGGCCCAGGCGCTTGCAGGCTGTTTTCTGGGACATCCCCTGAAGCTGGGCAGCCCTGGGCCTCTGCAGCCTTCAGTGTCTAAGCCAGTGATCATATGGGAACCACCAACAGATCTGGACACAGAAAAGTGACCAAGATGGTCCAGATGAATTCACGGGGTTGTTTTTTTTTTTAAAACCGGAACACGTCCCACCCCCAACCTGCTTATAGGATCTTAATACAAAATCTTCCCCCATCTCCCTCCCACCCCCAAACTCACTCCTACCTCACCAAAATGGAGCCGAAAAGCACCCGAAAAATAAAGGGTCCCCCTTGTACTGTGTACATGGGAGATGGTGTGCTCTGGACTGGGGTTGGGTTGTTTTTATTTTCCCTATGTCTTTGCATCCATCTCCGTCGCTGCTTTCTCTAGTCAGTTAATTCTCCTTTCATGTCATTGCACGTCGTTTCATTATTTTTCATGTCTTCTGTTGCTTTTATTTTAGACGCCAGCTGACACTTTTCAACAGCCTCCAAGAGGGGCAGTTTGTCCCTGTCTAGTTAGGATTACCAGTAACGTATATATTGTCACCTTCAAAATAGACGAGTTCTCTCTCTCTAATATAAGTAGCCAGGTATGGAAGGGGTTTACAGGCAGTATATAATTGCTCCTTACAATTCATCTGGGAAATCTTTAGGCTAGGCAGAAATCACAATAAAGAAAAAAAGCTTCTTCGCAAACATAGGGTTCGATTGACTTCTGTGAGATTTAACAGCGCCGTGGGGACTTACCGGAGCTAGCACTGGGAGGGCTGGCTTAGGAGATAATAGGAGATTTACCTTTGCTGAGGAGAAGCTGGCCCTATATTATTAGAAGGAAATTAGAAGCTCTGTTACTCCTGTTAATTTCAAATTGCTGGGATTGTAATTCACTTTGCCTACTTGGTGTGGGATGGGCGCGGAGGGGAACCGCGTCTGTGTTTATAGCGAAACCACCATTGAGTGTTTCTGTCTGCTGCTGGCTGTCATTTCTTCCAGGCTGAGCCGTCTCCTGCTCTGTCTGAGTAGGACAGACCTTGACGCTAGCCCACCTTGGTGTGTTTCTGGCCCTGGAGAAGAGAAATGAACCCCTCCCCCTCACTTCCTGAACAGCTTGTTTTATTATTGGGATCTTGAGGTTTGCCTGGAGTTGGGATAACGCGCTTAGCTGTCAGCCCATTTCTAGGAGAAAAATGTTATGTTTAAAGTACTATTTAAACATGAGAGATCGCTCAGCAGTTTTTTGTTTAAGGAAGAGAAGTCTCTCAAATCCCAGTTCTCTTTCTGCTGGGTTTTCAGCAGGGTGCAGGACCAATGTAAACTCGGGGTGGTTCCCAGTTCAGGACTGTCTAGATGAGCTGCCTGGCTGGCTGGTACAATCCGGACCCCAGGATCAGCAGGCCCGGGCCTCCCTTTGCCAGTGACTGCCCCCCAGCCCACGCCATGCACAGCTGTCCTTTGAAAGGGCCAGGATCAAACAGTCCCGGGTCTCATTGTGCCGCCGGTGAGTCACTTTCCCCAGGGCTGTAGCCCCGAGCCCAGCCAGCCGCCTCACCTGGTGCATCTGCAAATGGCCCCGCGGGGCGTGGGAGTGACACCTCGCCAGGGGCGGATCCACTCCTCGGGGAGCGCCTCTCCCGTGGGCCCTGGTGGTGGGGGGAGGCACCACCGCCCGCCTGCCCCGCGGCTGCCGGCCCGGGACTGGAGTGGCCGTGACGCGCCCCTTTTTCCATTTGCTTTGGCAGGAGATTAGGAAAGGCTCTTCCTGCCCCCCCCCCCCCTTCCCCCCCCCATAAATAGCCCGGGAGCCGCCGAGCGCTGCTGACAGACCCGGAGCCAGGATCCCGAGCTGCACGCCCCAGAGTCGCTCCTCCAGCACCATGTTCTCCGGCCGAATGGAGGGAGCCCGCAGGGGACGGTCCTTCGACTCCATGAACTCCAGCTTCGAGGAGAACCAGCTGAATAACGAGGTACGGGCGGCCTGGGAGGGCGAGGCTTTTCCCACCCCACCGCGGGTGGGCAGTTTGCGCGGCACAAGGGGATCAGCGCTGACACCCCGCTCCCCAACCCAGCAGCTCCAGGCTGGTGGGTTCAGACTGATCTCAGCTCGTTGTGGGAGCAGAGCCCAGTGGCGTTTGGCGACCGCTTAGCTGACTCTCGTGGCGTATTAAATATCCCCAAATTATCCTAACTGCATCGGGAAGATAACCTCTAAAGAGATCTTCTGCTTTGCCCCCTGCTGGAAATGTCTGTGTTTTCTCTCTCCTGTTTTCTGGGCAACTTGTAAAACTCAGCTCTCAAAGGGACAGGCGAGATCTAATGCAGGTCAGCTAGACCAGTGGTTCTCAACCAAGGGTACAGGTACCCCTGGGGGTATGGAGAGGTCTTCCAGGGGGTACATCAACTCATCTAGATATTTACCTAGTTTTATAACAGGCTAAGTAAAAAGCACTAGTGAAGTCAGTACAAACTAAAATTTCATGCAGACAATGGCTTGTTCATACTGCTCTATATACTATACACTGATATGTAAATACAATATTTATATTCCAATTGATTTATTTTAGAATTATATGGTAGGAATGAGAAAGTAAACAATTTTCAGTACTAGCGTGCTCTGACACTTTCATATTTTTATGTCTGATTTTGTAAGCAAGTAGTTTTTAAGTGAGGTGAAACTTGGGGATACAGAAGACAAATCAGACTCCTGGAGGGGGTACAGTAGTCTGGAAAGGTTGAGAGCCACTGAGCTAGGCAATCAAGCTATCTTTTTGCAGTACAGTCACTATCCCATTAGGAAAAGGGCAAGAATTCTCTCCGGGGAGACAGTGGATGGGGGGGGGGCGGTGAGGGTGAGATCAGTAGCAGCAGAGAGACCCCTAAGGAATATCTCCCTCCCAGCAATTTAATACATTTCCACCCACCTCCACAGTCCCCAACCGGAGGCTCAGAGACAGATTACCCTGTGTTAGCACTGTGCACCAGGGGACAGTGCCAGGTAGAAAGGATCTGGAAATACTCTCATGCAGGGGTGCTGGAACAATTTGTATAGTGGGGGTGCTGAGAGCCATTGAATAAATCTATAAACCCTGTGTATGATGGAAACCACTTCAAGCCAGAGGGTGATGAAACACCCCTAGCACCTCTATTTCTAGCACCTATGTTCTCATGCTACTAAAATACAACATATGTCCCCTGATGTTTCAAACTACCATGAGCAAAAGGTGAGCTGGGCTGTCAGTCTTAAGAGTGCATTGGGGACTTATTGGAGCCAGCACTGGGAGGACTGGCTTAGGAGGTAATAGGAGATTTACCTCTGCTGAACCTGCCCTTGATGTAAGTAGTTTGAATACCCCTTCCTTGAGATCTGGAGCAGATTAGGAAAGGCAGAGGCTCCATGTTAGTTCAGCACAGGGCCAGCTATAAGTTTTTTGCTGCCCCAAGCCCCTTTCTCTACCACACAAGGGACAGGATCAGCCGTATCCCACACCTAGTCATCATTTGGCATGAGGTGGGCAAGTCTATCTAAAGCCAGACAAGATGCATTAGTTTAAAGCAGCAGTTTTCAACCTGTCTCGTTACACCAGAGGAAAGTTTTGGGGCACCACTGCGGTCTAGCCATAAAGTCTAACCTGAGCCTATTCCCCTGCCACCTGCTGTGGCCCCCTCTGGGGCTGCAAGAGCCTCAGATTCAGAGTTCATGCATGGAAAGCATAAGGGGAAGGTAGTACTTTGTCTTGGGGTTCATAAAGATAAAAGGCCTGTTTGCACCCCAGTCAGTTTCACAGCCATTTCATTAGGGTTTAGAGATGTCTTCCCATGGGTATAACATGGAGCCAATTAATTCTTGAGCCTGATTTTCAATTGTTTGGAATAAATGACCTGCTGACGTTTTACTTCCTAATGGGATTAAGACAAACACCCTAGGGGTATTTAATAACTCCCCATTTAATCTTAGCAGTGCCGGTGTCCCGTGCTATCTGCACAGTCACCTACAAGATTAAGATGGATTTCGCTGAGCCCTTTTCAGCCCCACTGAGAAACTCTATGGGCCTGTGAATTACACGAAGTGGCTAGGGACCACTGGATTAAATTGGGATTACTCTTCTGATGTTAAGACTGCTGAAAACATCGTAACCCCCCACTCCATATTCTTGTTTGCCAGCAGCTCTGCCATTGCTCTCAGGGTATTTTCAGTTTTAGAAAGAGGAATCTGGAATTCTGGAATTTTTGGTCTAGATTCTGATCTCAGATATACCAGTGTAAATCCTCAGTAACTCCACTGATGTCAGTGGAGTTACTCCAGATTTATGCTAATGTATTTTACCTGAGATTGGAACAGGATCTGTTATTGCAAATTGTGCTTGTGTCTGAATAGGAAGGAAATCATTTAGCTAAGCAAGTAAAATTCAGAAATATGAGCAAATGAAATACAGGTAGCATAGAAGTTACTTTTGGTTCATTGTTATCAGAGAGAGAGAGAGACAGAGAGACAGAATGAACTATCTGTTCCAGGAGGGGAAGAAGAAGGGGGGGAAAAAACCCTAAACAAGAGTAACTTGTTTTAAAATGTGCATCTATTCTAATATGTCAGAGCATAGCCGATGAAACAGACAGTTATCTGGGCAGCGTTTGATTGCCCTTAAGGGTATTATCCAGTATTCAGAGTGCTGTTCAGTATTCAAATAAGGTTGAAACTTTATTCCATTACTATCAGAAACAATAGCTTTACCATTTCTATCAGATATTTCAGGAAGCCAAAGTAAACAGAATATGAATTGTATTGCAGAAGTTGTCCAGCGATGATATTTTGTTTTCCAGAATTTAGTCATATGAAGATTTTAAGCGAGGGTCCAATACCTTCCCTATCAGGTTGCATCCAATAATGGTCACCCAAAAGAACATTCCTTAATGCCTATTTAATAACAAACATATTTAAAGGAAATTGAGGAAGTAACCTGCAAATCAATACTATTTGAGGGGAGGATTAAAATATTAATTGCCCATCAAGTTTTATTCTGAAGTAAATTTGTCTGCCTAAATTACTGTAGGCTCCCCAAACATGGCTTCATAATGGAAATGCTGCCAGACCCTTCATTTTACTTATGTTAGTGATATTATTATGATATGAAAAATACAACTGGGCTGGATCATGTACTCATATTGCACTCAATAGTAAAAGGCTCATCGACTTAAATGGGGACAGAATTGTCCCCCTCTAATGTTCCCAGTTTACATGGTAGGCAAGTATGAATCTTATTTTTCCATAAGATGTATGTTTAAAGAGAGCTTAAACCTGCTCAAAGCCACACAGATTCTAAGGCGCAATAGGCAACTAAATCAGCAGTAATTTACATTCACTATTCTATTTTGACAGGGTTTTTTTCTCATCATTTCAGCTAGCTGTACAGTTAAAAGCTTTAAAAGGTGGTTAAATATATTCTTCTAAATTATAGACCTATTTACACCATAGTCTCACACCCCAAAAATAAATTAATAAGACAAAAACCCTACCCCAGGAAGGTGTTTTACCTGAAAAGGGAGAAGTGCCGGAAATTCAATGAAGTCTAGCGGGGACTTTACTATTATTTTTTATTTTACATAGAAGGCACTCAGATACTACTCTGATGGGCAGCAGTATAAAATTCTCAGATAGCTGGATGGATGTTGACTGTGCATTTTCACTGAGATTTAAGTCCTATCAAAGGCTAATTGCTTAATAGATCACTATTGTTACATTATTAGATAAAGAAAATAACAATGAATTGGGGGAAAAGTACCATTTACATTTTCAAAATGCTTTTTTCTTACCTTCTGGTTCATATTATAGAGAAGTAGTTTTCTGTTTAGAGATTGGCAGGTAGAGAAAACAGAAACATTTTTTAAATATGTATTCTATTTAAATGATAAACTATTAAAATCAATTTTTGCAACTATGTTACTATATTTTATCAAGAATTCATGAGGAGATTGATTATGGTTTGTACTTATTAACAGGAATATTCTTATAACACAAGGCCCCATCCTGCTCTGCTGATGCCAAAGGCAATAGAACAGGATCAGGCCCCATGTGGTCTGCTAGTTTTATCTAGAATTGTGATCCAGTTTTGCAAGGTGCTGAGTGTCTTCAACAGACCTCCCGTTGAGTTGACTTTAATGGGAGCTGAGGTCGCTCATCATATCACAGGAGGTGCTCAGCACCTTGCAGAATTGGGCCCGTAATTCACAAAGGTGACCACCTGCATATGAATTTTTTTTAAATTGGGGTTTCTACTTTCTTTTGCCTCTTAATGAGGTGTAAAAAGGCTTGACAAATTATATTTTTAAAGATATTTGTTCTGACTTTTTTGTTTTGTTTTTTTACCGTAGAAGTACAAGGAATGTCCAATCTAGTCTTCACTGGAGGACTTTCTTTGGGTTTTGTGGATATTTATTGTGAGGTCCTCCCCCGCCCTCCATTCCTGATTGAATTACATGGCTGGAGGGTTATACAGGTTTTTACTTTCTGCTCTGAAAACTGAACATTTTATATTTAACCTAAGTGTTACTGTAAAAAAAAAAATTAGCTTTCTCTCACATCCCATTCCCTCCAAAGGAGTGCACAGATGCTAAGAGGAAAAGAAAAGTGACTGGCCAGGCAGAGGTGAATAGGAGGTGCAAGGAAGAACTGGAATGTGGTGTAGAATAGCTATTCTCTTCTATGCTACCATTTTGTTTCTGTCCTGGGGTTGCAGCAAAATGGTGGCTGCATTTATTCAGACCTCCTTTGCCATCCCGCTTTTTGTTCATTCTGTATAACATTATTATTGGAAACCAATGGTCACTACTGTCTTTTTCATCATGCAAACATATGCATATAGAAGAATCTGTATTCTAGAGATCTGTGAATTTTTAGTATTTTAAAGCATATAGCAAAGAACTCTGAGAAGAAATTATATGGCTTTATTGATCCGATTATACCTAAGTTTCTAGTTAAGGAGTTTTATTCAACATATTTTTCTGGTTCCTTTAGGTTTTTGTCTGGTTCCTCTATAATAGTAGTGGCTTATGTCCAAACAGCAATTCTGACTCAGAGATGCAGAATGGAAAGGAACTCCCAGTGCTAGGGTATTAGGACTTACTGCAGCTCCTATTGAAGTCAATGAGAGTCCTTCCATTTGTTGCCTCCAATGGGTTTTGGATGAGGTTTTTCAAGTTTGTACTTAACCCCTAGAAGTATTCTATTGAAGACTCACACTAACACTTATTACTTCTGCAAATCATTTATATTTAATTATAAACTATACTTTTATTAAATATATGCAGTGCATCCTGCTGAAGAACTACCAAAGACCTCCCAAAAGGGTTCACATTGAAGTAAAAGGTCCCCCCCCCATATTAAGCCCCAATTTTGTAAAGACTTGTACATGTTCCTATCTGTATGCATGTTAATGTATATAATGATTTGAATGGCACTTTATTTTTGCAATTGATCCATCAAAATGTGATATTATTGCACTGAGAGCGGTAGCATATAAACTGTACAGGAGTCTTTTCAGCCTATTTCTCATTCAACAAATCTATATTTTCTTATTTGCTTTTAGTTAAATAAGTCAAATTACACAATGATTGAAGACAATAAAGAGAACAAAGACAATTCAGCTGAAAGAGGTAGAGCAGCTGTCATTTTTTCCTTAAAGAATGAAGTTGGAGGACTTGTAAAAGCACTAAAACTCTTTCAGGTATGTAGTCCTCACATTTCTACAGAAGGTTTTCTGAATGTAAGAGTCATTTTGGCACCCAGCATAATTTATTTCCCATAGTAAGAAAAGATCCATAATTAATTGTGAATGCAAAATTGTGCCTGCAAAATTAGAGGCTGCGCTGAAATCCCTCAAAAACTTGGCCCCTTCTCCTGCTCCCACTGAAGTCCAGAGGAGTTTTGCCTTTAATAGGAGAAGGATCAGTACCCTTGGCCTTTTAGAAGGGATGGATCCAAAATAATAACCCCCCTGATCAGAGTACTCCGGATCTCAGCTATACTGCAGCTCCCCATTTCTATGATGGGATGAATCAAAACCCCACATTTGCAATGTTTCAAAGGTTGGGAAGTCCAGTTTTGAACTTTGTGGATTCAGCCTATTGGTACTACTTGCTATGTTTTCCCCTGAGTATGCGCCTCTTTGTGACAACTATCTTACATATGAAGGAAGACTGGATTAACTCTTTTCCGGATCACCAATGTCATTCCTTTATCAATGGAAGAAGTTGCATTACCATTGACAAGATGAGATACCCCAGGCTTTGAGCATACTGTCTATACAGCACACTGAGCCATTGGGGAGTAAGTGGGTTAATACTGCACTTCAATGTGTCCTTGCATAATATTACTGCTAAGAGAGTCCTATTCATTCATTTTATGAAACATATTGCTAAGGAATATTCTTTCAGATAAAACAGAAGTTAAAGATACTATTGGAAAATTACCATTTTAACATCTCTTTTTATTTTTAAGACTAACAAACATTTATTGACTTGATTGGCAGACAGTGATTTATAGTGACTCAACTGCTAATCAACTATGCTAGCTAATTAACCTGCAGATTTTACACTTTCATTAGCCAGTGGTAGGTTTGCTAGAATAAGGACTACGGGATTTGGTCCACTTTATTATGCCTCTCTGTGCTTAAAATTTTTAAATAAAATATTTTTTACTATATTTATAAAATATAGCAGTATAGATCTGATGAGTCAGACAATGAAATCATGGAGAGAGTCATCAATAAGAGACTAAGAAGTGAAGTAGATATTAGCACAAATCAATATGGCTTCATGTCTGGAAGTTCAACAGTAGTTACAGTTTTTGCACTGAGACAGCTAGTGGATAAATTTAGAGAGAAAAGGAAATATATTCATTCACATGGTGTTCATTGTTCTGGAAAAGGCTTTTGACCAAGTTCCAAGAGAAGTCATCTGGTGGTATATGAGGGAGAAAATGATACCAGAACTTTATGTGCAGCGTGTTCAAGCCATGTATATACATGCAACCTCAATAGTCAGAACTTCTAGTGGTGAAACAGACAAACTATCGGTTAAGGTGGTGGGAGTGCATCAGGGATCAGCACTGAGCTCTTTCTTGTTTATCCTTATCCTGGATACCCTTACAAAGAACATACAGAAGGAGGCACCTTGGTGCACATTGTTTGCAGATGATATTATTCGACTCAGTGAGAAGAAAGATAGTCTAGAAGAGGAACTTGATAAATGGAAGGATGTGTTAGAGAGACATGGGCTCAAAATAACCAGAGGAAAAACAGAGTATATGGTATGGAATTTCAATAATGTGAACACTGAAGAATTATCATTGAAATTAGATGGGCAGACAATATGGGAAATACAAAATTTCAAGTATTTAGGATCCAGGAAAATGGGGAAATGGCGGACAAAATTAGAGCGAGGATAATAAACGCTTACCTCAAATGGAGAGAGATAAGTGGTGTAGTATGTGACAGGATGATACTAATAAGATTAAAAGGGGAAGTATATAAAAACAGTGGTCCATCCAGTTTTAATGTATGGCACTGGGCGCCAAAGAAGAAACATGAGCAAATGATCTGTTCCACAGAAATGGGAATGTGGAGATGGATGAGTGGTGTAAGCAAGAAAGACCATGTGAGGAATGTGTATGTTAGAGACATGCTCGAAGTAACACCCATAAATGAAAAAATGAGGGAGTGCAGGCTCAGACAATTTGGTCATGTAAAGCAAAGTCCTGACAACTACCTGGGGAAGAGAATCCAACAGATCAAGGCTGAAGGAAAAAGGCAGAGAGGCTGACTGAAGAAGGAGTGGTTGGCTGGAAAGAAGGAAAAGGAAGGAAGACATTTTAACATGTGGGGTGATAGAGAGAGAGAGAGGACCCCATTTGATGGGATTAATACAAGAAGAGAAAGACATTTCTGCCATACTTCTAAATTAAAATTGAGGAAATAAAAGCACCTCTCTTTCATTTTCTATGATATGGGAATTTTTTTTTTTAAACAACCATTCCTTATCTTTTTTTTAATAAGCAAGCTGCTATTAATAGGTCTGTTTACCTAAAGAGACTTCACAGAGATAATGTTAAGCAGTAAAATATTGGCTTGGCAAGCAGTGCAGGTTATCTAATCAACCTGGCTTAAAACACTTTTTCTTATAAATAGGAGAAACATGTAAATCTGATGCACATCGAGTCCCGAAAGTCAAGGCGAAGAAATTCAGAGTTTGAGATCTTTGTGGACTGCGATAGTAACATGGAACAACTGAATGAGATCTTCAACCTACTGAAATCCCACGTCAATATTGTATCCGTGAACCCCACAGATAATGTCACTGTGCAGGAGGATGGTAAGTAGGGAGGGATGTTCTAGCAAAACTGCACAAAGGGAAGAGGATATTGTGCTACTTTCTAATGAGTTAGTTTTCAATCCTTTTATGTCAGGTATCTGGGAACTAGTAGAACAAAGAAATGGGGTAAAACAAAAAGTATGTTCCATTGAATGCTATAAGATGAGATGCTCAGATGGTGAGTTGGCATACCTTCATTGAAATCAATGGGGCTATGTTATTCACATCAGCTCAGGATATGGTCCATCACTTCAGCCAGTGCAAGTTATCCATTCCTACACTTCACACTCTGTAGAGATCCATCTTGTGCTCCCCCAGTGGAGATGGTTCCATGTTCTGTCTCCTGTGTAGCGATTCTCTCTGGTGCTCTTCCTCCCAGGCAGAGATACCCACCTTATGAACCCCTTCTTGCTCCAAAGGATGCTCCTCTTGTTTCCTTCTGACTTCCTTTCCCACATCAGGATAGTGAGCCTGGATTAGTGCTGGTCTCATATAAACCAGGAAAAATGCTTTAAAATATCAATGAAAGAGTCTTTCTATTTTCTGGTTCCAACATTCAGGGGAGGTGATATCCACCCCAGAGTGCAGGTTACAGAGTGTCCTCATTGTAGCAGAACTGCTGCAGTTTCCTTACATAGGGTTTGGGAAGCTGCAGATTGGGTGACCTGCAACCCTGCCGCTGCTGAGCTCTCCATAGGCCAGCACTTTGACTGAGGGTGTGTGTGAGGATTCAGGAAGGTGGCCAGTGGGTCCAGGACTACAAAGATGCAGTAGTCATGACAGCCTTCCACGTATGGGTTTGTACAAACTGTTCTGACCCAGGAAGTTGAGTGATGGCCACAGCAAGGAGGTCCTGTGTAACTCCCTCACATAGGGCCTGATTCTCTACCGCTCTGCATAGGTGGGTGTAAAATGCTGCCATTCTGATTTGATGGTGCTTTTCACCTATTTTGTACTCACGTTGCACTGGTTGAAATGATTGAGTGAAGTTCAGGGCAACCGGTGTATCAGACCCATAGTCTTTGCTCCGTTGTAAATTACTACACAAGGTACAGGGCAATGGAGAATAAGACTTGTAGCTTCCCTGGACAACACCCATTTACTCTGGCTTTGTATAGGGGCAGGGGTTGAACATAGCCCAGCTGACAGGGGAACAAAGGCTCTCTTGGGCTAAGCAAAGCCGAGTCTGTAATAAAAAATGACATGTCCCTTTAAGGCTGCAGGGCTACTGTAGCTGAGAACCCCAGACTCAGTCAGAAAAGCTGTTCACATTGACAAGAGCACTTCTTTCTCCTTATTAGGGGGGCAGTGTGGTTCAGTGGTCAGAGTTCTACACTGTGACATGGGAGGCCTGGGTGCTATTCACACCCGGCTGTGTGAGCTTGCGCAAATCACTTCCACTTCATTGCCTCTGTTTCCCTTTCCACCCTTTGTCTGTCTCTTCTAAAACTCTGTAGGACAGGGACTGTCTCTTACTATGTGTTCGTACAGCACATAACACAATCAGACTCTGATCTCAGCAGGAGCCTGGAGGGTGCTAGTATAATACAAATAATAACAACTACAGAAAAACCATTTAAGCTCCAGGCCCTTAGTTAACCGTTTCCTCCCCCTATTTTTTATGACTTAATGTTCTTTAAGCAGAGTGTTTTAATGACACAGGAGGAAGTGTTAGATGTTGTGCTGGTGCCAGATAGGCAGAGGACTCCCTCATCCTCTTCATTGCCTCTTGGTTTCACTTGTAGCTGCCATAGCTAAACTTGAAACAGGCATTTCCGCTTTTAACCCACTGGACTTTATTAATAACTTTGTGGATTTTATGCATTCCTTAGACATGGAGAATACACCGTGGTTTCCTAAGAAGATCTCAGATTTGGATAAATGTGCGAACCGTGTTCTGATGTATGGGTCTGAATTGGATGCCGACCATCCAGTAAGTAGCTTCCCTGCTATTGTAACAATGAGTGAAGACAGATCGATTTTTGCCCTATAAGAGTGGCTTTGTGGTTTTGACAGTGTAACTCTGGGACTTATTCCTGGTGTCCTTATTCAGGCATTGCTCTCATTGACCTCAGTTCTGCAAGCTTTAAAGGGAGTCTTGCCTGTGTAGCAACTGCAGGGTTAGGTCCAGCATACTCACAGACAAAAGGAATACTGTTTTTAACTAGATTTATTTTTCCCCTAAAGTAATGACACAGTAGTTTCCCTCACCCCCACAAATAAAGAAAACAAACTGAACTGGCTATAATTTCTAATATTCAGAGCAATCAATTAAATAACCAGTTTAGTGTAAGTAAAGCTTTGAAAAAGGAATCCTTACCTACAGAATATACTTACATCAAGAGTTATGTGCCTGAAGTTGCTGATCTCCATTTTAAATTGGGGGATTTATTTATTTCATAGACTAACAACAACTAACAGGCTCCTATTTTGACCATTTATTTTCCCAAGACATGCTTTTACAATAGTGTTTTCTTTGTTAATAAGCTTATTTATTACAGAGATGGAAATGTGTATTACTTTTTCTCCACACATAGGGTTTCAAAGACAATGTCTATCGTAAGAGGCGAAAGTATTTTGCAGACTTAGCTATGAACTACAAACAGTAAGTATGACTCCTTGCAAAACAAGTCTCTTGCTTTGGAATAATGAGATGGATAAAATAAGTGTAGTTCACATTCACCAGGCCAGATCTCCAGGCCTAGCTGAGCTGTGTTTGGTATAGGAACCAGGGTGGGAGGAATAGAAAGGTTGATCGAAGCCACCTTACTACTCCCAGGATCTCTGATTGGTCTGAGGATCAAACTATAATGTAAAGGTTGCTAGCTAATTATTCCAGGTACAGTGATCCCAGTGTGATGGCTACACCAGCTGGGAATAACTGGACTGCAGTGCTTTCTGGCTCAATCCTCTCTTACTCGTGGTCACTCCTCCACCTTGCGTAGGAACACACTCTGTAACTGAGAGAGTGGGGAACACATGTTGTACGGCTGGCTATACCAGCTTCATGATTACCCTATTAGGGCAGATCTCTATCACCTTTGTGCCACTGGAGTGGTGCAAAGACATTGAGGTCAGAATCTAGCCTGCTGACTGATAACTATAAATGAAGCAAGAAAATAATCATTATTCTAGTTTCTGGTTCAAAATAGTGCAGTTTCTGGTTCATAATAGGGCATTAGCTACAGTGGTTTAGAAGTGCACAGTGAAATTAAACTGAAAAGGGCCTTGTGGTATTTAGGACCCCACAGTGGGCTCTCCTTGAGTCAGATACAATCATGACTAAGTGCTATAATTTGGCTCTGAGCATACTTTTCATGTTGTTGTTCCCTACCTGGGTTTAGATGTCAACCCCCTCCACTGGGAACGACACAGAAATGTTATAAACCTGTAATCACAGCAGCATACACTAATGGAATCAGCAAACACAGCCTAAATCCAATAGTCTGCAGTATTATTATGTTGATACAGTTATCTTTGGGAGATTAATTTCTATCATGTTTGTTTGTCAGGCCCTGAAATCACTACTGGTAGAATCATGACACAGCATTCGGATTACCTTCTATGGGTTTTGACTCAAATCCTCACAATAGTCCAGTTTAATCAAGATCCAGAAGGCTAATGTGAGGTGATAGGCTAGGTTTAATACATTTTGACAGATACTCATGGTTTTTCTAGAGAAGCATGATTTTCACATGGCAAATGAACATTTAGATGCCTAGATTTATCATGCTGTTAACTGAGCTCATTATCTTTCCTTTCCTTTAAAGAAATTGATAAGGTAATGCAGTCTAGTTATACACAAGTTGAGGAAAAAGTTAACATTCTTAGGTCCTGATCCTGAAAAGACTTATGCAAGGGTTGAACTTTTTACTCCCAATGTTAAACACTTATGGAACTCTTTGCAAGATGGGGGCCTGAGTCCCTGAGCCAATTCCACTGATGTCAGTGGAAAGATTCCCATTGATTGATTACAGTGGGAGTTGGATCAAACCCGTAGAGTGTAAGCTCTTCAGAGCAGAGACCACATCTTCCTGTGTATTTGTAAATTATCTAATGCAACGGAGCCCTGATCCTGACTGGATTGTACAGCAACATAAATGTTAAATAATAACAGTACTAGGTAAATGCGTTATCCATTTCTAGAGCTATCCATTCTGAGCCATGACATCCTTTCTTTCTCCTTTCATTATAGCGGTGACCCAATCCCCAAGATTGAATTCACTGAGGAGGAGATCAAGACTTGGGGCACTGTATTCAGAGAGCTCAACAAGCTCTACCCAACTCATGCCTGCAGAGAGTACCTTAAAAACTTACCCTTACTCACCAAATACTGTGGGTACCGAGAAGACAATATCCCCCAGCTGGAAGATGTATCGTGCTTCCTGAAAGGTAATGTGCTAATTTCTCTGCTATACCAATGGGAGTTAAACACCTAGGTGCTTTTGAAAATCCCCCTTGATGCCTATCTGCATCTTTAGGCATCTATAAACCTCTAAAAACCTGCCCCTCTTTCCTCTGTAAATCACAGCCACTAGAGTGGCATGCTCTCTCTCTCTCTCTCTCTATCTCTTCATATTGGCACTACAAATTATAAGCAGTATTTAGCTACTAGACTGTGACTTCAGCAAGTACTATAATCCAATCAATATGGGGCAGGGGTGCACATGTACATTGTGGGAAGGCAGACAAAAATCGTGTAGCATTATAGAGATTAATATTACATTTTTCTATTGCATGCATTTTAAGGAACCTCTTATGCCCAGTATGTACTTTTTTGTGACTAAAACAATACCATAAGTATTATCTTGTTCCTGTGCCACATCATACTTTAAAAATAAAAGGACTGTATACAGCCACTGCTGTCAGTGGAAGTTTTGTGTGGGGATCACATGGTGTATATGACCTGCATGCTGTACATTTGAAAAGCACAGAGTCCAGTTTTAAAATAGGATCTCTTCTTAGAGAGAGATTTTTCTCCAAAAGGGAGAGGTGGTGGATTTCCCATCACATGAAGTCCTTAAATCGAGACTGGATGTCTCTAGCTCAGTCAGAAGTTACGGACTTGATGCAGGAATCCTTTGGAGAAATTCTATGGTCTGTAAAAAGAACAGGAGTACTTGTGGCACCTTAGAGACTAACAAATTTATTAGTCTCTAAGGTGCCACAAGTACTCCTGTTCTTTTTGCGGATACAGACTAACACGGCTGCTACTCTGAAACCTGTCTCTATGGGTCTGTGTTGTCCAGGAGCTCAGATTAGATGATCATAATGGTCCTTTCTGGCCTTAAAAGGTTTGAATCTATGAAAGTGAGTGCTCTGTAATTCTGAACACAATACAATGAATCAAAGGAGAAAGAGAAAGGAATCATTACACGATGAGACAACATGCTATACTGACATGGACTGCAAAGCATTGCTAACCAAATCATGAATAATATGCGAGTAAACCATAAAGGCAAACAGCAACCCTTTTGACACTTTCACCCCTCTCCCTTATGGTCCTTTATTATATCTTTCCCTCTCCCCCCCATTTTTATATATGTTGTATTATAGTTTTATATAATTGTGAAATCTGTGGGCAAGGCCAGCACTAATGTGACTGCTGGAGTATGTGAATGAGATGGTTAGGCATTGTGCTAGGGTCTAGGGGAAAAAACAGTAGAAAACACACAAAGTCAGAAGTATGTTGGCAATATCTTGGTAATTTCAAATGTGGGAATTTTGATCATAGCTCATCTCTAGTTTTCCTCCTTGTCCTTGAGCAAAGCCATGCTGTGGTATTTAATCTAGAAGTAAGAGGAGAAACACAGCTTTGAACATTATAAAATTCTACATCACATTGACCTATGATTTATCTATTGCTTTTCAGAGCGGACAGGTTTCACCATCCGTCCAGTTGCCGGATATTTGTCACCCAGAGATTTCTTGGCAGGCTTAGCATTCAGAGTTTTTCACTGCACTCAGTATGTTAGGCACAGCTCGGACCCTCTCTACACCCCAGAGCCGTAAGTTATTTTATTTCTGGGGAGAAGTCAAATATGTGCACAAAACTGTAGTTTATAGACAAAGTTTTAAAACCTGGGTGCCTGAAGTTAGGCTTCTACATCCATATTCAGGCATCTGGGTAAGAATGGCCTGATTTTCAAAGATACCGAGTGCCTGTATCTCTCACTGACTTCATTGAGATTTTTGGATGCACAGCACTTCTGAAAATCAGGCAACTCTTTCTTAGGGATGGGATTTTCAAAAGTGCCCAGAAAACTCTCACTGACTTAAATGGAAGCAGAGTTAGGCCAACACTAAGCAATTTTGAAAATCTCACCCTAGGCTCCTAAATATGGGTTTAGGAGCTTAACTTTGGGCATCCAGATTTGAAAATTTGGATCTAAGTATTTTCTGTAGAGTTAATATGATGCACTCTAATAAGAGAAATGTTTTTTCTGTTGTTTTGATATTAAATCATTTTTCAGTGTTACAAAGAGTTTTCTTCTGAGACAAGTGTATTCGTGGATGGTGCTGCTTTTTCACACCCTCAGCAAGAAAGAGCATCATCTCACGGCTTCTGCTTTGTTTCTTTTTCAGCGATACCTGTCATGAACTCCTGGGTCATGTCCCACTCTTGGCTGAACCCAGTTTTGCTCAGTTCTCCCAGGAAATTGGCCTGGCATCGCTTGGGGCATCAGATGAGGCTGTTCAAAAACTGGCAACAGTGAGTGTCTCAATCTGTGGCGGTGATAATCCCACTTGCATTGCTCTCAGCATTTTACAGGGCTGATCCTGCTCCCCCTGAAGTAATTGGGAGATTTATCATTCACTATCAGCAGAAGCAAATCATTCACTATATTGTCTGTTTCACTGGTTCTAAACTTTTTCTGTTCTGTAACTCCATGATAGAACAGAAGTGATAGGAGGTGAATGATATTCTCAATCTAGCCATAAAATAAGAGTCTCTGGGAATCATAACTTCCAGATTGAGAACCAATGGTCTGTTTCTTCTAAATTCAAGCCCTTTTACCTCTGGGATGAATTCCCACAATAATCTGTTTCTTTATCCTTTAGAATTAACCCAAAGGAAATATAGTTATCATAGGATGCAATTGATTGTGTATTTTTACAATTTAGTAGTGAGAGGGTTTTTCCCTCAACAAATTAAATATATATATATATTGTGGGTGTCCCATGTCCAAAGTCTTCTGGATGTTTTGAAAGAAATAAATTTTAAGAGGGGGAAAAAAGAATTATAATAAACAGAAACAATGGGAGGGATTTTCAAAAGCACTCAACGCTGTCCTATCTTTGCTCCCATTGCCTTCTATAGGAGCAGAATCAAACCAATACTGCTAAGCACTTCTGAACTCTCCCCTCCCCCAAATATACCTACACAAATCTCCAAGGCCAGCAAACTGAAATAAACATCATTAATTCCTTCAGACAACAGAACTAAAGAGAAAACAGAAGGGAGCTTGACTCTTGTTCATGACCCTGTGGCTGATCTAATTATTTATCAGTTTTAAAAAAATTCAATCACTTCCAGTGCTTCTGTTAAGCTGCCTCATAACAATTTCAACTGGATGGTTCAGTGTATTTGTGTGGCAGGACTAGAACTCAGTGCTTCTGTTGAGATCAAAAGTCTCTGTGATAAAGATGAGCCTAGGGTGTGGAATAGTAGCAGTAAACTTACTTGTTTTAGTAAAGTAAACCAGCACAGTGGTTCCTAACCTTTCTCATTCTGGGCCCCTTTCCACTTAGCAAAATGGGAAAAGCAGGGTAATTGTGACCCTCTGACATTTGCTCAAGACCCTATTAGGGGGTTGTTACACCCAGCTTGATAACCCTTGGTCTAGTTTGCTTGACTTACAAAATCTGCTGCACCATTAGTTGCATTTGTGTTGAAGACAGTTTCCCCCAACTCCATTTTAATTCTTTTTTGTTTTTCTTCTGTATCAGTGCTACTTCTTCACCGTGGAATTTGGTTTATGTAAGCAAGAGGGACAGCTACGAGTCTATGGGGCTGGTTTACTTTCTTCCATCAGTGAGCTCAAGGTGAGAAGAGGAAAACATCCTCCCTTTATTTGCCCTATTTCTTTCTCACCTGATTTTTGTGGTAGTTGGTTCAAAATATTGGGTGGACTGAGTAGCTATGGCCAATGGCCCATTTAGAAACTGTGAACTGAAGCAGCATATCTTTGGGTAGCATTTATTCTGGAAGCTCCTAGAGCTAGATTTTAAAAGATATTTAAAGGTATTGATTTCAGTGGGAGTTTGGCACCTAAATACCTTTAAAAATCTGGCTCCCAGAGACCTCTAGGGATGATTCTGGTTAAGCGAAAAAAATAGAACTAATAATTGGAAATTGTCTTTTGGTGTGTGCTGAGCTCTGTTGCTCCCAAGTGGTTTTAGATGGAGTTGACGGTGCCCTGCATTTCTTAGAATCAAGCCCTAAATAGATGTGTTTTTAGCATAAAGCTCTGCTTGTCAGACCAGATTCTGATATTATTGTTCTCATTGAGTAGCCTCCTGCTACATGTGCAATCATATTGGCTTCAGAGTTCAAGTATGTTGACTTGCTCACATTACAAGACACTGCTCACTGTAGGTAAGGGGGGCAGAATTTGGCTCTTTAAGGATAGCCAGTTTTCTAAGGGTTAGCTGGTACCAATCTGCAGACACAACTCTTAAAAGATGATATGCTACAGAGATTTCATATATGGCATCATTTTGTCCTCTTCAACACACTGTTTCTATCCTCTGTTTTTTCCTGTGTGCTCTTGTGGTGCTGATACTACTCTGACATGTGCTAATGTTAATATCTTTGCTTCATTGCTTTGTCTATTATCCAGCATGCTCTCTCTGGCAATGCCAAAGTCAAGTCCTTTGATCCTAAGGTGACCTGCAAGCAAGAATGCATCATCACAACTTTCCAGGAAGTCTACTTCGTTTCTGAAAGTTTTGAAGATGCAAAGGAAAAGATGAGGTACAGTCTGTTTAATCTCAGTTATTACCTAAGCCAGGTTTATTCTGATGTGTGTGTGCCAGCAAAAATTTCCTTTAATTTTTATTATCATGCTCTATTTTTAGCTCCCACTTGGTTGGAAAGCTGCTGTTCAGTATTTCCTCTCTCTCCCCTGTATTATTATAATTATTTTATTGTTATTTTATTATGTCAATTGATGTGGTATCTGAGCACATCACACATAACAGAAAACATCAGTCTATAAATGCCCACAAAGGGCAGCAATGTTAACCCCGTCCCTGTTACCTATCCATCTAATGGGAAAGAAATCTGAGAAAGAGAAAAATAAAAGACAGAGCTTTGGTTTAGAGCCATCTGGCAAAGGTAGGGCCATAAAGATGAGTTTTGCACCATGCTATGAAGGCAAACTGACCTGAGGTCTGATGGACTAAGTTTCACTGTCAGGGAGCCTCCATTGAGAATGGGTGCACCATCCTGGCCCTGCCAGCAAAAGCATCTCTGCTGATCTCAGCTCTCACAATGGGGTGGAATTCTCCCCTGTGTAGAGGGACAGACAAGGCCAAAGCACTCCTTGAGTTCCATTTTGAGGGGGGCATAAGATGTGCATAAGGCTTCTGTTGGCTCTGGGCACAAAGGAGAATTTTGCACAGTGGGACATGAGAAAAGAAATGGTTTCTAAAGTAGCTAAGTCCCAAACCACATAGGTGTTAACAGATTAAAAACAACAGCTTGAACTAGACATAGAAACAGATGGGGTAATTAATATAGTGCGGAGCACAGGTGTAACATGCTCAGACTGTATACCTCTACATATGAGCTGGGAAGTCTGAGTCCCAGTTTGTGTACATGTACCCACGCTAGCTCTGCTTGAGCTAGTGCCTAAAAATAGCAGTGCATCTGTGATGGCATGGGGGGTGGCTTGGGCTAGCTACCTGAGCATGTACCTGGGAGCAGGATGGGACTGTACTCAGGGCGGCTAGCCCGAGTAGCTGCCTGTGCTGCCGCAGATCCACTGCTGTCTATAGTTGCTAGCTTGAGCAGAGCTAGTGCAGGTATGTCTATGTGAGCTGAGAGTCAAAGGCAGATGTATGCACTGACCCACTCCAATCAGCTTCATCTGCTGCAGGTTTTTAACTTTGGCTGCTCTTGCCCCAGACAATGAGGGTGAGTTGACTTGTCAATGTGAGAAGGAGGATCCTATAAAAGAAACACATTAATGATTTAAACTCTTGGCTCATGATGAAAGAAATATCTGCTCTATACAGCAGGTGAAATGCTGCTTTCAGTTACACTAGTGTAAATCAGTTGATGTCAAAGGATGTGATTCTGATCTCACTTACACTGGTTTTATGTACGTGTCATGCCATTAACTTCAATGGAATTACTCTGAACCAATGTAGTAAACAGTAATATCAGTGCAGAAAGCAGCCCATAACTTTCTCCTGTGGCATATAGCAGAGACAAAGTAAATGAGTTATTGAAGATCTATTTTTAGGAAGTGCTTAGGCAATTTGGTCCACATTACCAAAGCCTATGCAAAGGTGTTGTCCACTAGATAGGGTGCTGGATTGGGACTTTGGAGACTTGAGTTCAAATTCTGGCTCTGCCATTGATCTTCTGGATGACTGTGCACAAGTCACTTCTCTGCTGTGTGCCTCAGTTTCCCCATCTGTAAAATGGGGATAAGAAAGCAGACTTCCTTTGTAAAGTGCTTTTAAATCTACTGATAAAAAACATTACATATAAGCTAGGAATTATGAAGAAGAAAAAGTGGTTTAGCTAATGAATTACTGATGCTGACTTCCTTGTGGAATTCATACCAAGCTCCCTTAGACAAAGAGTGACTGGCTCAGGGACACATTTGGCTTTTTGTTGATTTAATTTGAAATGCTGCCTCTCTTTTTTGTTTGAACAGAGAGTTTGCAAAAACAATCAAGCGCCCGTTTGGAGTAAAGTACAACCCATATACGCAAAGCATACAGATCCTGAAAGACACCAAGAGCATCGCTAGTGTGGTGAATGAGCTGCGTCACGAATTGGACATTGTCAGCGATGCCCTCAACAAGATGGGCAAGCAACTGGGCATCTAACTCGGCCAATAATCATCAGCACTTTGCACTCAGCAGCTCTGTTTTTTTGTCCTGTTTTATACAAAGAAACCTCCTCTCTAACAACAGAAAAATGAATGCCTAGTGGGGATAGTTACTTTAACTTGCATGTTTCCCTACTTAACACCCTTTGCCCTTACAAAATGTTTGTGACCCCTCCGATCCTCCCCACTCCATAAACCAATCAGGAAAGAAATGGGCTGCATTCATCCTTGAGAAGCTGGTGTACCAATACAGAAATCACCATATTGGATCAGAACAGAGGCCTGTCTAGTCCAATATCCTGTCTGTGCCAGTGGCTAGGGCCAGCTACTTCAGAAAAAGGTGCAGGAAACCCTATGGGATAATCTATCCCCAGGGAAAGTTTTCCTCCTAACCTCCACTAGTAAGAGGTTGGTTTATGACCAACCCTGGCCCAGGGCCTTCAGTACCTCAAAGTTCACCAGGAGAAAGTTGCAGTGGTACAGGCCTTCCCCCCAGTAGGGGAAAAGTACTGATCTGGGAATTGATGTGATTGGAGATGTGCTGATTCTGAAGATCCCCACTGGGTGGCAGCCTCTTTTGGAACATAAAGCTGCTGAATGAAATCCTGACTCCACTGAAGTCAATGGGAATTTTGCCATTGCTTTTAATGGGGCCATGATTTTACCTGCTGTCCCTGGAGTAGCATTTGAGGGAGGGCAGTATTGGGAACACCACCTGCCCTCTGCCTGGGGAATGAATCCCATCAAGATCATGGCAAGCCTTGGTGGTGCAGGGAGCTGCAGTTTACACCTCTCTACTTCAGCTGGGGAGAATGTAGACCTGTGTCTAACAGCATTTTGAAATGGTATTTCAGTATCCACAGTAGTCTTACAAAGGTGATGAAGCCCAGTTCTTAATAGCCACTGTCTAGTATCAGTTTATATGGAAAATAGAAGTCCCTTTGATTACTCATTCTCATCACTGACCTTTCAAGATGCATGGCGATACATCCCAATTCTCTTCTGTAGGGCCTGATCCTGAGGGGCACTGAGCACCCTGAACTCCCATTGAGGCCAATGGGAATTGAGGGATATATTTTTGGCAGGATGAGGCCCTAAGTCTTTGTAGCTCATAGGTGTCTTCAAAGATCCTGTAATGAAAAAGAAATCTGTTATCCTCCAAATAGCATTCTGCTGGTGTGGGAAGCAGAGTCATGTGGAACTGGCAACATGAAGCAGTAGTGAACTCTCCAGTTTTGTGAATGTTCAAGCATCGTGAACGTTTGATCTTAGCCACCATGGGGTAGTTTCTGCTCACTCTTAGAAGCTGCTCACTCTTAGAAATTAAAATCTGTAGATGAAATAAATAAATTAAAAGTATATTATCAATTTTAGTAGGAAATCTGTGAAAGGCAGGGCAGACTTTTTAGCATGCTAAGAATTGAACCTTCACTACTCCAGGTGATAGGGGAATATAGCTGTAAATATCTGTATATTCACTGGAATAATGGGATAAAATCATGGCCATATTGAAGTCAATGGCAAAACTCCCATTGATTTGAATATAGCTAGGATTTCATCCCTGAATTCCTAAAAACATGGTGTAATTGATACTTAAATATTGCAAATGTTCATGCTGGCCCTCTGCACAATGGTGAATTTCACCCTAATAGACCATATGGGCCACATACATAATGAACAGCTTAAAATATGCTATATTAAGAGAGAGACCTAATTTTAAATATTTTTTTCCTTTTAAAATCAAATCTGGATGACTTTTTTTTTTGGTTGGTACTCTTTTTACTAGCACAAAATTACTTTTATGTTTTTTTCTTTTACATTTAGGACAGTCAGACCATATTTTTGATAAAAATTAACTTGACTTCTTAAATTACACTTTAAAATAATCTTTTGGAACCTCATGTTTTTAGAGAAGAATCTATTCAGTTTAAACAGGTGATAAGTGTGGATCTGTTTTGTCTGCTTATGTAGTAATGGTTAGTGTTAAGATATTTTTTGCTAAAAGTATTGGATTTTTATATTTTCAAATTATAATCAAAAGATGTAATGAGTATTACTTCAAATCTTAAATCTGTATTACAAATTTCAATAGGAAACATTGGACCTATTAAATTTCTGCTAGTATCTAGATTTAATAATTCTAGTGTTATTCTGTGACGGGGGAATTCTATCTATATTATATGATGCAAATATAGGAAACAAAATGCTAAGTTAACATATTTAAAGTGATGTCTTTTCAAGGTATAATCACATTTATATTTGGTTTTACCACGTCCAAAACTGCTGGCTATGTAAAACAGTAATATAAATAATTTAAGTATTTTAAAATATTGTGGATGCTTTAAATGATAAAAATGACTGAATTGTTAGCATGAAAACCAATGTAAAAACAAAAATCCCTAACTCTACAGTCAAGCAATAAACATGACTACTTGTGATTTATGAATTTACCTCTTTAATGGAACAATTATGTTATTCTGGATGCAGTCTTGCCTGTAGATAACACATGTATGACTCCTACTGACATCACAGGGATTTGTATGTATTTATTTGTGGAGGGAATTGCCTCCCCTTGTGTTTTGCAGGCTCATACTCCCATTGACATTACTGAGACCTGGAGTGTAGAATGGGTTTCTTAGGCCCTGATTCTGCAAGATGGTCCCTGCAGGTATACCCACTACCTTCAGTGTGTCTCTGCACTAACGCAGGGCTCCATCTATGGGGTGATTGGGCTATAAACTAGGCTGTAAACTTTTTGAGGGAGGAACTGTGTGTGTGGACAGCACCTTGTGTGTGCCATTGGAGTACAAATAATAATACTAATGCAGGGTTTGCCACTAGCTGTAATGGGGACAAAATCAGACCCCTTACACACAAAGGCACCTGATTCTCAAAAGCTTTATAATTTGTGTAGCTATTTACACCTGGGAAAAATGAATGTAAAAAAACCCTACCAAACCAGTCTGGCAGCATTTTACACAGGTGTAAATGACTACACTAGAGTGCTCTTCTCTTTTAACTTGATAGATTGGTGCTAACACGCTGTTCCTGAGATACTTCATATTGTCTTTTAGTCTCGGTGCCCATGAATCCAAGAAATGTCACTGCCTGATGCTGCTACAAATGGGTAAATAAAATAGCAAATAACTAAGCAAGAAATGTGCTTTCGGTATGGGCCAGATCCAGGTCCCTTTGAAGTTAATAGCAGTTTTGCCACTGGCTTCAATGGGAGCAGTACTGCAAAATAATCTGCAGCAATTGGTACTCTTGAATGAATATGCTGTACATGCTTGTTTTATCAGCATCTGACTTCTGTCAATATTTTGAAAGCAGAAATGGATATAATAAACACTCAATACACTCATATTGGATACAATTCACCCGTAGGCAGTGGGATTGCACAAGGCCTATGCATTGCATAAAACTCACTTAAACTCTGTACTGATGTCATGATTGCAATTTAAATTGCACCTAGGCCTAGTCCTGCCCCACCTTCACTGGGGTGAACTTCTCCCCTCTGTGAATGCACATGCTTCATAGTAAATGGGAATCGCCTAGTTTAGTCACCATTTCAAATTCTGAAGCCAAGGACTTCTAAGGTCACAAATGTGGTAGTTACCTACATTCCTGCTTATTAATATAGAGTTTGTTATTGTTATCACAAACACATTATTACCACTATTATTATGGGCACATACACACAAGAGGGCTACCTTAGGATGCATCCTTGTCTTGGCTTCCCTAAAACCAGCAGGCTGACTCTCTGCACATTATGCCGGGAAGCGGTTTAATAGTTGGTGAACATATTCTGTGTTTTAGTGCAGCCCCCCTGGCCTTGAGAGACACGACAGACCCTCTGTTTGCCTCTGGCAGGTCTAATCTGCATGGATTTCTGTGCAGGGCAGCCAAAATATAGTTCAAAATAGCCACAGGAGCATAATAAACTTGTGTTTATTTGGGGGCATAAATCCAGACGTGAGCAGGAGTTTGGTCTTCTGTATATAAACTGAAGTCTGAGACAATACAACAGATTAAGATGAATATGGGATTAAACAATTGACACCATACTGGGATGTTATAGTCAAGAATATTTAAATAATAACAAAAGGTTTAGCATAATTCTGGATTGTTTTTAATTTGGACTATACTACAACAACAGTTCACATAAAATACCGGAGACCAAAGCATATAATCTGTCTATATGATATTAATATGTGGGTGACAATGATGATTAACTTGGATGGTAGGATCAGGGCCCAGCTTGTGCTAGGCACTGTACACACATATAACAAAAGGGCAGACCCTGCCCCAAAGAGCTTACAATCTAACTACGTATTATCCATTTGGCAGTTTGCAAGTGTAATGTCTAAATGGCTAATACAAAATTGTGGGCAAATATTAACTACCAGCTACTATCCTTTCTTACAAAATCCACAACATGAAATACAATGCGAGGGCTATTTCTAGCTCCAGCTAAATAAATCATCATAACCGTCTTTAATGTTTTTTCGTAAATCACATTTATATGATTTAAAACCCCTCATGTTTGAAGAACGTTATGAAGATTGAAGCGAAGCAGTTGAAAGGTAGGAAAGGCCAGACGGATGTGTCTCCTGCATTCAGAGGGCCTGGGCATATACCTGATGTTAGTCTTGAATGACAGGAGCACGTACTCTCCCGCTTCCCGCAGTGCCCAGGCGAGAGAGGCCTCAGGGCAGGAATGGGAGCTGGGTAGTGAAGCGGCTCCTTGTCTCTAGTAGCTGCAGCGTGACGGATCTGTGTGGACGGGAAGAGCTCGGGCCTGTCCGGAGAAGGCTGGCTCCGGAAATTACACGGCGCGGGCAGCACGCGTGGCCCTGGCAGTAGCGATCGCCCAGTTACCCGCAGCCCAGCCACGCTCCCCTGCACCGCCTCCCGTCACAGGGTCCCCGCCCACGGCCCGCCCTGTCCTCGCCGCCCGCCGCCCGAGCGCTGCCCCGGCGCAGGCGGGGCTTCAGGCGGGAAGGGGCTGGGCTGGGCTGCGCGAGGCCGCCGGGTTGGGGCCATGGAGGCGGCGCGGACGCTGTTTGCTTGGGTAGGTTGGTGCCTCCGGGGCAGGCGCCCTGAGCGGTGGAGGGGAGGCTGCGGCTGCTGCCGCTGCCGGGGGCACGTGGGCGAGGAGGGGGGCGGGTTTGCTTCCTGTGCAGGGAAAAGGGGGAAGAAGCAGGAGGCTGGGAAGGTATTTTCCTCCCACTCTCTTCCCCCCCCACCCCCTTGTACCTGCCCCAGCAATTTCCTCTTCCCTGAAACCAAATTATGGTCCCTCTGCAAGAGCAAAGACCCCCCCCCCCCCCCGGCCCTGCGCCCGCACCAGTGGGAGGCGGACTGTAGCCCTCTGTGCCTGCAGCTGCACCTTGAGCGTGATTTCGGAGCCTTTTGCCGGTGGGATAATGGGTCCCCCTCATAAAGCCCCAGACGTGGCCCTCACAGTTGGGGTGCTGAAGGCAGAAACCATGTATTTGGGTTGTTACTACTTCAAGCCAGCGGGTGCTGGAGCACCCCTAGTTCCAGCCCGTATGGTAGGGCTCCTTGCAAGGACAGCAGTTCACCCATGTGCACAATTGCAGGGTCAAGCCCTAGATTTATAACAAGTGGGAACATTGTACGCTGGGTCCAGTGGTCTCCTCAGGTTGCCTGCGTTAAAGATGAGTGTGGCTATGCCTATGCCTTGCATTGTTGAACTCTGTGGGTTCGCCTTTGCTACTCCTGATGCAATTCTAGTACACACATTATGGGCATTGCTATTTGTATGTTTGAGTGTAGCAAAGCCTCCCCTTATACAAACATGCCACACTGAATAAAAGTGCTAAAAAATAAATAGCAAAAGGTTGTGGAACGGTTGTATTAAAGCTCTCTCTATTTCTGGAGCTACCTTGTTAATCACGTAGAACAGATTGTGTACTTCTATGCTTCTCTTTTAATGTTTATCTTTGTGATCCTCCCCTTTCTGATCCCATTTGAAAAAGTTCAGAAATAAAATGTATTTTCTGAAAGATTTCTACATTATGCCTCCCCCCCCCGTCCCCTCCAAGCAGTGTGAGAGAATCTCAGCAGCTGTGTGTATTTTGAGAACTGCTACTGTCCAAAGTTTTTGCAAGAGGAGTTTGCTCTGGCAAGTGTCGGGTCCTACGCCATCAATGTCTACAGAATTTAAGCTTTTATTTAAAAAAGAAATCAAATTTCTGTTTCTTATTGTTGTGAAGATCACCTTATAAACATGAGTGGAATGTGATGTCTGCCTGAGACTGCTGACACTCCAGTGCCACCTCTGCTACTTTATAGCTTTGCTAAGCATTAGCAGCATGAAATTAACCAACTCAAGGCCAAATTGGGGTTTCTGTTCAGAACCACAGTTGCCATTTTTCACACAGTAAATAAGCACCCTGACTTTCACAATAAGCCAAAAATCAAGATAATCCCCTTTCAAAACAAGCCAATCCATAAGAATCCCAACACTCTATGTGACTAGATCCCCCCGTGTGCAGTCTGGAACTATGGTGGGCCTGCTGTGCACCCCTGACTCTCTCCCTGCTTGCCGGGAGCCGACAAAAAAGGAGCAGCAACAAGCTACAAGCCAAAAACGAACCAACACGTGATTCACAAGCCAATTAAGCCAAAAGCAAGCCCAATTTCAGCGTTTTTTAAGTGGGTTTGGCATATCAGTTCAGAACCCTATTTAAAGGTTTCTGGGAATGGACACCTGAAAATGTGTTCTCTCTCTCTCCCTCTCTGCAGTGTACCATTGCAATGTGTCATACGATAATACAGTCACCTGGTATCCATCAAAAATAATCCATTAGTAGCTGATTGTGCCTTGGCCTTTACACTGTGGAAGAGGGAGCCAATGGGCTATGCATGCCACGGCCCATATGTAAAAAGATCATAGCTGCCGACTTGTCAGTCTGCATTCTGCTCAAATATCTGCATGGTTCAGGCACACCAATTCCTCCAAAAGTTTACCCCTTCCCTTTGAAGTCAAGAGGAGTTTTGCCATTGACTTCAATGGGACCAGGATTTCAGCTGTGGTGCATAAAGGAGACATCGGAGGTATGGTGTGGATAGCTATAGTTGCCCCTGCCTGCTCTGATCCTCACCCACAAACTATGGTGTGCAGTAGCCATATTGGTCAAAAATAATCATAATACAAATTTGCAAGAGTAAGGGGAGATAGGCACCTCAGGCAACTGGAAACCTTATTCCCCCATCCTGAAAGCTGTCTTCCTGCTGTCTTGCCTTGCCCTTTTTTTTTTCCAGCATCTAATTGTGTTATACTCCTTACAGTGAGTATGTAAGTTTCCCTCCTAGAAGAGTTGTACAATTAGTGAGTGGTGATAAATCACCAAACCATTTGATGATATATGTACTATTTATAATTGAGTGATTAACACCAATTTCCAGCTTCCGAATGGGCTGGAATCTCGAAATTTGTTGTAGGCCATGCAGTGCAGCCAAAAATCCCTAAAATGAACGTTGACCTCTCCATCTAAGTGCCCTTTTGTGATACAGTCTTAAAATTTGCTACATTCATTTCTTATTAATTGATACCATCTCTCTTTAAGTCACATCAGGTGCTCCATAACCAGTGTGGGAGCGAGAAGGAACCCAGGTGAGGCAGGGGATTTGAGGTAGAAAAGGGCCAGTGAAAAATTCTAATGATTAATTTCTGCTTGGGGGCAGTAATTTTGGGTCTGAGGTCACCAACACCCAGTAACAGGTTTTTGCTAAGAATGTTGTTGAAGGCAAGTAAATGTGCTATTGGAATTGATGTTGATAGCAGTCCATAAGTCTGGCTGATCTGACTATCAACTAGTGCTGTTGAGAAGCCTCAACGACATTTTAAGACTGCCCATATTTTATTTTCAGTGGTTACTTTGTGCTGCTCATTTATCTGGCTTGGTTTTACCTTATAATATACCAGTAGCTTCTCTTTATGCCCTCTCTGAGTTAAAAGAGCTGACTAATGAGAGACTAGTGTTTCCATTTCACCTGTTCCAAGTTCCAAATGAGACAGCATGTGCTTCTTACTTCATTTTGGGGGTGTTATGCTGAGAGAACATCTACATTAATGAAAACTTAGTGGAGGGTGGTTACATTTATTAGCATAATTATTACATGCATAATTTTAACACTAACAAGCCTTACCCATTCTTTAGTAGGCACACTGGGCTAAACTCAGCACTGATATATTCAGGCACAATTCCATCAATAGCATCGTAGTTGTACTAGCGTACATCAGTAGTGAATTTGGCTCAAAGTGCCTAAAATTATTTTGCCAAATTTTCTTAGTTAGCCAGGGATACATTTTATTTGTACAATTATAAAAAGGAATTTGGAAATATTCAGCAGCTTTTCTGAGGAATATTTGACAAGCCCAAGGCTGCATAAAAAGAACACAGCTTATGCCATTCATATCACTGTGGGTTGAGGGTTTGTATAATAAGGAAACAGATGCATGCAAAAAATAAGCAAATTTTGGCATAGAGAAATAGGATAGCTGTTTTTTAAAATAATCAGCCAGATGTTCACAGTAGGTCTCCGCTTAGGGACTTATTTGGTAAACTAGTGAGAGTGGTGGCCATTTATACTATGTATGGTACCACAGTGCAGACCATTCATAGTTTTCCTTATGACAGTTCATGTTGTTTGAATGAGAAGCTGCACTGGAATTGATTTGCTACACGGTGGGAAGGATGGTTTAGTAATGGATAGAGCACTGGACTGGGACTGAGGAGTCCTAGATTCAGTTTCTGGTTTAGCCACAGACTTGCCATGTGATCTTGGGCAGATCACTTAATCTATTTTTTTGCCTCAGTTCTGCATTTGTAAAATAGGGATAATACTTTTTACCTGACAGGGATGGTGTGAGACTAAAATTCAGACAGGGGAGTGAGGCGCTCAGTAACTATGGTACTGAGGGCAACATAAGTACTTAAGAATTGACTGCCCATAGCTTTATGGACTGCATCAGTGATGCTGACTACCTTATTTTTCTGCATCTCAAGTTGTGAACTTAAACTGTCCCATGATTTAAAATGTAGTATAAACCTTGCTCAGTAGCTCTCGAAATCAGTCCCTGTACTGTACAGTACAACATTCTTCATTACATACTGTATTTCTCTAAAAAGAGGCGTTCCCTTGCTTAAGATGCATCATGGCAGATGTCGTGATTTCTGTGATAAATATGGATTCTGTATGGATTGCAATTGCAAATATTTTTATATGAGTACTAGTTATGGAGAATCCTGCATGTGTACGCCAGCAGTTAGGCACTTCACATTTTTATATTCTTTAATACCTAGTAGTTTATTAATGCGTCTCTTACACTTTTACATAGTAACTTTTATCCCTATGTTTGTGGTTTATAACAGGTCCTATGTATATCCACTACAGTTTTACATGCATACAGTAGGCATTGCCATGCATCTTTTAAATATTATGCACAATACAGCAATTGCCACTTTGTCTCAATCCATTTGCTCACTCAGGCTTCTACTTTACCCAGTGCAAATATTCTTAAGAAATTATAATCTGATTCTAATAATATTTCAGGTTGCAGGGGAGAAAAATTAAATTATTTAATAGATTTTAAAACCAGATGGTACCATCATGTAATTCTAGTTTGACCTGTTGCATGATGCAGGACATAGAATTTCACCAAATGATTCCTGCATCAAGTACATAACTGCTGTGAAAATATTGCATCTTGCAAATTCTAGTCTGAATTTGTCTAGCTTCACCTTCCAGCTATTGGATCGTGTTATGCCTTTGTCTGCTAGATTAAAGAATTTCTACTTCAGAAATAGTGTCCCGATGTAGATACTTACAGACTATGATCGAATCACCTCTTAACCCTCTCTTGAATAAACAAAATAGATTGATCATTAGAGCCCCGTGCGGGTACAAAATTTGTATCTGCATCTGAGCCGCGATCTGCAAACATGATATAAAGCAGATATCCGCTGATTTGCAGGGCTCTAGATATAAAATTTGGATCTGAATCCATCCGCGATCTGCAAACATGGTCCGCGGATATCCCCATCCACAGATATAAAGTGGATAGCTGCAGATTTGCAGGGCTCTATCGATCGTTAGTCTCTCACTGTAAATGCAAGTTTTCTAGACCTAAAATCCTTCTTGTAGGTTTTTTCTGAACCTTTTTCAATTTGTCAACATCCTTTTTAAAGAGTGGACACCAGAAGTGGACACAATATTTCAGGAATGGTCTCACAAATACTATATGTGTAATGGTAATACCATCTCTTTACTTCTAATCAGTACCCCCTCCTTTTTTAAAAATTTCCTCAACAAAATTCATGTAAGACTGCAAAATTTAAAAATGGAGGTGCCAACAAACTTTGCAAAGTGCTTAGGTGGACCTGCTGCTCTTTGAATGAAATACAGCTCTTAAAGTGTATAATATTATACATGCAGTATTCATCTCTTTCAGCAGCACTGCAAACTTGAGAAGTCTTAAGTACTAGTGCAGGGGTCGGCAACCTTTCAGAAGTGATGTGCTAAGTCTTCATTTATTCACTCTAATTTAGGTTTCGCGTGCCAGTAATACATTTAAATGTTTTTAGAAGGTCTCTTTCTATAAGTCTATAATATATAACTAAACTATTGTTGTATGTAAAGTAAATAAGGTTTTTAAAATGTTTAAGAAGCTTCATTTAAAATGAAATTAAAATGCAGAGCCCCCTGGACTGGTGGCCAGGACCCGGGAAAATCAGCTTGCGTGCCGCCTTTGGCACACATGCCATAGGTTGCCTACCCCTGTTCTAGTGGATAAAAGTGGCTGATGTTTAATGGCAAAGGCATGTTGAACTTGTACTATCTGATGCCTACTCAGTAATTTTAAGGGTTTGCATATAATGGGCCTAAGATCCAAGGTATCTGTGTTCTAAGTTCTGCATAACAAAATATGGACAAGTTGAGATTTTGCAAACCCTAAATAAACTCATTTCTAATTAAAGGCTAATTGCTTTATCAATAAAGCTCTTTCATATTTTTATTTTTCTGTATGTGTTTAAAGGGTGCAAACAGCTATGGGCAGCTCGGCCTTGGTCATAAAGAGGATGTGCTGTTGCCTCAGTCTCTGAACGATTTTTCCTGCAAACATCAAAACATTAAGAGCATTGCTGGAGGAGGAGGACACTCTGCAGTTATTACTGGTAACAGACATTCACATGACGTGCAATGCAAGGACTGGCATGTTTCTGAATGAGAACCTTCTTGCTGGGCATCGTTCGGTGCTGTGCTGCCACCTATGTGTGGATTGCAGTTTCTACCAAGTGCCAATTTTAATTACAAAGCGGAAAAGTTATTTGCTGCCAATGAATTGAATTGTTTTGGAGAGGAGTTATGTTATTTCAGTTGCCTCTAATGGTCATTTTATGATTATGTGATAATTATTTCTTAGCCTGTTCTACCTGCTTATTAGGCAAGAGGGTTCATTACTTTTGGGGGGAAGAGAGGATATTTCACTTTGAAAAGGTAGGTTATTCCTTACCTTAAGTTGTGTCCAAACCCCTGATTGGAAAGTTCTACCATAAATAATGGCTACTTAGGAAGTAGGAAGGATATGAAGGAGAAAGTGAATAGGATGAAAGCCTTCACTCTGAAACACTGAGAGGGAGCAATGTTAATGTTAAAATCATCTCCCTTGGCAGTCACATCCTCCATGGCTGTGTCTACACAAGAAAGAAAAGGGTATTTTTAATTTGTTAAAGATATATAATTTTATCTTGAGAAGATAAGGCCTATGCACACAGTGCTAATTTATCGCAGGATCACAATGTGTGTATGATTCTGTTTGCCTGTGTTATGACTGTGACAGTGGTTTTATTTTGCAGGTGCAGGAGAACTCTTTGTATGTGGCCAAAACAAAGAAGGGCAATTGGGACTCAATCACACTGAGGATGTCCTGTGTTTTACTTCCTGCACTTCACTGTCTAGTGTTTGTGTGATACAAGTGGCCTGTGGTTGGGATTTTACAATCATACTTACTGGTAAGTCCATCTCACTAATAATAATACCTAGCTCTTATATAGTGCTTTCATTAGCATATCTGAAAGTGCTTTACAAATGAGATCAGTATCATTATCTCCATTTTATAGATGGGGAAACTGAGACTCAGAGCAGTGAAACAACTTACCCAAGGTCACCCAGCAGGCCAGTGGCAGAGCCAGGAAGTGAATTCAGGTCTCCCAATCCAGTGCTCTGTCCACTAGGCAACACTGTCTCCCACTAGGGCCTGGAGAAATATTATGACATACAGTAAAAGCACAGAGCTCTGTCGTACCAAGGTCTGTACAAAGCCTGAGTGCTCAGAGGTTTTATGCTCTTTGCTTTGCAAGTGGAATTGCTGTATGTTCCGCACATTCCCTCTTCAGTTATCTTTAGACCTTTACTGAATATGGTTTATAAGAACACAAGCCCTTGAGCTTTTTGAAAAGGGACAGTTCAGTTCTTTATATGCTGTGCTGTGGTATCTTGCATATAGTTCTTTTAATGATGTGTTATGGTATCTTGCTTATAACCATAAATGTACCCTAAGGTATAATGTTATGAGTTGCACTGCTCCAACAAGGCTGTATTATGTTGCAGGAAATGGCCAAGTTTTATCTTGTGGGTCTAACTCTTTTGGACAACTAGGAGTCCCTCAAACTTCAGGAGGATGTTTGATCCCACAAAAGATTGAGGTAAAGACTCAAGAAAGTTGTCCTCTACAGATCTGGTCCTGTTTTCAGCGCCCCATACAAAACTCACTAAAATCAGTGGAAAGTCTCCTATGGATTTCAGTGAGTTTTGGATCAAGCCCTTGGACTCATTGAAGACAACAGAATTACTCATGTGAATGATAAATATCCAGGATTAGGCATTTTAAGAGAGTGAACAGTGTTGTAGACATTAGAAAGTCAGCACTTCAGAAAGGTAGAGGTGTGTGTGTGTGTGTGTGTGTGTGTGTTTTAAATGAAGAAGGTGCCAACTTTCCTAGAGGAGAATGGTACATTTTGGAAAAGGACATAAAATTTCATCCACACACATTTTAATAGCCACAGTCAACCAAACAATAGGCCAAATCCTCAGATGGTGTAAACTGACTGAAGTCAAAGGAGCTATGTTGATTTTCACCATCTGAGGCTCTGACCCAGGGCGTATAAGGTGTTAGAAATGTTTCAGTACACACTTTAGGAAAGAAGGAAAGGATTTCCACTGATCTTAAATTTTATTTAGTTTCTTAGGGCTTTATGTTGAAAAATTCAAAGGATCGAAGAAGAACTTGTTAAAAAACACAGCTGATTTCAATATAATCAGCTGTGTTCTGGGACGTCTACTGTAGGAAAGTTTTTGTTCAACTGAGTTCCTTCTGCTGGCACATGCTATATAAATGCTAATTCTTTGGTTTTGTGCTTCTGCATTTATAATTTAGCAGTGCAACATAATATGCAGAAAGATCTTTTAGCAGAGGTTGCAGAATCCATTCCTAACATTTTATTTTTATAAGAAATATTAGTGTGAGAAATCAGCACTTTTGATCATCCCTACAATAAGAAACTAGTGTGTGTGCAGGGAAATTAAAATTTTATGGATTTTAGATGCATTTTCTTTGAAATGATAAGCAGCAGCTAAAAAAAGAAAGGAAGTCAAAAATACATTAGTATCGTCCTCATTTAACCTCCACATGTTTATCAAACCATATCAATTTAAAAAAAATATGTTTGGAGACTAGGGAATCCCATTCCTTATTGGTCTGTCTCTTGCACTCATAAACGCTGAGGGGGCAGACTCTTAAACCCCAGACTGTGTTGAAGAATACCTTGCTCCACAGATAGTCATCATTGCAGTCAATGGGAGTACTTATGGGGTAAGGCACTACTCAGCTTGAATAAGGGTATCAGAATCTATCTCTGAAGTAATTGCTTTAAAAATCTTATAAGAAATAGCTACTGAGATTTATGTATCCTCAGAGGAGCTTTACCACTGTTGGCTATGAACCCAGCAGTGTGAATGAATTCCTCATGGCGGCACTATTCTCTCCTTCTAATTAATCCCTATTTACACTTGGGTTTCTATTTTTAGAACATTAATGAAACTCTTTTCTCTCCAAATAAATTCCCATTTCTGTTCCATTGCAGAGAATTCCCGTTCTGTAAAGCTTCAGAAACGGCAAAGTCCTTTCTGGTTCTTTGGCTAGGATTACCAGTCTCATCGCCAATGCCAAAGCCTGTCTGTTGCTTTTTTTTAAATTCAGGGACAGCACGGTTATAGAAACGAGAGAAAGACCTGTTAAGTTATCTAGTCCTCTTGGGTACAGGAACTGTGTCATGTCTTGTGTTTGTACAGCAGCTACCATCCTTAGAAGCTGCTGCATTACTACTGATAATTATAGTCTACCACCCTGACAATGCAGGCTCATTCTGCATCTACAGTATTTTCTAGTGGGGTTTTACACAGCTGGTATATATCTGTCAATTCCTAATTTAATAAACCACTTGAGCAGTGTTTTGTAAGCACTACTTGTGTTACATTAAATGCTCATGCTTGCTGCCATTTCTTCTATATCAATATTACACCCACAAAACTATGTTAAAAGAATGTTAAGTTTGAAAAATCAAGCCCTCAAGTTAGGAAATGCTAGAATTAAGGCATCCCATGCAACCTTAATTTGGTCCCTCTGTGTATAAGTGTTATAATACAGTTTAATTCAGTGTTCATACCTAAAGACAGGGTCTTATAACTGAAGTGTTACACACCATTAACTATAAGTGTGCTGTCAGCTCTGTCTAAATTATTAAATTGCCCATCATCATAGTGTGTTGGAACCAGTGAATTGTTTTGCACTGTGGACTAATGTGGCCGCTTGTTACTGATATTTGTTACTGAATATCCAGTATGATAAAAGGGGGACTGTAAAATTGTGTATGTTTGCATCTTAGTTACAAATTGGTGAGATTTCTTCCTTCATGTGAGTATTTTGAGCTCAACTGTTGATTTGCTGCTGTACTATGGCACTTCTGGAAGCTTTGCTTGGTTTTCTTAAGAAATGCCCAAGACTATATTGAAATGAGACTGAAATACATTCTAAAATAAATATCTTTGTTCTGAACTCTGTGACATATAGTCTGTAAATATGATACCATTTTCTTGCATTTGATAAAACATGTTTCTCTCTGAGAGGTGTAAAATGCAAATTGCAAATATGTTTTTTTCTTATGTTTGAATAGTCCCTCACAGAGAAGGCGGTGAATGTTGCTGCAGGACTCCGACATGCTCTTGCTGCTACAGGTGAATATGCCATCATAAAGTTAACATTTCAGACAGAAATTAATAGTACTTTTATTATGTGAGATGTCTAATAGCTTACATTAAAACAAGGGGCGGGGGAGGGAAAGGATTTATGATTTTATTCCTATTTGTTACAGAAGCCATAGGAAAATGACATCTGAATAGTCCTGTCCATGATAAGGACAGGCATGTTAGGCAAGAACATGATAATGAATATGCTAGAAACACTTCTTTCCCAAAAATGGTGCTGAAAAATGGTGCTGAAAAGAGCACAAGGCCAGATTTTCAAAGCTATTTTGATGCCTAAATAGCTTTGAAAATTTGGCCCTTAGTGACTTTTTGGGTCTCCTACTATCAGCTGTGCTCTATCTCGGCGGGTCATAGTTTGTATGAAATTTAAGGCCTTATCCTGCAGTCTGTTTTCAGAATTCTCCAAGGCTTGATGGGGAGTCTTCCACAGTCATTCTATGGATTTGGCAGGTTTTGCTGCAATCAACAGTCAACATGTTGCTTTCTTCCTGTTACTTGCATATGAGTTCCAGACAGTTGCGTATTGGGTGAAGGGGTAAAGGGTTGAGATAGAGATTGGAAGAAGTGTGTAGTCTAGTAGTTGGAACAAGAACTAGGAATCATGCACCCCTGAGCTCTGACCACGATTCTCAATTATAATCCAGATCCTGATACTTGTATCCTGTGGGCTAAATTATGTCCAGCCGTAGGGGTCTGAGCAGAGGACTACTGGGCATAAGAGGTTAGGTCACAGTGTAGCAGGGAAATCAGCCACTGTGGGGTTGTTACTCCCCGCTGCTTTGCAAGTGGATGTGTAGGGGTGGGAAGTCAGTGGAGCCTTGACTGCTTCTGTTGGCCAGCACAGCTGAGTTGGTATGGAGAGGGTAGTAAGCTGTGCCAGGTAAAGGGCTGGCAGAATTTATTTCTCCCCAGGAGGCTGAATTGTGGGACTTAACTGTGATTCAAAGAATCACAGTTCAGTCCCATATCCTCTCTTGAGGCAGTGCAAATACACAATTTTCCTGACCATGAGTCCTAAGCAACTCCACAATGTAGCCCTCAGGGATTTAGAGCAAGACACGTACCCCTCTTTGGTTCAGGTTTCCCATTTATAAAAGGAGATTAATAACCACCTGCATCTTGGAGGCCTTGTCAGGATTCATTCAATGTGTGTAAAGTGTGTTTGGGATGAAAAGGGTTATATAAGTGGAAATTAGTATTCTTTATAGATAACTTTTTAATTAACACCATTATAACCTAAGCCAAGCAAACACTCCTTTGAAATTAGTTAACAAGCGAAAAGACAGTCAACTGAATTTGTCAGTAATCTCTGTGTTTTAATTTCCCTTTGTATGCTCGCACTGAGAAGAAAGCGGCGTGGTGTTCCAATGGGGAACAGGCATGGCTTCTCGGGCAAACCGGGCAAGCCAAGGGAAAATGATCCCTTCCTTCTTGACAGCAAAAGAACCTTGTAAAGTAACAGGTAATTAAAGAATCACACTTTTTCTTTGTAAAGACAGTAGCACTGGGAACAGTAATATATAGACCATGTATATACATACAAACAATGCACCTTTTCTATAAGCCCTCCTGGTGTGTTATCTACGCTTCCCATAATTTTGCAGTGATTCAGATTCATTACAGAAGGTCATTACAGAAGAAATGAATTCATTGATGCTGGGTAAGGGGCAAATCCAGACCCCATCCTGCTTGGACACGGTGGGAACTAGGGCAGCTGCTGTGTGCAAGGAGGGGATGTGGATGTAAGGGAGCTGTGTTCTGTGGCAGCATGGCGGGGTTGGAACATGGGTGGGCTGATGTGCTGGGAGTGGGACTTTGACACTCCATGGACCCTCCTGTCTGTCTCACATTACAGGGGTGTGGGTGGCCATGGTAACCTCCCTGGAGTGGCTCTGCAGATGTGCTGTGGCTTGCAGACAGGTTTCCCTTCTATGTTCCCCGGCGTATCTCTGTAACACCTGGTGTTGGTGTTCCAGTGTGAACTGGCATGGCCAGGGCTCAGGGTCTGGATTTCCCCTTACTCACAGAAACACAACATCAGCACCACATTTTAAATATGTCCTCAGGAACTGGCACAGTCATTTGCAGTGTGTCTGTGGTGTGGTATGGAATGGGAACACAGATTCACAATCCCCTGGACAAATAATGCTGACTTCCTTGGGATTTGTGTTCCATAAGCTGAGACCTTCTGATGTAAAATACATAATACACAGCACTCATGGTGCAATTTCTGAAGTAATATAGTTCTATTCTGTACTACAAGGGATCTGGGCATAGAGATGTGTCTTGCCTGTACTTATTCCATGGAACTGATGTTTCCTAGGTCTGGAAGATGTAAAGGTGAAAAAAGTCACTGCCAGTTCCTACCATTCAGTGTCACTTACAGGTAGGCCCCAGCAATATATGTATGTATTAGTAAGCTTGGGCAATGTATTTAGAAGCTAGATATTTATGACTTTGTGAATTTTAATTTTTGTTCTAGCTGGGCTCTGCTTAGTTTGTAAAATCTGATGGGATCACAGCACAGCATGCTATAACTTCAGTGGTATTCATTGATTTGAAAGAGTAAATTATCTAAAAATGGAGTTAAGTGGATTTATTTGCTTTGGACACCAGAGATCCTAGCCAGCACCCTTTATTCATTTGGGGGCAGGTTCTGATACACTTACTCCACAAATAGTTTCATTGATTTCAACAAGGCTATTCTGTGAAGCATGGCATTACCTGTTGTGAGTAAGAGTTGCAGAATCCAGGATTTATTAATGCACCTTGGTGGGATGTGTTCTCCTAAATCATACAGGCGCTTTTGTAAACACCACCTTTTGCACTCTGCAGTCAGTTCTTCTGTGCTGGCTAAACAGGAACCAACATGTCACATGGAAAGGCAGTTACAGTATTGCTCTGCGTGAAAGGAAACAGGATTCACAGTACCATCAGTTTTAAGGGTGGAACCAATCATCAGATCATCTTGTCTGACCTCCTGTATATCACAGGCCAGCTACTGAAATTAGGCCAAAGTATTTACAACTGACAGGAGACTAACTGTTGTGTGCCACAGGCAGAGAACAGCAGGGACTGAGGTGCACCAATGACTGAGGCTCCCACAATGGCAAGGAATTCATTGAGTGAGATATATCCAGATGATCCTAGCATGCAACCCACACCTTGCACTGCACAGGAAGGTCAAAAAAACAAACAAACCCCAAGGTCACTGCAAATCTGACTACGGGAAAATTCCTTCCTGACCTCACGTATGGTGGTTGCTTCTTATGCTATAGATTTATAATCTTGAGGCATGGAAAATGTATTAATCTTTCTGAAGACGTGACATTTTGAGTAAAACTACACGTTTGGGATCTCTAACATGCTCTAAACTGTGCATCAGTGTATTCACTTGAGCCAATTTACAGAGAGCAATAATTATGTGTGGAAACATTGCAAAATGTGAGTTTTACTGAATTCTAAGACATGCAGACTGAGGTATCCTGATCTGGGAAAAATCAGTATATACTGGACTAGTCTGTAACTGACGTGAATTTATTTAAGTAGAAAATGGATTATTCTTTCAGGTTTCTATTTTCTTGATTTTGATTAAGCAAGCCATCCTTTTTGGCTACAAAAAGACCAAAGCTCCTGATGCTAAGGATCCAAAGCTATTTAATAATATAACACCTCTGTCCCCCCCGCCCCCGCATTAGCTTTTAAAGGGGTGTGTTTGACTCAAGGTACTACAGTACTTGTTTTTACATTAGGAGTGAGCTACAATCTGGAAGGTTTTTTTACATGGATGTGAGGCACTGTTTATTGTATATTTCATTTCTTCTTAGTCTCGCCTGCCACCTACTGGTGATACTTGGAACACCATTAGTTTGAAAGTTTTACAGAACTGTAGAAAGGGTTGTTACAAAAACACATGGCACATTTTAAAAAAAGGACGATGAAACTGTTAATTCACTCCTTCAGTGCTCAGCTTACTACTTACATCCAACATAGTAGCAACTATATGGTCTATAGGCATATGTTGTACTGCCTTGGGTTGTGTGCACATTACAGGGATCACATTAAAATGTACAAAAGGGCTAACGGTAGATAGATTGTTGTAGCATCCTTAGTAAATTGTAAGCCACGCAAATGTTATGTTGGTTATGGCCTTAGAAAAACGTAACTTTTTTTCTTTGCTTGAAATTAGCTATTCCTGTCATCTTCTTTTCCCCTGAGAAAGTGTATTTCATTTTTTCTGGGGAAGAATTCCCGGCAAATAAAAGCGTCAATTACTTGATTTTCTCCCCTCTCCTGCCTCTTTTTTAATTGAAAAAATGACGGAGTCCTTAGGCTTTAGAAAACCTAAAAAAGTCTGTTTTGGCATTCATTGTTTCTCTTAACAGTTCGTTAATGTGCTTTGATTAGTCCCATTTCAAAGAAGACTAGCTCAAAGCACATTAACGAATTGTTAATGCGTGTCAGCAAGGTCCACGTGGACAGTTATTCAGTGGCAGGGTAAAGTGGGTCAGATTCACACCCTAGCTTGCATTGTGATTTTGGGGTGTGTGTATATGCATTTTTTTAATTAAACAAATAGAGAAAAATAGTAATTATCCATCAATCTATTTCAGTGGTAGTCAGTGTCTTTGTAGTGGAGTCAGGCATGAGAGGAGTTATTAGTTCTGCCTTGGGAAAGGAAAATGTGTTGAGGGTCCTTATGGCTTCTTTTTTTCTTTACATTCCAGGGTGTGTTTTTGTTTGTAGGGGAGTATAAATAGTGGGGAAAATATATAAGGAAAATTGAAACTGAATTAATGTATTACCCTCCCTTTGAATTTTTTTTGGTCTGTTGATATTTCACAGAAGTAGCTTCTCTCTAATTTCTTTACTTTTGTATTTATTTCAGATGAAGGAGAATTGTGTGTTTGGGGTAGCAACAAACATGGGCAGCTAGTGAGTAAAGAGACTTTTCTTGTTGAGCCCCAGAAAATAGATGCTCATTATTTCTCGGGTGAAAAGATTGGAGCAGTCTGGAGTGGCTGGACACATGTAGTGGCACAAACAGGTAAGAGATCCAAAAAGCAGCCAGAAGATGCAAGCAAATACTTAAATATCCACTTTATTCTAGGCAAAACATGTTTTTAATTTGATCTTCCTCACTGTTAATAGTGATGCACAGAGATGTTTTCAGATCAAGCTGTACAGTGATAATCTTCAAAAAGTATGGGAATAGACTTCTTTCCATCAAGAGTACTCCTGCTTCTCTGAAAACTTAGTATACAATAAGAGTATCTGGCTTATTTTAGATGCTTGCTGCTGCAAAAGCACCAATATACATAAACTGCTCAGCTCATCAGATGATAGAAAGGGGGTAACTCTCCAGTAAGTGAGAAGTTCAAGGGATTAGCCCTCTGGGTGAGGTGTAGCCTCGTCCTTGGAGAGAAGAGAGTCTGGTGGTATTCCGTGCAGAGTGGTAGAAGATTTTGGCTGCAGTTTCCAGGTTGCAGGGTCATCTTTGGTGAGAGGCCTCTGGCAGTTTTCTATCAAGGCCATAGAAATTATACTTTGAGGAAAACCTACTGATGAGGCTCCTTGTGGTTCCCCCAGGCAAGGAGTTTTCCCAGGCAGTGGGATCTTCATTAGTTAGTGAGGAAGGATAATCTGGTGGTTAGGGAATTAGCCTGGGAATTGGGAGACCGTGCTTCAATTACTTGCTTGGCCACATACTCAGGGCTGGCTCTAGACCAAATGGCACCCCAGACAAGGAGTGTCTTGGTGTCCCCCCTCCATTTGTTAAACTTTTGAGTATCTTATTTTTTATTGCATTTGTAGCCCATTTCACAACTTTGAGGCATGATTTGCATGCATGATTTATCCCTGTCATATAAGACAATAAATTTGCATGCTAGGATCTGTAAATCTGTATTTACTCATGCCATATGTAAGCAAATTACAAAAATACATTTCCTCTAAGCTTATAGAAACTTTTTAATTTTAAGAATAACTGAAATGTACTGACATCAAGAAATTGAATTGTGCATCAACATTGGGTGGACCAGTGTTAAATAGTGTTATAGAAGGTGACAGCATTGGAATATTAACCCTAGTCCTGTTTTAGATATTTTCCCATCAAATTTACCCCTTTCTGCAAACTAGATTGCAACTGAGCTTTTTGCTTCCTATACTGAGCTCCTGAAGGCTTCTTTGGGGACATCTTTTATTTTCTATGGGGAGGAAACAGACAGTATTAGGGAGAGCAAAAGTCTATGTTCCACAGACTTAGAAAGTCATCAAACATTACGTTTTAAGCGTGGTAAAAGAAGTAACAGTAGTTCTTTAATATTGTTGCATAGATAGGGGTTCGATAGATATCTCTGGCATCATATTAAATATGTCCTTTATTAGTTGCTACTTACAGCCTTCAAGTCTTAAAACACAAGTACACTTTCACAATTACACAGTAAAGCAAGGTTCATAATATCGTAGCTGGGCTTTCCACTTTGTTCTTATATCTCACTGACTGACTGGCGATGCCCTGCCCCTTTTATACCTGTGAGGACATGGCTAACAACATTGTAGGAGATTTGAGAAAAATGTAGTCCTCAGAAAGTCTGGAATGTTCCACGAGATTCTATAAAGGTCCAAAACATTCTAGGAGGTTAGTGAAAAATGAATCAACATACGAATACCTGAAACATTTTACTTCAAGCATTCTATTTTCCCTTTTGTCGCGAACAACAAAAACAGCACCTTGAATTCGGCATCCCAGGCGATCTCCTGGGTCGCCTGCCTGTAAATCTGGTCCTGCACATACTTCAGTGTGATCTTGGGCAAGACGCTGTGCCGTGGTTCCCCGTCTGTAAAATGTAGAAAATTATTATATCAAATATTAAATGTACTATAAAATTATAGTATTTATTTACATCAGGAGGGCAATGTGAGGAGAAATACATTAAAGACTGGGAAGGTGTTCAGATACTGTGATAATGGAGGCCATATAAGTACTTAAGACTGAACTCAATCTAGACAGAGATTCTGGATGAGTCATCTTTGCAGTTATACTAGTGCATGCTAGCAGGACCACACTGTCTATACTATTTTGTGCTCACATATGGACTCCAAAATGATTTTCTTAGACTATTATAAAAAGGACAGTTAAAAATTATATTGCAGGCATCAGGAAAAACTGGTGGAATGGGATTTAGTTGTTTTTAAGGTTGGAAGCCTAAAAAGGTAAAATATTTCCTCTTTAATCTACTGCTAAATATTAATGGAGTTTGAATTCTATCCCTCCGTAAATCTAGGTATTTATGTGATCCCTCATTACTATAACTTCTGAGTGACTCTCAAGTTTATCCATTTGTTTTCACAACACTCCCAGAGGGGACAGGGGAAGTATTATCTTCATTTTATGCTTTATGAAGACATCTATGCAATGAGATGTGGTAGATGAAATAGCAAATAATATAGCTTTGTACTCATGTCTATAAATAGACTAATTTTTTTTGCATTTCCTCTTAATACTAGCTCTGCATGTGCTTGTTTTTTCTTGATCTGCTTTATTACACCATATAAAAACTAATAAAAATTTGTATTAAAAAACATCCCAGAAAATGAGATGGCAGGCTGTATTGTTTGGTTTTGGTGAGCCATCTCATAGACAGCAAAATAGAAAATATCCAGACAAGATTGGCAAAAATGTATTACAATGAGGGGGACTGTCCCTGTGAGGCAAGATGAAAGAAAATGAATATGATTTAGGTCTGATCCTGCAGACCCTACGTCATCATGTGAAATTAAAGAAAATGGGACTATTCACATGTGTCGGGTATGCAGGATTGGGCCCTTTGCTTGGAAAATATATAAGTAAGGCAATGTGATAGAGGTACTTGTATGTAAAATAATGGTTGATCTGATGATGGCACTTTCATTGCTGCTCTGTCCAATAATGCAAGAACAGGAGAAAACTAGATAAATTAAAAAGCAACCCATTAAAAATGGATAACAGGAAATATTCTTTTTAGTAACATGTAAGCAGCCTGTGGAATTTGCTGCTGCAGCGTATGTCACCAGGCTGAGCTTCCCCCTGGCTCCAAAGCGTGCCCTGCCACACCCAATCTTTTGCACAGAGGTTTATTACCTTAACAGAGGTTAGCAAACAAACAAAAACCAGCCTTTTAACTCCATCCTTGAACCCAGGCTTCAGGGCCACCCTTCCCAGAGGTCTCTGGCACTCCAGCTCCTGGCAGCTTCCCAGTCTCAGTCAGTTCTGCTCCCTTCTTGGAGCAACTGCCCCAGGGCTGCTCCTCTGAGCCCCTGGTCCCTTGCTCCAGGGACCCACCAGAGGAGCTAACTCCTCTCCAATGTGGGCATGTTTCTTCCATGGTACAGCCTGTCTCAGCCCTTCCTCCCTCAGCTGCCCATTAGCAGCCCTTTATAGGTCCAGGTGTAGCTCAGCCCTCTTTAACTACCTGGATTGGGCTCACCTGCTTTGGTCCAGGGAAGCAAAGGTGTTTAACTTTAAGCATATGAGTACTATGGTCTCACTGATTTCAATGGGACTACTCATTGCTTAAAGTTCAACATATGCTTAAGTGCTTTGCTGGATTGGTGCCATAAAGCATGGTACCAAATAATGCTATTGGTGTGAGAGAAGAGTGTCTATGTTAATGTCTGATATATTGCAAACTGTTGTGCTAGAAATGAGTGGAATGCAATGGACTACTGGATACCAAAGCATTTTTGCATTCTTGTGGCAGATGGTGTTCATCCCTAGCACTCACGATTCATGAGGTATGCATCACATTAAAGTTGCACAAATCTGACAACTACCTTAACTTTTTTAACCCCACTTAAACTCTAACCTGGTTTTGGAGGCTTCTGTCTTGAGAATTATTAGAGCTATAACCAAGGCAGTGCACTATTTGAAAGTGTATTATCTTTGTTTTCAGGTGGAATAAAAGCACTGATCTCTAACTGTAGGGTTCATGAGAAAAGTGGTTCCTCCATTAATGCTGACACTGAAGTGGGGGAAGCAAGACGTTAGTCAGAATAACCTGGTTTTAAAGAGTAGCGATTGTCAAAACCATCAGTTTGTTTCAGTGTTTGTTGGCAATGAATATCAGCTATGTGAATCTTCATGTAGCGGATATTTATCACCAACAAACACTGAAACAAATAAATAGTTTTGACAACCACACTGTCTAACATCAGGTTATTCTGACTAATTGAGAAAACACTTTTGAAATTGATTTAAGTGGAGCTATGCTGACTTCTACCCTCTAAGGATCTGGGGCAAAATTTTCAAAAGAGACTAAGTGACTTAGGAACTTGCTTCCATTTTTAAAAGTGACTTTTAGGCACTTAGGAACCTAAGTCTTATTTAAAATCAATGCGATTTAAGATCCTCAATCACATAAGGCTAAATTTTCAAAGGTATTTAGGCACCTGAAGATGCAGATAGGTGCCTAGTGACCTTTTCAAAAGTACCTAGGCATCTAACTCTCATTGATTTCAAGCACCTAAGCACTTCTGAAAATCCCATTATGCATCTATCTGCATCTTAGGCACCTAAATACCGTTTGAAAATTTTACTCCTTCTCTAATATGTGTTCCTCCATTATGTGACCTTCTCCCTGCAGTGAATGAGAGGTTGCTTGTGCTCTTTCAAGAAGAATGATTATTCTGCTGTCAGCAGTGGCCCTTGTACAGTAAGCTCTGGTCCAAAGCACATTAAAGTCAATAGAAAGTCTCCCATTGCATCCAGTCAACTTCGTATTACACCCCTAGTGATCAGCTAAAAACCTACTTTGCTTCCTATATTGATACTTATGCTGAGTGACTTTTCAGGCACAAATTTCAGTTGTAGCAATGCCTCTGTTACTGACCGCAACATCAATATTGCTCTCCACATCAAGTACGCATCTGATCCAAACCTCATGCCTGAGTTCCCAGTGCCAGCTGTGCTCTCTGCAGCTAATGAGCACAGCACTGTTCTAGACAACGATTTTTGTCACCACAGCCTCCGCGCCAGCAAAATGCTCAATGCCGCAACAGTCACTGCTGTAACAGGCATCTTCAAAATAGACAATGCCTTATAAACACAAGCAACTGCAACCTCTCACCTTGTGTAACAGTGTTAGCTGTCATTTGTGGTCTCCCTCAACGTGTTTACATCAGTCAGAGGGGAATTGCACATCGATCAATGTGAATTTAGAAGTTACTGCTCATCTGTTTCAAGAGAACTGAGCCCTGTCCTGGAAAGCTAGAGATGTAAATTAGGCTACTCTATGAAAGAATAGAACTCACCTGACTTGGAGGCAATCCTAAATATAGCAAAAGTGAGAGAGAAAAGCCTTTATTAGACTTACAGAAGGTGAATCATCATCTTCAATTCAAAACAAGTGATTTCCTGATTAACTAGGATGGCAGATAAATAAGCTCCTTTAATCTGAGCTGTTTTATTATCTAAGTATTCTCCTGAATAAATTCACTAATCTATTTTTCATGTACCTATCAAATGAAATTACACTTCAGTTGAGTTTGGATGAAGAAATTCTTGATACAACTAAAGAATTCCCAGCTCCTTCACCCAGAGGGAGTACCTCGGCAGTGCAGTTACAATGCTATTTCTGCCTCCTATGCAAATCTCACTGCAGCGCTAAGAAGTCTCAGAGGAACAATACACAATCAACCCCTATGAAAACAGCTTCAGAAGCGTTAAATCCTGAAGCCAAATGCATTACTGAATCAGAACTTCCTTGGACGTCCCTTAGCGTCACACCAGTTAGCCCACATAAAATTATTTTGTGAGGCCTTTTTTTGCATGTTACTGATCCACATAGCAAAACTGAATCATACTCTCTTAGTCCAATAAATGCCTTTAAATCAAGTGGGGATTCATCTCTGCTAGGATTTGCATCAAGGCAATAACTTGTGTCACTGGAAGCAAATGGAAATCTCCAGTAGTTGTCTGCAGTACTTGCACAGGTATCTTCTTTCTCTGTCACCACTGGATAAGACCATGACAATTTGCTTCTAAGTTATGTAATAGGTCTAGTGCAAATGCAGCTAAGTAAGGCCTACCCTACACTAGGAAATTAATTCTGTATAACTACATTGCTCAGGGCATGTCTACACTACCTACTTAACTCACTTAACCTACTAACTATGTTAGGTTGACTTACAGCCACCGCAGTAATTGCTGCAGTGGCTCATGCCCACACTACCCTCCTTCTGTCGGTGATCTGCATCCTCACCAGGAGTGCTTCTACCGATTGAAGAGGGGCAGTGTGGGGGGCTGAGAGACAGGGCTGTGCCAGGAGTGGTGGGTGGCCGCCCGAGTTTTTTGCTTCTGGGAGTGGAGAGCCAGGCAGCTGGGAGCAGAAGCCGGGGCAGCCAGGCTCTAGCTGCCCAGCTTTCTTGACAAGACAGCCAAGAGCTGATATTAGTAATGCAATGTTTGCATAGACACGGTGTCACCCTAACTACACTGACATAAGCCCTACGTCTCTTATGGAGGTGGAGTTATTACATTGGTTAGTATGGTACCTACACTGGCGGGACTAGGCTGTAGTGTGTACACTGACATAATTAGGTTGATGTAAGCTGCCTTATGTCGACCTAAAAAATCCACACCCTGAGCAACGCAGCTAAACTGACCTATCCTCCAGCGTACACAGTGCTCGGTGGATGGGAGAATTCTCCCGTCGACCTAGCTACCACCTCTCAGGATGAATTACATATGTTGATGGGAGAACCTCTCCCATCAGCGTAGGTAGAGTCTTCACTGAAGTGCTACAGCTGTGCGGCTGCAGTAGTGCAACTGCAGTGTTTTAAGTGTAGACAAGCCCTAAGTGGAGTTATGCTAGTGATGAAACTGGCCTCTGAAGTCTAAGCAGTATAGTTTCAGCCCATTAGAGGTCCTTTTCAGTTTTGCTTTGCATTAAGTCTCAGAAGCAGTCCTACCAGTGAAGCAGCCCATAAGGGATGCCTTGCAAGCCTTGTAATACTGAGAAGCTCCATCGGAGTTCAAGCACTGCTTCTGTGGCTTTTGTTTAGTGCCAGTAAAGCCTCCGCTGTTAAGGGGAACCTATCTTTAGCTCTTCAGCTGCCCTATTTTAGCCAAAGATTCCTTTGCAGAAGGGACTGCTTTTGGGTAAGGGCTACCTTAAACAAGATGCAGTCATTTAAGGAGCTCACAATAGAGGTTAATTGTATGTTGGGCATATAGCTTTGACATAATAGAGCCTAGATTTACACAAATACTAGAGTTTGCTTTAACTGCCGTTAAGGGGGAGATTCACAGTCTTGTTTTCCCTTTCCTTTCTTAAGAAGACTTTTTAGAAAAATTACCTTGCCAAGAGGCAAAGTGTAGTTTATATTATTTCAGACCCAGTAGCCAATATTGATGAGGCCACAGCTGCCTTTAGGGACATCTCTTTCTAACAGAGTTTTCATTGCAGATCTTTTCCTCCATGGAAGGCTCAGATGTGCTCTTCGTATGGTACTGAGCACACCATTGGCTTAATGAAATTGAATGCCAAAATGTTATGTCTCTATTTCATATGTTGCGTGCAAATATGGGCTAAATCCTGCCCTGCGTGGGTGAGAGCAGACTAGCCAGCCGCGTGTGTTCTCTGCTTCAGCAATCCAGCTTCCTACACAAGGCACAGTCTGGTGAGGCAACCTGTACCGTTCCTCTGAGCAGGAGTAGTGTATGCACACCAATGCCCAATTAGTGCCTCCCCCTTACACACAATCCACAGACCATTACCTTGGGGGATGTCTGTGTGGGCTAGCATGTTAGCCACATGTCTCTCCTTGAGTTATGGAAAAAATGGGTGCATGATTTATTTTCATTTTTTGTGTGTGTGGGAAAGGATGCAAGGAGTCTTTCCCAAACCCTAAACAGTTGTGTATTAATTAACACCTCTCTCTTTATATTACTAAATAGTGCCATGACAGGGCACAAGAGCACTCTCTGGTTCTTGGAAACAAAGAGTTACCCTGGTCTCAGCTCCTCCCTTTGCCCCCAGTGGTAACTGGCTGCTTGGGAGGGGGTGGAGGGAGAATGTCTTGGGAAAGGATTATAGCAGTGGGCTGAATGTCAAGCTGGGGAGTTTTTGTTTCCTTTTCTGCTTATGTGAACTTGTTTTGCCTTCTCATTATAAACCTAATTCATTCTGGCCAAGACCTTGCTGACCACAGCTCTCTTTTTACTGTTGAGCCATTTTTCAGCTGACACATGCTTTCTAGGCTGGACTTCTGTCCCTGCATCCTAAAGATATTCTGAAAAGTAAACCTTTGTCTGTGGAATGTACAAGATAATAACTACTGTGTTACTGAGCAGTACTTTGCTCTGACGTATTGCCTCTCAGCAGAAGACCTCAAAGTGCTTTAGGTGAATAAATCCAAACTTTACAACTTCCCAGCGAGGGTGGTTAATTCCCTGTCTGTTTTGCAGAAAGGGAAATAACCAAGTCTCTGGAAGGTTGGGTGACATTTAAAAGGTGTTATTAGGAGTAAAACCCAGGTCTCCTGACTCTTAGTCCTGTGTTGTAGTCACAAAACCATCTACGACAATGTAAAAGTGTACGCCACCAGTCCCAGTGCTGGAGGGGTTAACCAGCTGTCACATGTGAGATTGAGTGTGGGACTATAAAGGTAGAGGAAAAGTGGCTGGGGCTGCCTATGGGTAAAGGTACTTACTTTTTCCTCCCAGCTGGCGAAGAATTTGGAAAGCTGTTCTGTATAGATTCTTATACTGCCCTCATCACTGTAGTATCTGAGCGTCTTCCAGTAGCGCATTACGTGATCTGACTAACACCTGCCACATGTGGTTTGTTCTCTCTCCCCAAGGGGAGAATTGTGTGTGCAGTGGAGTGTTTTCTTTTGATAGGAAGTTATTTGCTTTTGTTTTTAATGACAATATTTTTCTGGCAATTGGGACCTGCTGTTCTGAGTGGCTTGGGTTTGTTTAGGATCCTTAATTTGAATCAATAAAATAAAGCTATGAAGAAAGGGATTGAAATTCCTCTGCTGGTGAAAAGGTTCGTTATTCATCTTCTTGAGTTGGTAGTTCTGCCTAGTGCCTTACATCATCCTTTCATGCTCCTTTCTCAAATGACAGAGTTTTCCAGAAGGAGGATACTCCCAAATCCTTCCATAAGAATTATTTACCCCTCCCTCTCCCGTCACACACACACACGCATGTGACATGTTGTGGGTTGATAAAAGATTTCACCCAGGAATCTTGTGCCTGCTATCCTGGCCCTGTTGGTGGTGCGTGTTGTGAAATGCTTCCCTCTTTGGTTGTAACATCCGTTTTGAACTCTTATACCTATAGGATGATTGAAAGGGGTTAGATGCAGTACAAGTGAAATTACTTTACTACATTATAGAACAAAGTTTCAACAAGACACTTTTTCAAATATGAAGTAGGCAGACTATAAATTGCAGTTAATTGAATGAATGTGACAAATGCACAATGCCAGTTGGTGACAATCAAACACTTTGAAACTGAATGAAGTCTCTGACATTCTTTCTAATGCACAATAGTTAAGATTTTAGGGCAAAGGGAGTCTGATTTTGAGATTTGGAAGACTATATAAAATATTAGAGATTGGTCAAATCAAAGTAACAAAATTATTGGCAGGTCTTAAACTAAAAAAACAGTGGAAAAATTAGGGTTTTTAATGCTGAAAACTTGTTGTATGGCTGTCCTTTTGCATTAAGCATCTTATTTGGTAAGGTCATTTGCTGTTCTAAAGTCATCTGGTAGAAAACTATGTTCTTACTTCCCATATGTGATGCAATAGTTGGGAGTAATGAAGAGGTGCATCACCATTTCTGAATTTCTTGTACTTTCAACCAGTCCAGTCATCATATTCAAATGTTATTTTCTTATGTGATTATTACGTAATGCAGTGTTTTATCTTATGAGCTGATCTCGCTCTCCCTGATGTCTTCGGGTTCAAAGGGAGCCGGGTCTGGTTATTAATGTAATAACATCAGCGATACTGCTTTTCGGTAACAGTGGGAAGGGTATGTTATAATGAGTTTGTGCATAGGAAAGGGGATCTCTGTAACATGATATTTATCCTCACAAACACTCTGTGAGATAGGGAGATAGCTATTATTATCCCCATTTTATAGATGGGGAGACTGAGGCAGAGGCTAAATGTTTGACTTTGTGCCACCCAGCTAGTCACTTGCATAGATGGGATTGCAACACAGATCTTCCAGGTTTCTACTCCCATGCCCAGTTGTCTAGTCTGCACTGCCTGTCCATGCAATGAGAAGTTACACTATAACAGTCTTTGTGCTTATGCATGTTGCTTGCTGTCATGATTGTTATTTGTTGTTTGTAATATGGTAGCATCCTTAATAAAGGATTTATAAATTTTAATGTCAGAAGGGGCCATTACATCATGTAGTCTGTCCTCTTGTGTAACACAGGCCATGGAATGTCACCCAGTTACCCCTGTATTGAGCTCAATAATTTGTGCTTGGCTAATGCTCTTCCTCCAGAAAGGCATCCAGTCTTGATTAAAAGATATCAAGAGATGGAGAAGCCACCATTTCCTTTGATAGTTTTTTCAGTCATCGAGGCCCCATTGTTACTAGGGACTGTATAGACAAATAACAAAGAAGATAATCCATCCCCCAGTGAGATTTCTGTCTAGGAGTGTGAGAGGAGACAACAAGTGAACAAATGAGACAAATGGGGTGGGGGATGGTGGGAGAATGAGGTGACAAAATGAAAAATTGAGCAGAAATATGTGGTCAGTAATAACCTCTTGTGGTACTTTGAGTTTGTTATATATATTTTAATAAGCCCTTGTAGGACTTAACTTATCGGGGTGGGAAAAAAAGAAATTCTAGCCTAACACTAATGCCTAAGTAAAAATGAGTAGAGTGAAACGCAGACCAATATAAAGTGAGGTTTGGAGGAGTATTAATACAGCAAAGAGAACTCTAGAAATTGTGGAACAGCTTTTGCTTAACTTAAAAATTATTTTTGGCAATATTATACACTCCCTATTCACACATTCTAGAAAAGATGGCGGACTTCAGGTGCTATTGAACGCTACATGATAATATTCATCACAGGCAGACATCTCTGTGCACAACATCATTGGCTATAACTCATTGAGATATAATGAGATTGGTCTGTTGACAAGTGTAAAGTGATTTGTAATAAAAATAAAAAACAATTGCACATTACTTTGCATTGATCTGCTTGATAAGGTCTGTCATATCCTAGAGAGTTATGACTGCAGCTAATGCTGGTTCTTATCTGCTGCTGGGTTCCATAAAATACCTTTTGATGTTATTGAATCTCTGTGACAAGTGAACAATATAGCTATGCAATATTTTGGAAGTGAAAGTGCTAGTTAAAACAGTGAAGCTTGACGGAGAATTGTCAGATCATGGAATATACATTCAGCATTGGCATGACCTGTATTTTCAACTGAATCATCATCTTATAATATTTTTCCTGTGATGTTTACCCTGCTGAAGTGTTTGGCTTAGTATGGCATAATACTATGACTGATATGGCCTAATTTTCCAAAGTGACTAGTGATTTTGGGGTTTCTCAATTTTGGGGTAATCAATTTGAGACACATTAAGGTGGCCCACCCTGATGGTCTTGCATTCGAACTGGACAGGACAGACAAAGGGAGGGAGAAAAGGGATACAACATGAAAGCAGATTGGGAACTTAGAAAATTAAATGATTCTTCCAAGGCACACAGCAAGTCTGTGGGAGAGCTTGATATTGGACCCAGATCTCATGAGTCCCAGTCCAGTGCCTTAGCTTGAAGACTGTTCTTCCATAAAATAGCAGAATATCACTTATTTTGCTTTGAGTAAATGGTTTTTGTATTGCCTTGGTGGGGTCAGTCCTGGAGACACAGTACTTCCCTGCTAAATCAATGTTTGTACTCATGCCAGTTGGGCTATGTGGTGACGTAATGTTTGTTTTTGGGCACCAGTTGTACATTTGTTTGTTTTTTCTGATGGGTGAAAATGTGTTGCTTATGAACTAGCTGACTTTCATTCATTTAGACTTTATTGACTGCTTATAGTTGTTTTGCTTTGTCAAACCTGTAGTCTCCTTGGTCAGTCATTTTGAGGTTCAAGTTGCTTTTTAATTCTGGGAACTTTAACATTGTTAATATTTCTAAAATATATGGAATTAAAGCTTTCAGAAATCTGTTTTAAGGAATCTACAGATCATTTGGAATATGCAGGAGCAGTAATAAAGATCTTTGGTGCACGTGGGAATTGTCTCATTTTTTCCTTAGTTAAATCTCTAAACCGGGTTCCCAGTTTCATCACACATTGATCTTTCACTGTCCTTTTAACTTACAAAGTTTATGGAAGCTGCAGCAATAGGGGCTGATGGGAACAGTGTGGCAAAGTTCTTGGTAATTTGATTCCTGGCAGAAAGCTGGCTGAAAGCTGATGTGGAATGCTGGACTTGCTCTCCTGGGAACTGGAGACAAATGGCACGTGAGTGTGTAGGGGATGTCAAAATGCCATCTTAAGGGATGACTATATTGTTTTATAATACTTTTCATCTGTAGCTAACAAAATGCTTCATGAAGAAGGCTGTTCCATTACAGTCATTATGCAGAGCATGATTACAGGAAGCATAGAGATTAAGGGTATGTCTACACAGCAGAGAAAAACCCGTGGCTGGCCCGTGTCAGCCGACTTGGGCTTGCTCGGCTCGGGCTGCTGGGCTGTTTCATTCTGGCAGACTTCCGGCCTTAGACTGGAGCTTGAGCCCTGGAACGCTCCAACCTTGCAGGGACCTAGAGCCCAGAGTCCTGCCCGAGTTCAGAAGCCTGCAAAGCAATGAAACAGCCATGCAGCCTGAGCCCCGTGAGCCCGAGTTAACTGGCATGGGCCAGCTGCAGGTTTTTCTTTGCTGCGTAGACATACCCTAAGTGGCTTGCCACACAGCAAGTCAGTGAATCCAGGCCTCCTAACTTCCTTCCCCTGGATCATAGATGCGAGGCATCTCAGAAGAATATCTTTTAAATTAATTTTAACAGATAAACAGAAATGAATAACATTGGCTTAGTCTAGTAAACATAGCATAGGATTCAGGAGAACTGTACAAAATTATGTAATTTTGTTCTGCATGAACTACTGGGTTAAACTTATAGTGCCACATTTTCAAACAAGCCTCTAAAACAGCATCTGCAATTTTTGCATCTGGGAACAGAATATCACACAATCAAGTCCAGTAGTTAAGCATGCAATTCTCTGTTTTGCACACCTACCTACTTACCACATCTTGACTTTTTGGTCTTTAAAGCTCTACATAGTTGTGTCCTAACTCCCTGAAAGATCATCTCACCTTGTCCCATTGCAACAGTTGAGCTCATGGATCTGTTGTGGGCGTGCCGGTCTGGGATTTGAATGTGTGGGGACCAGGGCATCTTCAGTGGAGTGCCCACAACTCTGGAATTTACGTCTTTTCTGGTCTGATGTAACCTATGAATCTAGAATCCGATTCTAAGGCCAGAAGGGACCAATGTGATCATGTAGTCTGAGGTCCTGTAAAACACAAGCCATGGAACTTCTCCCAAGTAATTCCTGGGGGCAGATCTTTTAGATAAATATCCAATCTTGATTTAAAATTTGTCAGTAATGGAGAATCCACTATGACCATGGAAGTGCTGCCTGCCTGGAGCCTTGCCAACCTGTGTACAAGTCCCCTGAATCTCTCCCCCGCACCATTGTGTAAGTATGCCCTACATTTTTTATTCCTAGATGTATATGTTTACATTTAGCCATATTAAAACATATATTGTTGACTTGCACCCAGCTTACCAAGTGATCCAGATCACTCTGTATCAGTGACCTGCTCTCTTCGTTATTTACCACACCCCAAATTTTTGTGTCATCTGCAAACTTTATAAGTGATGATTTTATGGTTTCTTCCAGGCCATTAAGAAAAATGTTGAATAGTTTAAGACCAAGAACTGATCCCTGCAAGAACCCTCTAGAAACACACCCATTCGATGATGATTCCCTGTTTATAATTACATTTTGGGAACTATCAGTTAACCAGCTTTTAATACATTTAATATGTGTCAAGGTAATTTTATATCTTTCTGGTTTTTTAATCAAAATGTCATGCAGTACCAAGGCAAATGCCTTATAGAAGTCTAAGAATATTACATCCTGCATCTGTTGACCTTCAGGGCATGGTAGAAAGTCAATTTGATTTCTCATATCTTTGACGGAGAGGGAGCAGAGATTCTGAGCATTTTATTCTGGGGCCAAGTTTACTGATTAAACCCCCCCCCCCAACAAACCTTAAAACTGATTTGGAGTTTGTTGGTTTTAAGAAATGGTGCATGCACCCAGAGACTTTTGTTATATGTGTACAATTTTGTAAATGTCTAAATAAATAAATATAGAGGTGCACATGGCCATTTGCATGCTGATGCGTAGTGTTTAGACACAGCAAAATGTTTGGATACAGTTTTAGAGATCTCTCTGGAAACTTGTGACAGTGTATCCAGTTATAACCTGTGTGATTTCATCAGCACAGAGGCAGAGAAGGTTTATTTATTGTTCAATACCTTATTTGAGGAAGGTACTGGTTATGACTTTCAGCCAGAAAAAAAGCAGTTTTCAGTCATAACATTTCATTCCTGCAGAAATTTTGAAGAAAATGCCTGAAGTAACTCTGATGAATGGGCACGCACAGTTTTTTGCTTTGGGGTGCAAAAATGTTTGCATCTCTCTTAATGTGTTTTTCATTCATGGACCATTACTAGAATGTGCTCCTCTTTTGAGTAATCTGGACTATCTTTTGGCTTTGGATGCAGCTCTGCTGATAAACAGTCTCCAAACTGCCTCAGCTGGCCAGAATGCTGCACTGCATTATCACCACCCTGGTTCATTTAGTCCACTTGGTGAATTCATCTCTTTTCTCTGAAAACCTTTTGTCTCAGCTCTTCCACATCCTCCTCTGCTGGGAACAAACCTACAGTTTCCTAACTTGAGGTGATCCTTTGCACCATTCTTTGCAGAGCTGTGGGACACTGCAAGTAAGCTAACAGCAGCACTAAGAGTGACCTGCTGAAACCGATTATTTTACTACTTCTGAGACCACTCCTCAACTCTGCTGCTTTAGAATGACCCAGCCTGCATCTCCTCATCACCAGCTCAGCCAGTTTTTTTAAGGGCAGCAGGATGGCCAGTCCAGCAGGCCCTGTTAAGAATCTGGAATGGAACAGAAAACCAGTAGAAAGTAGCTCCAGGGGAGTGTGTGGTGCTGCAGTTAGGTCACAATCAACACACATAGTGAGTTATTTTTTGCTCACATGCCTGCTCCTTCCCTTTCGTGAGAGAGTTAGATGGCTGTCCATGGTCCCCTGCTGTAAGCTGGCTCACTCCGAAAGCTCTCTTAACCACAGAGCCTCCCACAATCTTCCACAAGCTGATGCCTCATTCCCCCTCTCAGAGTCGAAGCCTCAAACCTAAGGGTGGTGATTTACTTTACTCATTTATTAGACTCCAAGAAAAGTGTCAAAGTTTTCTCTGGACCAAGGAGGATGCAGTTTTTATTCAGTTTTTTTTTTCTTTTTTTTTTTTCATAATCTGTAAGTGGCTTCCATCTTGTTCTGGACCTATCCATTCTTAACCTATCAGAAAAAAAGAGATACTGCACTGATTCAAGAAATAGGCAAAGGAATGTGCTTAGACCTGAGGAAGGCCTATCTGTACCTCTCTGACCCCAAAATACCCTATGATTCACAGCAGCCAATCAACATTGTCAATTCATAGCAGTGCCTTTCAGGTTGTCATCTGCTGCGAGAGCTTTGATGGTGAGTCTCTTCTCCCATCTCGGACAGTAAGGATTTCAAATTTATCACAGCTTAGACAACCTATTAATAAAAGCCCATCTGCAAAATAGACGGCCTGACACAGCACTCAAATGCTGCAAGAATTTGGCTTTATTATTAACACAGAAAAAGATTTGGCCCATGCCAGTGTAGAAGAGCCTGCCTCTGGGGGCTCACTTCCCAGTGAATCCAGGAGTAGTCATGCTATCAGAGCATTTCAGGAAATCTGGGATCTGCTGTGCTCACTCTCCAGGTCTTGCCAGGTTTAATCTCTGCAGTGGTTTCTACTCAGCACAATGGTAACCTCCCATGATGTCTTGCTTCATCTTTGTGAGCTCCAATCCTTTTTCTCACTTTCAGCCCTACAGTATGGACAAGCTGCTTGTACTTCCTTTAACAAGAGCTACATAAACAAAAGCTGTTGGGGTAGACTCTGACTTTGTGTGGGTGTGTCCCTCTTGCCAACTGCCCTCCCTTGTATATACATTTGTATATCATTTCTCTCCACTGACTAGCAGAGCTGAGTGTTGGCTCACGTCTTGAGTTACATATAAAATTTCAAAAATGTATATGTGGTTTGGAGGTTACCATAATGTCTGTAAATATATGGCCAAGGATTGTTACAGCACTTTCTTCCTTGAAGTTCAGGGGTCAGCAGCCTCTGTTGATGTTATTTTTAATTTTACATGCTTGGGATGGTTACGCATCAGGAAGAACACTGGTAACTGCCCCATCTCCCTGATGGTGCCCAGAATCCTTAGAAAATCAGCATTCCTATTGCTTCTGGTTTTCTGAATGTAATCGGGCTACAGCTGTAGTTAATTCTTATTTTTACTGTTTTGTGATTCTATACTCCTGGTAATCATGTTGCTCCCTACTGGGAATTGCCTCTACGCAGTTGCAATCCTGAAGAAAATGTTTCTACTGATTATATCACAATGGACAGATTAGGTTTGATGTATACAGTTACTCTTGAGGTTTACCCTAAAAGTTTTCCATGCTGTGATTCAGATGTGTGCTGTTTCTCAACAGTAGTTTGCTAACAATAGTTGTAGAGTAATTCAAGTCAAGTTTATGGAGCAGCTCTGTTCCCTCCCCCTTCCTTTTTCATTGGATATGAGTCGGTGAATCAAACGGAATAATTTTTAATAAGTGTGTCATGCCATATTTTGCTTGCATAAAAAGAGGAGGCCAGGAAGGTGCTAAAGCCAAAATAATTTTGTTTTAAATGTTTTCCCTAAAATGGTAATGTAAGTGACTGGCAGTAAGCAAGATGGGACTTATCACATTTATTTGAGCTTGAATAGACTTTCCCAAACCAAATGTATTATGAGAGGATTGGCAAGCTGAGATTTGGATGCCCTTTGGAAAATAGGATTTAAATGGGTCTCAGTTAAATTTAGATCATGCTAGATGCTGAGTATTTTGTCAAAGAGTATAAAATGGAAAAAATAACCATGCTGAATTTTGCAGCTCTTTTCCACTCATCTTTGGATGTGACAGTTTGGAAAGTGTCTGTACAAAGTGCACGCTATCTGTGGGAAAGGATGGTATTAAGAGGGTACCTGTGGTGATATTTGTATTTGTGTATTTATTATAACAATATTTTCAATGTACTATGCATGTCCATTTCTGAGCAGTCTGCCTGTCTGCAGAGGCAGCTGACATTTTGTGAGACAGAAGGATGCAGTGTGTTACATGGGAGACACCCTGTGCTCTCACCTGAAGGCTTTGCTTTTCTTCTTCCATGTTTGTTCTTTTCATTTAATGTAAATTAAGTCACTGCAGCTGAAAGTATATGGTTCTCCTTTGCATATGAGAAAGCATACCACCTGTCATTCACTAGCTGTAACAGGTGGTGAAATCAATCTAAATACAATTTCCTTTCAGGAGGAAGAATTCAGTGCTATGTGTGACTGTGTCTGCTTCTTCTCTCTGGTTATCACTGAAGTACTAGTGACAGTTATTGCTAATGGATAGCTCAGTGGTTTGAGCATTGGCCTGCTAAACCCAGGGTTGTGAGTTATTGCTAATGTTTCCTAATTGTTTTAATCCTTACCCCTGTTTTGAGTTGCTCCTTAGTAGTTTCACTTTGTGGTCTGATATTTCCCCAGCCTGGTGAGGTTAAGCCTGGTTTTAGTATGAAGAGAATAGGTTAAACATCCTCTGCCCTCCACCCCCAAATGCTTTACCCATTATTAAGAAAAATAGGAAAAAAAGAGAATGAGGTAAAAAGCAAAAAAATTTGGAAATACCCCTGTCTGAGAAGCACCTTTTAGCGTTTCAGTGAGAACTGCTTTTGTTTTAGTAGAGTTAGAAGCCTGAAAATCAGTCCTGACACTCACGGTGAAATTTAGAAAACCAGTTCTTATTAACCTATCTCTGCTGTCACTGAATGACGTTAATGGGAGCGCGCTAAGTGTAAATAAGGTGCTATTGAGGCTATCAGGCTATCGTTTTCAGTGGCAGCTGTCTGATTTTTAGGATTTAGTTCAAACATGCAAGAGAGTCTTATATTAAGTCTGATTTGCAAATACTGTGATTTTATTTTTATTTATTTTAATATATTGAAGTGCTAGAAAGGATGCCTATTCATATATTATAGGTGCCCTTGACAGAATTTAAAAGTTTATCCTAAGTGCAACAATGTAAGCTAGCCCACTGCAAATCTGCCTCACCTACAAATTATATTTCCTCCCATTTTCAAATGGCTGGGGAAAAAAGATGAAAGTTGCAACATGCCTTGAAGATCATTAAGTCCTGTTTTCAAAAGTGACATAGGCTCTTAGGCACCTAAGCCTCATTGAAAGTCAATGGGATTTATGTATCAGAGGGGTAGCCGTGTTAGTCTGAATCTGTAAAAAGCAACAGAGGGTCCTGTGGCACCTTTGAGACTAACAGAAGTATTGGGAGCATAAGCTTTCGTGGGTAAGAACCTCACTTCTTCAGATGCAAGTAATGGAAATCTCTAGAGGCAGGTATATATCAGTGTGGAGATAACGAGGTTAGTTCAATCAGGGAGGGTGAGGTGCTCTGCTAGCAGTTGAGGTGTGAACACCAAGGGAGGAGAAACTGTTTCTGTAGTTGGATAGCCATTCACAGTCTTTGTTTAATCCTGATCTGATGGTGTCAAATTTGCAAATGAACTGGAGCTCAGCAGTTTCTCTTTGGAGTCTGGTCCTGAAGTTTTTTTGCTGTAAGATGGCAACCTTTACATCTGCTATGGTGTGGCCAGGGAGGTTGAAGTGTTCTCCTAAAGGTTTTTGTATATTGCCATTCCTGATATCTGACTTGTGTCCATTTATCCTCTTGCGTAGTGACTGTCCAGTTTGGCCAATGTACATAGCAGAGGGGCATTGCTGGCATATGATGGCATATATAACATTAGTGGACGTGCAGGTGAATGAGCCGGTGATGTTGTAGCTGATCTGGTTAGGTCCAGTGATGGTGTTGCTGGTGTAGATATGTGGGCAGAGTTGGCATCGAGGTTTGTTGCATGGGTTGGTTCCTGAGTTAGAGTTGTTATGGTGCGGTGCATGGTTGCTGGTGAGAATATGCTTAAGGTTGGCAGGTTGTCTGTGGGCGAGGACTGGCCTGCCTCCCAAGGTCTGTGAAAGTGAGGGATCATTGTCCAGGATGGGTTGTAGATCACTGATGATGCGTTGGAGAGGTTTAAGCTGAGGACTGTAGGTGATGGCCAGTGGAGTTCTGTTGGTTTCTCTTCTGGGCCTGTCTTGTAGCAGGAGGCTTCTGGGTACACGTCAGCCTCCTTTCCACACAATTGTGGAAAAACAACATCGCTTGCCTCATAACCTAAGTCGTGCAGAACGCAATGCCATCCACAGCCTCAGAAACCACCCTGACATTATCATCAAAGAGGCTGATAAAGGAGGTGCTGTTGTCATCATGAACAGGTCTGACTACCAGAAGGAGGCTGCCAGACAACTCTCCAATACCCAATTCTACAGGCCGCTTTCCTCAGATCCCACTGAGGAATACACTAAGAAACTACACCATCTACTCAGGACACTCCCTACACTAACACAGGAACAAATCAACATACCCTTAGAGCCCCGACCGGGGTTATTCTATCTACTACCTAAGATCCACAAACCTGGAAATCCTGGACGCCCCAACATCTCGGGCATTGGCACTCTCACTGAAGGACTGTCTGGATATGTGGACTCCCTACTCAGACCCTATGCCACCAGCACTCCCAGCTATCTCCGTGACACCACAGATTTCCTGAGGAAACTACAATGCATTGGTGACCTCCCAGAAAACACCATCCTAGCCACCATGGATGTAGAAGCTCTCTACACTAACATCCCACATACAGATGGAATACAAGCTGTCAGGAACAGTATCCCTGATGATGACATAGCACAACTTATTGCTGAGCTCTGTGACTTTATCCTCACGCACAATTATTTCAAATTTGGTGACAATATATACCTCCAGACCAGTGGCACCGCTATGGGCACCCGCATGGCCCCACAATATGCCAACATTTTTATGGCTGACCTGGAACAACGCTTCCTCAGCTCTCGTCCACTCATGCCCCTTCTCTACCTACGCTATATTGATGACATCTTCATCATCTGGACCCATGGGAAGGAGGCCCTGGAAGAATTCCACCATGCTTTCAACAGCTTCCACCCCACCATCAACCTCAGCCTGGACCAATCTACACGGGAGGTCCACTTCCTGGACACCACCGTACAAATAAGCGATGGCCACATTAACACCACCCTATACCGAAAACCCACCGACCGCTACGCCTACCTTCATGCCTCCAGCTTCCACCCCGGTCACACCACACGATCCATCGTCTACAGCCAAGCACTGAGGTACAATCGCATCTGCTCCAACCCCTCAGACAGAGACCAACACCTACAAGATCTTCACCAAGCATTCTCAAAACTACGATACCCACACAAGGAAATAAAGAAACAAATCAATAGAGCCAGACGTGTACCCAGAAGCCTCCTGCTACAAGACAGGCCCAGAAGAGAAACCAACAGAACTCCACTGGCCATCACCTACAGTCCTCAGCTTAAACCTCTCCAACGCATCATCAGTGATCTACAACCCATCCTGGACAATGATCCCTCACTTTCACAGACCTTGGGAGGCAGGCCAGTCCTCGCCCACAGACAACCTGCCAACCTTAAGCATATTCTCACCAGCAACCATGCACCGCACCATAACAACTCTAACTCAGGAACCAACCCATGCAACAAACCTCGATGCCAACTCTGCCCACATATCTACACCAGCAACACCATCACTGGACCTAACCAGATCAGCTACAACATCACCGGCTCATTCACCTGCACGTCCACTAATGTTATATGTGCCCATCATATGCCAGCAATGCCCCTCTGCTATGTACATTGGCCAAACTGGACAGTCACTACGCAAGAGGATAAATGGACACAAGTCAGATATCAGGAATGGCAATATACAAAAACCTGTAGGAGAACACTTCAACCTCCCTGGCCACACCATAGCAGATGTAAAGGTTGCCATCTTACAGCAAAAAAACTTCAGGACCAGACTCCAAAGAGAAACTGCTGAGCTCCAGTTCATTTGCAAATTTGACACCATCAGATCAGGATTAAACAAAGACTGTGAATGGCTATCCAACTACAGAAACAGTTTCTCCTCCCTTGGTGTTCACACCTCAACTGCTAGCAGAGCACCTCACCCTCCCTGATTGAACTAACCTCGTTATCTCCACACTGATATATACCTGCCTCTAGAGATTTCCATTACTTGCATCTGAAGAAGTGAGGTTCTTACCCACGAAAGCTTATGCTCCCAATACTTCTGTTAGTCTCAAAGGTGCCACAGGACCCTCTGTTGCTTTTTAATGGGATTTATGTTTCTAAATGTCTAGGTTACTTTAGAAAATGGGACGTAAGGTCTTAAGTCACTTAGGTGCTTTTGAAAGTTTTCCTCTGGGCTATCTGGGACAAAGTAGGGGAGCAAATTCCAGAGCCTGGGGACCCTCACAGAGTGTTCCTGGGACCCTCACTTGTTTATACCACTGGAGCTTCAGCTCAAGTTCTTCTGCTGATCTCAACTGTGATATAACACTGGGGAAGAGGTGATCTCTTGGGTAGGTAGGTCCTAAGCCATTTAGGACTTTAAAGGTCAAAATCACCTTAAACTTCACCTAACAATTCTCAGGCACCCAGGGCTGATTATGGAGCATTGGCTGAATGTGCTTATGGCAAGATAGGTATCTTATCAAGCAGGTTACCACTTTCTGTACCAGTTTTTAGTTTTAATCTGTTTCTTTTAAAAGTTGAATTGAAATTAGATTCAACTGTGACAAGATTTACCTCAGCTAATTATGAAGTCTTTATCACTTAGCCTAATGATGAAGCTGAAAAAAGACAAGTGAGTACTGAAAACTCTCTCCCTTCTTGGCCTCGCTCTCAACCAGCATTTTAAACTCAGGGCTTATTGGTGTCACCAAAGAAAGAGCTAGTGCTTGAGATAGTGTAACTCACTGGTCAGCGTGTGTTATGTGTCCCCACTCTGTACCTAATCCACAGAGGGTGTGAATGTGTAACCTCCTCTGGCTACAGAGATTTTTAGCTCTCACTGTAGAAACTCATGCTTTCAGCTCTGGAGGTTCCTGGTTCATTTGCTGGCATTGGTGGCATTCACAATAGCACAAACCTTTATGACAACGGTGGTGCTCCACTCCTGGGAAAAGAGGAAGAACAGGCAGGTGGACTAGTGGCTATTCCCACTCTGCCATTGGCCTGCTGGGTGACCTTGGCCAAGTCACTTCTTCTGTCTATGCCTTAATTTCTCCATCTATGAAATAGAGATAGTTATACTGCTGCCCCCCTTTGTAAAGTTTGCTATTGATGAAGAGCTATGTAGGAGCGAGGTGGTGTTACTACTGCGGCTTAGGCCCTGTCTATATTAAGGACATTTGCACTGATCTAACCATGCTGAGATAGTTTCACTGATTTAGACCCCTAATGTAGATGTTTTGCAAACATGCAAAGTGGGATTTATCTTGGTGCAGCTTAATCTGGTAGAAAACTGTACTGGTTGAAGCCCTGTTCGGCACTGGTGCGGGGCTTCTACATTAGGGTTTGCACTAGAATGACTAAATCATTGTAGTCCCCTTGGTGCAAATTGCCTCAGCACTTGTCTGTATAAGAAAATTGCACTAGTGATTTTAAACTGGTGCAAATTCCTGTGTGGATGCTCTTATTTTAGTTGAAACCAGATTTATTTTCATCTAGTTTACAGCAGTTAGGATACAGCTTAAGCTAAACTGAAATAAGCCACTCTTAAACTGAAATAAAAGTGTCTACACAGGGCTTTGGACCAGCTTAACTAAGTCACATAAAAAAGCCCATTTAAGTTAAATCAGTGGAACTTTCTTGTGTAGACAAGCCCTTAGTATAGATAGAGGACGTGTATACCACAGCTGTAAGAAGCCTAGAGGTTGCCACTTAGCAATTCAGTAATAGGATCAGAAGTACTTAGAAAAAGGTGAAACTAGATAACTTTTCAGTTGATGTCACAAAGTGTTTTCAGCACGAGTTTCAAGACGGTGGTAATGCTGAGCAAAGAAACATATTCAATATTGGTGGCATTTTAATGTATAAATAGTTCAGTGCAAACAAATGGATCTTGTCAGCTCTTGTAAAGTTTGACTAGAAATATGCAGTGATTTATTTGTCTTGACTGGCACTATGGTCCTTTTGGGCAAAAAATGAGGATTTAATTGTAAGTGTTATATATTATCACATATTAAATCTGTACACATACTTGAAGCACCATGAGAGTGACCGAAATGATCATAGAATCATAGAAGATTTGGGTTGGAAGAGACCTCAGGAGGTCATCTAGTCCAACCCCCTGCTCAAAGCAGGACCAACCCCAACTAAATCATCCCAGCCAGGGCTTTGTCAAGCTGGACCTTAAAATCCTCTAAGGATGAAGATTTCACCACCTCCCTAGGTAACCCATTCCAGTGCTTCATCGCCCTCCTAGTGAAATAGTTTGTCCTAATATCCAACCTAGACCTCCCCCACTGCAACTTGAGACCACTGCTCTTTGTTCTGTCATCTGCCACCACTGAGAACAGCCTAGCTCCATCCTCTTTGGAACCCCCTTTCAGGTAGTTGAAGGCTGCTATCAAATCCCCCCTCACTCTTCTCTTCTGCCGACTAAATAAGCCCAGTTCCCTCGGCCTCTCCTCCTAAGTCATGTGCCCCAGCCCCCTAATCATTTTGTTGCCCTCTGCTGGACTCTCCAATTTGTCCACATCCTTTCTGTAGTGGGGACCCCAAAACTGGACGCAGTACTCCAGATGTGGTCTCATCAGTGCTGAATAGAGGGGAATAATTATTTCCCTCAATCTGCGAGCAATGCTCCTACTTATGCAGCCCAATATGCCATTAGCCTTCTTGGCAACAAGGGCACACTGTTGTCTCATATCCAGCTTCTCGTCCTGTAATCCACAGGTCCTTTTCTGCAGAACTGCTGCTTAGACAGTTGGTCCCCAGTGCATGGGATTCTTCCATCCTAAGTGCAGGATTCTGCACTTGTTCTTGTTTAGGATGACCAGACAGCAAGTGTGAAAAATCGGGACAGGGTGGGGGGTAATAGGAGCCTATATAAGAAAAAGACCCAAAAATCGGGACTGTCCCTATAAAATCGGGACATCTGGTCACCCTATTCTTGTTGAACCTCATGAGATTTCTTTTGGCCCAATCCTCCAATTTGTCTAGGTCACTCTGGACCCTATCCCTACCTTCCAGCGTATCTACCTCTCCCCCCAGCTTAGTGTCATCTGTGAACTTTTTGAGGGTGCAATCCACCCCATCATCCAGATCATTAATGCAGATGTTGAACAAAACTGGTCTCAGGACTGACCCCTGGGGCACTCCACTTGATACTGGCTGCCAGCTAGACATTGAGCCATTGATCACTACTCGTTGAGCCCGACAATCTAGTCAGCTTTCTATCCACCTTATAGTCCATCCAATCCAAACTTTTTTAATTTGCTGGGAAGTTGGGAACTGAAAGCATTAATAATGCAAGGTATTGACATGAAACAGCCTAATAAGAATACTTTGCACTTTTACAAATAGCTGAACTTGGAAACTGTGCAAACTGGGTATAAAACACTACCAAACCAAAACTCTTTGCTCATGTCAGCAGCAGCGCTTTGTACTCACTTTGTATAGGGTGAATGGATATTCAAGGTTCAAGGCCTGGGAGTTGAAACTGACCATCACAAAACAATGAAACAGACTATACACTGTAGCAGTTAAATGTACAAAGTATACAATTGGTAATCTCTTTCAGATATAGTCATTTTAGAAGTTGCTTCGAGCAATAGTAGGAAGTCATATTTTCAGATGGAAATGTTATTTTTTCCCAAGTTAACACTGTTCTTTGAACTTAAAACATTAATAGCTTTAATGCTACTGAACTGATATGTTTTAAAGAAATTTGGGCTTTTTATGTGTGTGGTAATAAGTGGTAGTAGTGTTTTTGTTTTGTTTTTTTGAAGAGCTCAAGACTTCAATCAACTTTAACATTTCCTGGCTTTTGACTAACTGATTACCAAGCCTTAGAACATAAGAACGGCTGTATTGGGTCAGACCAAAGGTCCATCTAGCCCAGTATCCTGTCTACCGACAGTGGCCAATGCCAGGTACCCCACAGGGAGTGGACCAACAGGCAATGATCAAGTGATCTCTCTCCTGCCATCCATCTCCATCCTCTGACAAACAGAGGCTAGGGACACCATTCCTTACCCATCCTGGCTAATAGCCATTAATGGACTTAACCACCATGAATTTATCCAGTTCTCTTTTAAATGCTATTATAGTCCTAGCCTTCACAACCTCCTCAGGTAAGGAGTTCCACAAGTTGACTGTGCGCTGCGTGAAGAAGAACTTCCTTGTATTTGTTTTAAACCTGCTTCCTATTAATTTCATTTGGTGACCCCTAGTTCTTGTATTATGGGAATAAGTAAATAACTTTTCCTTATCCACTTTCTCCACGTCACTCATGATTTTATATACCTCTATCATATCCCCCCTTTGTCTCCTCTTTTCCAAGCTGAAGAGTCCTAGCTTCTTTAATCTCTCCTCATATGGGACCCTTTCCAAACCCCTAGTCATTTTAGTTGCCCTTTTCTGAACCTTTTCTAGTGCCAGTATATCTTTTTTTAGATGAGGAGACCACATCTGTACGCAGTATTCGAGATGTGGGCATACCATCCATTTAAATAAGGGCAATAATATATTCTTAGTCTTATTCTCTATCCCCTTTTTAATGATCCCTAACATCCTGTTTGCTTTTTTGACCGCCTCTGCACACTGCGTGGACATCTTTAGAGAACTATCCACGATGACTCCAAGATCTTTTTCCTGACTTGTTGTAGCTAAATTAGCCCCCATCATATTGTATGTATAGTTGGGGTTATTTTTTCCAATGTGCATTACTTTACATTTATCCACATTAAATTTCATTTGCCATTTTGTTGCCCAATCACTTAGTTTTGTGAGATCTTTTTGAAGTTCATCACTGTCTGCTTTGGTCTTAACTATCTTTAGCAGTTTAGTATCATCTGCAAACTTTGCCACCTCACTGTTTACCCCTTTCTCCAGATCATTTATAAATAAGTTGAATAGAATTGGTCCGAGCACTGACCCTTGGGGAACACCACTAGTTACCCCTCTCCATTATGAGAATTTACCATTAATTCCTACCCTTTGTTCCCGGTCTTTTAACCAGTTCTCAATCCATGAAATGACCTTCCCTTTTATCCCATGACAATTTAATTTACGTAAGAGCCTTTGGTGAGAGACCTTGTCAAAGGCTTTCTGGAAATCTAAGTACACTATGTCCGCTGGATCCCCCTTGTCCACATGTTTGTTGACCCCTTCAAAGAACTCTAATAGATTAGTAAGACACGATTTCCCTTTACAGAAACCATGTTGACTATTGCTCAACAGTTTGTTTTTCTATGTGTCTGACAATTTTATTCTTAACTATTGTTTTGACTAATTTGCCCGGTACCGACGTTAGACTTACCGGTCTGTAATTGCCGGGATCACCTCTAGAGCCCTTTTTAAATATTGACGTTACATTAGCTAACTTCCAGTCATTGGGTACGGAGTCTTAGCTGTTACTATTTCTGTATGTATTATTTAAACATGAACATTGTTCTCTTGAAGAACAGTGATAGTCTAAGCAGCATTGTTAATGTCATGTGAATGCAACTTGGATGGGGGTTAGGTGCCTAAGCACTTTTGAAATTTCCGCTAGGTACCTGTCAGCACCTGGAGGTTCCCAATAGCTTTAAAAAGCTGTCATTTTGTTCTTTTCATTATTGCAGTAAGACCTTGTAAGTAGTATCCATGTGTGTTGTGTGAATAGTTGCTTTATGTAAGATAGTGTGGGATGTAGAAGAAATACCAATTGTTATGAATATTAAGTACTAGATACATCGGTCTGAGATCTCATTTATACTAAGGCCCCTTAATACTGCTTTCGCAGCACAAATGAGCCTTAAAGGGGGTGTAAGTTACACCTTTGTGCAGTTGGGAATCAGGATCATAGACTTTTCCAATAAATTTTTCCAATTGTGACGTATCGGATAGTGAGATGGGGGCTGATACAAAGCTCACTAAAGTCAGTTGGGAAAAGCTTTGGATCAGGTTAATATACTGGATCAAATCAGTAATGTTTGTTAAATTTCCCAGCTTCCTTCTAGGTGCTAGAAATGAGTCCACATCAGATATAGCACCATGTTGTATTTTTCTGTCTTGATAAGTAAATAGATTTATAAATACAAAATCAAAATGTTTTCCCCATTCAAGGGCCTAATCTGGTATTTCTTGAGCACATGTAAATTTCATTGACTTCACTGGGATTTTTGGGTGCTCAAGAACTACAGGATTGGCCTTTAAATATGCACGTGACTCTGATATATTTATCTATATAGTTATCAGCCTACCTCCCCTAGCATTCCTCTATCAATTACATTAGTCAGAATTATGTAATATAATTAATAACATCCATATATAATCTCTTTTGGCTACATCAATTTTCATCTCTTTCCTTCTTCCATGGAATGTGTTGCTCTATGGTATGGATTTTCTTAAAGCAAAGCTTTTTTATACCTTGTTTTTGTTCTTTTGGTTATAGTGTATGATAAGTGTTTGTATTTATTCCTCTAACATGAGTAACATCCATCCATATAATGTATTCTCACTACGTATTACAAGGGATATATGTTGGGTTTGTGTTCTCAGTCTAAACTCTTGGATGGTATTAGAGTTGACTACTTGATTAATCTTCATTTGAACTATTTTATTTCCGCACCCTCATTATTATTGTTTTATTTTCATTATTAATAATTTGTATTAGAGCAGTATCTATAGGGCTTAATTAAGGTGAGGGCCATTTTGTGCTAGATGCTGTTCATACACAATGAAAGATACAGTCCTTTCCCTGAGGAGCTTACAATTGAACATACAAAATGTTGCTAGAAGAACAAGGCGAAAAAAAAATAGATTGGAGAAGGCATTCTTTGATCCCACTGAACAAAAATAGAATGTCAGTGCGAACTGATGTAATGTATATAGAGTCAGAAAGAGCAAAGGGTTGGCTTACAGCAGTCCCACAGCTACTGAATGTGCTTTAATTTGATCCTCAAGGCTCAAGCTTGGCAATGAATGACACTGAGGAATAAATGTACCATCTCTATTCCAGGAAGCATTCTAAAGTACATAGGGTGGCTTTGTGTATTTTGCTGGGTTTTTTCCCCAATTATTTTATTGTTAATGTACCCATTCCACAGGAGGAGGAACTATTTCAACTCCAACTTGTTGGCAAAGACTGGGAATGGCGTTGTAGGCTAGTGGATAATTCATGGGACTGAGAGCTGGGTTCTATTATCACCTTTGCCTCTGTTCGGCTGTGTGACTATGGGCAGTTGCTTCATCCCTCTGTGCCTGTGCTTCCCATCCCTTCTTGTCTGTTTGGACTTTGGGTCAGAGGCTGTTTCTTACTCTGTGTGTGTATGTGTGGGGGGGAGAACATGTGGGGGATCAAGGCGCTATTGTAAGCAAGTAATAATAATGCATTTAAACAGACTGAAAAACAAGTTGATTCACTCACACTAAAATTGTGCAAGGCTGAGCAGCTTCTCCTTGGCTCTTTCCTAGAAGCTCATTCTATAAACTGTAAGACCAAAGTGGTTTAGTAAATATTGATTCAGATGCCTAGCCCTTTTAATCATAGGGCTTTAGCCTACCCCGTCGAATTAAAATAAAATCATTAACCTGTATAGGATTCTCCAGCATTTTTCCCTTATCTTGGATCAGTTGCGAACCTGGGTCTAGTTTGCTGTGCATATGTTTTGATAAATACAATATTACTTTGTTTGTATTGTTTCTAATATCTTTCCAAGTAGAGTTCCAGAGTTGTATTTAATTTCATTTTTTCCCCATCACTAAATTCTAGAAGATTGTGTGAGATGGAACTAGCTGAGTGTAGAACAGAAAAAACTGCTGTTTCACGAAAATGCAATGACAGTCCTCTAGAGGACAGCATTGCTTTCTGGTTTTGACTTGTATTTGGGACGATTGTCGTGAGATTCTAAAGCCTAGAAGAAATACACTGGAATCTATCCCCATTTATGATACTAAGGTGAAAAACAAGCTTTGCTAGCACTTTTATATTGCCAAGCCAGTAACCAGACTTTTTAAAATTCAAATAATTTTTATTGCTTCTTTGAAAAACCTACATAGATCATTTAGAGAACCCTCAGACTAAACCATGACCACTGCTAAGGTCCAGGTTGATGAGATAATCTTATCATTCCTTAGCTCAGGGTGTTGTTGCTTCATGTTGCAGTTTTCTGGCAGGCCAAACCGCCTCAGTGCTTGGCCTGCCATGTGCACTGGCCCTCCTGCCATTTGCTGCTGCTGGTGATGGCATTTAGCATGCGACCATACTGTTAATTATGGAGTGTCATAATGCATACTGTGGTACTGTGATAAATTCAAACACGAGGGGACAGAGGGCAGCTGGGGCCAGTCTCTATCTCATCCTGAGTCCAACTCCCAAGCCTCCTGGCTCCAGTGGTGGGGCTTCACTAACATCATCTGCAGATCTAAGTTCCATTGGGTGCTGGGATTCCTGATAGCCAAGAATCTCATCCACAGATCTATGGGATCGGCTTAATCTGCCACTGCTTGGTGGGGACTCCAAGTCCTGGGGCCTCTCTGTTGGACAATCCTGCCTCAGCGGTCTTCCGTCAGTTTCAGCCCACAGAGATTAACTGCCATCTCTGCAAGTCTTGGCTCATTCCTTTCCACCCTCCCCCGTCCCATGCCATTGTGCCACGCACTTTATTCTCCAGTTCATACTTTCTTGAAACAGTATTGCTGAGACATGAAACACTGCACAGAGGTGCACTCACAAAGGAAGCTGGCAAGAGAAGACCAGAGTGTATGCTGGCCCTGTGGAAATAGTGCTTTTAATAGCCATAATAATAAATAGTGCAGTCTGAAGATAGATGTGGATCAGAAAAACCCTAGGCATCATTGTGGACATCTCAATGCAATGGTCAACACAAAATGTTAGGATGTATAAAAAATGGGATAGAAATCAATGCTGAGAATATTGTAATGGCCTTATACAAATTAGTGGTGCGCTCAATATAAACGATTAAAAAAAGTCACTTTTTTCTGGAATGGTATGTCCACGTGGTGTATTATACCAATATTACTCGTGCATCGTAAGTGTACTACTATTGTTCTGCTGGTCAGTTTCCTTATGTAGACAAGCCCTTAGTTACATAACTGGCTTATTGTGGATTCTGGTTACATTGACCTATTTTCTTTTGTAAGAGAATCCTTCATTTTTCTAATATAATTGCACAAAAGTCAACAACAGTCTCTTCATCCCAGTCAAACCGCCCAAATCAGTTGTATGTTAGCTATCGCATCTCTTATTGATCTCATTATTCTCTTGTCACTAATTATTATAAGCAAAATCTGATTCCAAAGAAACAGTTTGAAGTACTGACAAGGTGTAGGAAGCCTTTGCAGAAAACTTGTCTTTATACTTCCCAGTGAGTTTAGGCCATGGTTATCAAAACTGGATGTATAAATCAGGTTCCTAAGTCACAATTTAAGCACCCACGTTTGAAAATAGTAGGGAAAAGATCTTCTAAATCAGCTGGTAACAATAATTTCTCCATTTTATAAAGGAAAAGCTAGCCCCTGGAGGAAAGAAATACTGTTTGCCAGTTCCCCTCTGCAGGACTCTCCTTTCCATCCAATACTACAACTAACAGAGTAAGAATGAAACGTTATTGGGACAAACTCCTTTTTGGGTGGAAGGGGCTTAGCATGTATTTTATACGGATCAGATGACCGTTTAAGGGTTTCCTCTTTAAACTGTCATTTCCACTTCAGGGTGGTGATATCTTATAAAACAAGTAAACAAAAGAAGTGGCATGGAAACTTTGAAGAAGACACATCTCTTATTCAGGTGCAGTTCTGTCTGCCAGCTCAGTTAAGATTTTTTCTGTCATGAGCACAGGATATAATATATGCATATAGTTCTTTAGGGATATGAATTGCTACATATTTTCCTGCCAGTGTCTTCTCCCCCAAAGTGATAGTCAATTTGGCAGTTCTCCTCTCAATATTCTGCCTTGATTCTTGGTTCTGATAATAACCCTCCTATACTCCATAAGAATTTCCTTGGACACAAATATTTTGTTTCAGGCTCCTGTCTTTGTGGGCATAGATGATGCAAGATAAGCAACTTGTTTAAAAGAAAATGGACAACTCCTCTGTCAGAAGAGAAGGGCAAATTTTGGGGATGATATAAAGGTGACAACAAGGATTGCCAGAACCCATCTATTTTGAAGAATCAGGCTGGCAAGTCACACAGGACAAAGAAAGGCACTAAATCTTTTTTGCTTGTCTCCTCTTGCTTGCCCTTTTAGCAGAAGATTAAAAACCAGCACATGCACACATGCATGTGATAATTGAAATGTGTGCAGAGACCTGCTGATATGTTGGATCTCAAAATCCAGAATAGCTGTTAAAAAGTTCCTCATCACATTGTAGCAATATTTAACAATATCAATATCGATCGAAATCAGGTATTCAGATTTCCTTCAGGTTTGAGTGCCTGCAGTGAACTGAGCCTGGAATATAAAATGGTTTCATGAGTCTTTTTTTTCTTTTCTTTCTTTCTTCCCCCAGCTCTGCACAGGTCAGCCCAAGTCAATGACTCCTCCTCACCTGGCCACTTCCCACAAGGCAGGAGAATACTCATGATTTCTTTCCAAGCTGTCGCATCCCATGATTCAGTCTTTGAAAAATGAATCTGACAGCCCTGCTTCTTTCAGTCAGTGTCCTTTTGATGTGTCAGAGGAGAAAAGGTTGTGAAGAACCGGGTTGCTTTTCATTCATGCTCTTTTCTTTTTTCTGTTTTGTTCCCTTCCAACTTTATTCTTCTGAAAGAGAAATGGTGTATGTTCCCCCCTAGCCTGATGCTTAGGGGTTTGCACTGGTGTAGTTACATTGGTGCAGATGTCTCTAATGTAGACAGGGCTTCAGTTGCTGGCTCCCATGTTTTATGACCTGTGGCTCTGAAATGTTGAAAATCTCTTGCAGTCAGTGAATTCTAATAAGTTGTAGGTTTGAGCTAGAGAAAGAAGGAAGGGTTGGGAAGAAGGTTCAGCTCAGGCTGGATTGTGGGAGAGATTCTGAAAGCACAAATGGCAGTTAGGCATGTGACTGTTATGGAGCTAGTTGTCCCTCTCTCCCCTTTCTGGTCTCTCTGACTGCACCTTCCTAGATGTTGGGCCTCTGACCTTTACCTGTCTTGGGATGGGATCCTCATGATTCTTTTGCTATTAGACCAGACCCCTGGACACTACTTGTGTATTCCAACCACGTATTACTGTGCAGATGCTGTATTCTGTTGTCCAATTCTTGGTACCTTTAGAGTGTGATTCTGCAAGATGCTGAGGCATCCTGCCCACCAACAGTAGTTGAGGCTGCTCAGCAATTTCCAGGATTGATTGCTTAAGGAGTTCAACTTCCCCATGTTACTTATTTCTCTTGATATCCTAACTCTCCCCATTTTTCATTTTAAAAAAATGTAAGCAACCCCAACCCCAGATGTGTTTGCAGTAAATTTTCTGTCTTACATGTCTGTGCGTGGGGCCTGATATAGTAAAAGCCTCTGCAAATGGCCCCCCTTCTATGTTCATTCTAACAAGCTTTAATCGTAAGCTACAGGAAGAAGGCAGAGCCAGAAAATGCATAACTCCCTCCTCTCATCTCCAGCCTGAGTTGAAGTCCCTCTTGTTTTTGTCTCAGCTTTCTTCCTGCTGCAAATCTTATTCTTATGGGGGAATTCTGTGTCAAAAAATTAAAAATTCTGTGCACAATATTTTAAAATTCTGCATATTTTATTGGTCCAAATAACACTATATAAGCATGCCAGTTTCAATTATTTTGGTAATTTATTTAAAAATACCTGTCAGCAACTATGTCTGTAACAATACAGACACACACAAAAAAAATTCCCCCAGGAGTAGAGAGTTAAAGAAACCCCTACGACAACCCAGTTCATGTTTCTCTGCCCCCCAGAGCCCAGCTGGAGTGCCAGACATCCACATCCCCTCCCCCCCAGAGCTTGCTGTGGGGTGTCCCCCTGCTCAGATACCCGAACCCCCTACCCCTCAGAGCTAGGGTGACCAGACAGCAAGTGTGGAAAAATCGGGACAGAGGGTGGAGGGTAATAAGAGCCTATATAAGAAAAAGCCCCAAATATTGGGACTGTCCCTATAAAATCAGGACATCTGGTCACCCTACTCAGAGCCTAGCTGCAGCCTCCCTCCTGCAGCCCAGACACCAAAAGAGGCTGGAGATGAGGTGGACTGAGTGAGGGAGGGAGTCTCAAGTAAAATGGGTTGTATGGAAGAAAGCACAGAACTGAGAGCAGAAGAAGGGCATGAAGGTATAAATATAGAATGTCATTAACAGTGTGTGACTCATCCTGCCATAGTAGCATAGTGCTGAATTTATTTGCAGAAGTACGCAGAACAGTAAACCTCTGGTAATACTATAATGCATTTGCAAATAGAGCTTTTCCATAGCTGGTTAATGTTTTATGCATCTTTGCATTTTAGCGGCATCGCTAAATAGCACTTTGATTTTTTTTCTCCCTACTTTTCATTAGGATACAGTTGTTTTTAGATGAAAAGTCAAGCCCTCTATTGAACCTTGAGTGCTGCAATTTTGTTTGCTGGGGTAGAGATGAGTGAGATTTGTTTTTAATTATGTAACTAAATTTAGGCAGCAATCTGCATTTTAAGACATTGCTAATAAAAGTCTACAAATGAGAGATGCATCATAGTTAGAATTTAAAATGAGCCGGCGCACAGCTGGTGAGGCAGAGTCGTGTCTCTAATCAGGAGGCAAGAGAGATGAAAGGGCATTTTTTCAGTTTGAAAATGAATGCAAGGAATGATAGGTGGCTTAACATAACCCCCTGATGGCGCTGTTTCTGATGGGATGGCAGAGTTCAGAAACAACCATATGTACTGGAGGGAAGCCCACATTTCAGTCTATCAGTGACAATAGTTCTCCTCTAACTAGATTTTTGAATGAAAAGGTTTCATTTTAATTTCTTCAAATGTAGTTCTTCTGGTTTGCCCATAGCCTCATCTGATACTTAAGGTTACAGTGTCTTCTCAGAAAAATCCAGCCTCACCGTATCTTCTGCAGATTCTTGCCCAGTCCAGCAAAGCACGTAAGCACACGTTCAACTTCAAGCATGTGAATAGCCCCCTTGACTGAATACAAGTATTGTCCATCTTGAGTGTTCAGACAGTGTAAATGTGGAGGCAAAGAGACAAACATTTATCTGGTTTTATTTTTTTAATAATGGGACAATCTATGGAGGCTGTTCAAAGCTTCTTAAAGGTTTGGAATGTTAGTTGCAGTCCTGACAGAGATGGCTCAGTGGACAGAGTGCAGGTGAAATTATCAGAGCTGCACAGTAATTAGCATGATACACTGAATTTATCATATGATGTTGCCAATTATCACCATCCTGTTATCTGGTATGGTAATTTGACATGTTAATTCAGGGCTCTCTTCAGCACTACTTAGCTATTGCAAAACTCTCATTGAAGTATAATGCTTTAATAAAGTAAAAGGGAGGTTGCCAGAATAAGGAGTGCTGAATTTTGTGCCCTTAACCTTTCTATAGGAATCTGTGCTAAAGTCTTCAACTTGGGGAATATTTGTTTTCCTTTTTAGGGTGATGTGCAACCCTGGAACCTAACAGTCCACCTGTGTTAGTCTTTTCTGCCCCATATGATGAATTCCATTGAATAACATTTATTTTCTCTAAATGAGATACAATTTTTCAACAGGAAAAGCTGAAATTTCAAGGTTCTAGAGCAGTGAAGACAGGGGTTCTGGAACAATTTGTATACTGGGGGTGCTGAGAGCCATTGAACCAAACTGTAAACCCTGTGTATGATGGAAATGACTTCTGCACCCCCTAGTTCCAGCATCTTTGTATGAAGAGGGAGATATAATGAAAAGCAGTCTATTGCTCTGAGTTGATTTTACTGAAGAGGCATTAGTAGATACATATGTCTGTGTTTTGTGTGCAATTTTTTAATGGATAAATTTAAGGCATTATAAATAAAATACAAAAAAGGTACTGGAAACATACCCAACTATATAAAATATGCAGAAGAACACCAAGAGGGATGTGGATCATAGAAAGAATTAATATGAAACTTAGAGGCTAACCACAGATTCAAAATGGACCTCTTGAATTGTTGCATAAGAACCTGTGAATTTTCATGAGACAGAGATGTAAAAAAGAATTTTATATAAAGATCCCTATCGTAACTTTGACCAAATAAAGTTCTACCATTCACTGACTATTCAGCGATTACAGGTAATGTTACTTTAAATGCATCCATGAGTTGTAATAAAGAACCTAGAATATTAACTATTTTCATACATCATTTATTGGATAGAATTTATGAACAAATAGCGAGTGTCTAGTTCTTGAATTTTGGGTATTATTAGATTAATGGATCCCAAAGCCAGAAAGGACCATTGTGATTATCTAGTCTGACATTCTGTATAACACGGGTCATAGAACTTCCCCAAAATAATTTCTGGAGCATGTCTTTTAGAAAAACACCCAATCTTCATGTAAAAATTGTCACTGATAAAAAAAAATCCACCACAAGCCTTAGTAAATTGTTCCAATGTTTAATTACACTCCCTGTCAAAAATGTATGCCTTAGTTCTGGTCTGAATTTGTCTAGCTTTGACTTCCAACCATTTGATTGTGTTATACCTTTCTGTGCTAGACTGAAAAGCCCATTATAGACTGTAATCAAGTCACCTCATAACCTTCTTTTGGTTTAGCTAAATAGGTAGACTCAAAGAGATCAATCACTATAACACAAGTTTTCTAATCCTTTTGTTGTTCTTCTCTGAACACCCTCCAATCTGTCAACTTCCTTCTTGAGTGCTGGACACAGCATTCCAGCAGTGGTTGCACCAATGATAAATTCAGAGGTAAAATAACTCTCTACTCCTGCTCAAGATTACTGTTTGTGTCCCATGATAACATTAATTCTTTTGGCCATAGCATCACACTGGGAGCTCATGTTCAGCTGATTATTCACAACAACTCCCAAGTCTTTTTCAGATTCACTGCTTCCCAGGATTGAATCCCCCATTATGTTAATATGGCCTGCATTCTTTGTTCCCAGATGTAGATGTTTACATTGAGTCATATTAAAACACATATTATTTGCTTGTGCCCAGTTTACCATGTGATCCAGATTGCCCTGAATTAGTGACCTGTCCTCTTCATTATTTACCACTCCCCAAATTTTTGTGTCATCTGCAAACTTTATCAGTGATGACTTTGTGTTTTTCCAGGTTATTGATAAAAATGTTAAATAGTGCAGGGCCAAGAACCGATGCCTGTCAGACCCCGCTGGAAACACACCCAATCGATGACGATTCCCCATTTACAATTACATATTGAGACCTTTCAGTTAGCCAGTTTTTAATCCATTAATGTGTGCCATGTTAATTGTTTCTGTCATTCTAGTTTTTTAATCAACATGTGTAGTACCAAGTCAAATGCCTTACAGAAATCTAAGTATATTATATTAACACTAATGACTTTATCAACCCAACTTGTAATGTCATAAAAATAATTTGACAGGAGCTATTTTCCATAAAATCATGTTGATTTGTATTAATTCCGTTACCTTCCTTTAATTCTTTTTTTATTATGAGTCCCATATCAGCTGCTCCATTATCTTGCCCGGGATCAATGTCAGGCTGACAGGCCTAAAATTACCCAGGTCATCCTGTTTACCCTTTTAAAAAATTGACACAACATAAACTTTCTTCCAGTCTTCTGGAACTTACCCAGTGCTTCTAGACTTATTGACAATCAACATTAATGGTCCAGTGAGCTCCTCAGCCAGCTCTTTTAAAACTTTTGGATGCAAGTTATCTGGACCTGCTGATTTAAAATATGTCTAACTTTAGTAGCTTCTGTTTAACATCCTCTAGAGATACTAGTGCAGGGTCGGCAACCTTCGGCACATGGCCCATCAGGGCAATCTGCTGGCGGGCTGCAAGAAATTCTGTTTACATTGACCGTTCGCAGGCACGGCCCCCCACAGCTTGCAGTGGCTGCGGTTTGCCATTCCTGGCCAATGGGAGCTGCGGGAAGTGGTGACCAGCATGTCCCTGCAGTCTGCGCCGCTTCAAGCCCCCTCACCATATAAGACTGTCATCTGTTTTTTCTCTAAATATAGAACAGAAATATTTATTCAGCACTTCTGCCATTTCTGTATTATTATTGATAATTCTGCCATTTCTACCTAGTAACGGACCAATACCATTGTCAGGATTTTGTTTATTTCCAATCTTTTTTAAAAAACTCCTTCTTATTGTCTTTAACTCTGCTGACCATAGATTTTTCCTTGGGTCCCTTTGTTTCCCTTATCAATTTTATACTGTTGCAAACTTCTGAGTTATATACATTCATTCCTTTCTTCCATTTGCTATATATTATTATTTTAATTTTTTATAGCTGCCGTCATTTCCCCTCTAAACCAGCACAGCCTTCTTTCTTGATTGTGGCTTTTTGTGTGTCTAGTAAGATGTTCTTAAATATAGTTAAGAGGGATGTCAAGATAGTTGACCGTAATGTAATCATGATGTAATTTTAAAATAGTGACAACTATAACTTCAGACAAAAATAAATCTGAAGTGATGTGGAAGAAACAAATCAACATATTTACTAAAATTCTTATCTGTTCTTTAAAAATGGGTCAGTTTCAAGACCAAAATCTCTTCAGCCATATGGACTGTTCCAGTACAACTATAAATAGTCATAGTTGTACCTGAACAGTCCATATGGCTGAATAAATTGATTAGGAAATGGCTAAGAAAGAAAAATAACATACTTTACATTCCTGACAGCATAATAAGTAAGCATAGTGAAGTGTACAATGTCAGACAGAAATGTAGAAGTATTATAAGCAATACCATTAGACATGCTCAACGCCATAGACTTTGGGAGTTGGATTTCCGTTTTCTTTCATGGTGGCAGTGTATTTGAAGGAAGATATAAAGTAAATCTAGAGGAGCTTTCATGAGGTTGAACTGCAGATTTAAAAGTGAGGTCTCAACATGTTTAAGTGAGTCCCTGTTCAGCAAAGCACTTAAGGGATTTTCTGATTATGAACTGTTGTATCGGGGGCTATCAGCTTTAAGAATAGGAGAAAATCAACTAATTCCATTTGACTGAGATAAAGGAAGGCAGATTTCTACTGATACATAAAACACTACGAATAATGTAATATTAATTTCAACATGGACCAGATAAAAGCATACATGAAAACGGTAAAAACAAGTTATCTGGACTGTTGGTTTGGATATTAGTTTCACTTAAAACATGACACCCTAAAGTTACACAATTAAGCCCATTGTTTCTGACTTGGGATTCAGTCCTGCAAGCTGATGAGCAGTCTGTCCTAATCCAATGCATGTGCTTAACTTTAAGCACATGTATAATTCTACTGATGTCAGTGGAACGACTCACATGTTCATAGTTAAGCATGAGCTTAAATTGCTTTCATGGATTGGGGTCAGAATGCTGAGCACCTTGCAGGATCAAGCTCTTACTAAACACTGTCAGTGTTTGGTTAGAGGGGGAAAGGACTTCCAGCATGGTGTTCTGTGTCCCATCCCACAAATTTCCGGATTGTCTTCTATGTGCTAAGTCTTTTTATCTTGTCTGTTCTTGAACATCAAGATCTGATGCCTTAGCAACCCACCTTGTTAAATGTACTCCATTGTCTAATTGACTCACTGCTAGAAGTGTTTTCTTAACTTGTAATTAAAAATTGTCCTTTTCTAATTTTAGATCAATATTCCTTGTTATGTCACCTTTAATTCTAAAGTAATTCATCCCTCAGCCTCTTATTCTATGTGACTAATATAATATGTATTTTTAGGCCATTATTAAATACCCTCTATGTTATAGGTGACATAATAGCAATGTCTCTTGTTAAGAGTGCCTAACACTTTCCATCATAACGCAATGCTTATAACTTTGGCAGACTTTAACCTTTCGGGCTGGAATTTTCCATGCTTTGTGTCTGACTCAGGTTGAATTTTTTTTGTTGCTATGAAATGTTGATCAATATTCTATAGAGAACATACTGTATATAGTAATCTAATGCAGTTCACATGGTAGCAACATTCTGCAGTAAAATTGTCAACCAATGGGGGGGTTGTGACTGTGGGAGACAGAATGTTCTTAGGCTCTGAAGCGGGATTATGGAACTCAGTCCCATAAAAGGTAAGTAGAAGGCATCTTTCAGTCTTGAGAGACCATGGATATCTGCCCCTGAGAAGTAAAGAATTTATTCAGCTGGTTTTATGACAGCTGTGGCTGAAGAGCCCCACTTGAGAGAGACAATCTCTGCCGCATCTGTCACATTTAAAGATGATGTTTCGACCCTTTGGGCTCTGCCTTCTGCAAACTCTTTTCTCCTCTGCTAAGCTGGGCAGATTCCTCTCATAACTCCGGAGACCTTTGCTAAGCTCTTGTCTCCAAAGTCTGTGGTCTTGAGTATGACCTTCCCAGTTGTCCACATCCGTGTCCATTTCTTTGAGGTCTCGCACACATCCTTGAAACACAATTTTGGGTGTCCTTTGGGTCTTTTCCCAGATGCCAATTCACCATAGAGGATGTTCTTTGGGATGTGCCCCAGCATTCATTCAGCACACATGCCCAAGCCAGCGGAGACATCTCTGTTTAAGGAGTGTTTGCATGCTGGGTATGCTGGGCCGCTTGAGCACCTCAGTGTTGGTGACTGTCCCTCCAGGAGATGCCAAAGATTCGACGAAGGCAATGCATCTGGAAGCTGTTGAGCCTCTTTTCCTGATGAGAGTATCAGGTCCATGTCTCGCTCCCATACAAAAGCGTGCTGATAACACACGCACAATACACACAGATCTTTGTGTGTCCTGTCAGTTTGTTGTTTTGCCATCTCCTCTTGCTCAGTCTAGACATTGTTGTGGTGGGTTTTCCAGTGCGGATGTTGAATTCCATTTCAAGTGAAAGGCTGACTGCATTCACCACTTCAAGTTCATAGTTGTTGTTCTTGATGGAAGGTACTTCCTCAACATTATGTTAATCTTTTTTTAGGCTTTTGGAAAACTGTCTATAAGGTTTTGGAGATGAGCTTCTGTATGGGTTGTCACTGCTGCGTCATCAGCAAAAAGGAGGTGTTGGATAAGGGCCTCCTGAGTCTTGGTTTTCGATCTGAGCCTTGCAAGACTGAATAGCTTTCCATCAGATCTTGTGTGCAAGTAGGTTCCCTCAGTTGAGAAACCAAAAGCTAGTTTCAGTAGCCAAGAGAAGATGACCCTAAACAGAGTTGGGGCAAGTACACAGCCTTGCTTAACTCCGCTACGAATCTAGAAAGCTTCAGAGACTGAGCCGTTGTATTGAACTGTGCCATACATATTTTCATGGAAGGATCGAATCGTGCTTAAGAGCTTGGGGGGAGGGGAGAGACATCAAAGCACAAATAGTCTGCTTCTACTGACAAGATCAAAAGCCTTTGTGAGGTTGATGAAGGCTAAGTAGAGGGGCTTTTTTTGTTCTCTGCATGTCTCTTGCAGTTTTCTCAGTGAGAAGATCATGTAGATAGTAGGCCTTTCAGCTCTGAAGCCATATTGTGATTCAGAATAGATTCTGTCTGCAAGGGTCTGAAGTCTGTTCAGGACAACGCGGGCAAAGGCTTTCCCCATAATACTAAGAAGGGAAATGCCATGATAGTTGTTACAGTCGGTCCTGTCACCCTTGTTTTTATAGAGAGTGATGATGTTGGCGTCTCTCATTTCTTGTGGTATTTCACCTTTTTTCCAGCACAGGCAGAGCAACTCATGAAGATGTTGCAGTAGAATAGATTTTCCGCATTTTATGACTTCTGACAATATGCAGTCTTTTCCAGGGGCCTTTTCATTGGGGAGGCCATCTGTGGCAAGGCTAAGCTCCTCGACAGTTGGTTCATCATTGAGTTGGTTCATAATAGGCAAACTTTCGATGGCGTTGATGGCTGCATCTGTAACAATATTTTCACGAGAGTAAAGCTCAGAGTAGTGTTCTACCCAGTGATACATCTGCTTGGTATAGTCGTTGATTGTTTCCCCTGTTGTTGATTTCAATGGGGCTGTTTTCTTTGAAGTTGGACCCAAGGCTTTCTTGATCCCATCATGCATGTTTCTGAGATTGCCTGCATCAGCTGCTACTTGGTTGCTTTTGCATAAGTGCAGCCTATAGTAATTGGTGCAGCGTCGAACAGTTTGTTGTACCTTGGTTCTTGCCATTCTCAGCGCTTGTAAGGTTTTTTCATTTGGGTCTCTCTTGTAGTTGATTTGGACTGTGCGTTTGGCTTCCAAGACTGGGGTTAACACATTGGGATATGTGCCAAGCCAGTCATTGGTCTTGTTTTCCTTTTTCCCAAAGATAGACAGACAGCTGTATTGTAGATTGTGTTCTTCAGTTGCTCCCACTTCAGCTGGGCGCTTGTGGCACAATCACTGGAGTCAAGGGCTTGTTGTAGTATGTTCTTGTTCTGCTGTGACTTTTCTTAGTCCGCAATGGCACTGATGTTGGTACAAGGGCATCCTTTTACTTTAGATCTATGTATTTTCTTTGGTTTAAGTCTGACCTTACTGCATAGCAGAGAGTGGTCTGTGTCGCAATCAGCACTTTGATAACTGTGATAATGAGGACAGTGTTAAGGTTGGTACGCCTTGTGATGATAAGATCCAGTTGGTGCCAGTGGCCAGATCTGGGATGTTTCCAAGATGCTCTGAAGCGGGGCTATGGAACTCATTCCCATAAAAGATAAGACTGACTTAGAATTAACCACTTTCAGAACTAAGATGAAGAGAATTGGGTGCCTAACTGACTTTTGTGCCTTTGAAAATCTTCCTGTAAATGCAGAACTAGTTTGGTTGACTTAGTTTTCCTTTAATAAGTTCTGCACACACTCACACAAATAACCCCCTGTAAACTAATCAAGCTGTTTCCCCTACAGGTGGGAATGAGAGAAGGAATTGTTGTTGTTCCAATTTGTATTTTTAAATACTCTGTCATGCTTAGATATTATGGTGATGTGGGTCATATAAATAAGGCTAAGATTTTGTCATGGTTATTTTTAGTAAAAGTCACAGACAGGTCACTGGCAATAAACAAAAATTCATGGAAGCCCATGACCTGCCCCTGACTTTTACTAAAATTAAGTGTGACAAAGTGAAGAAGAAGGGGTGTCCAGCACTCACTGCTGCTGCAGCTCTGGGGTCCCCCTGCTGCTGGCCAGGGCAGCTGAGAGTGCTGGGGTCCTCCCTGCTGCCCATGGTGGCTGGGAACTGCGGGACCCACCCGTCACTTGCTGCAACTGAAGCAGAAAATGTCATGGAGGTCTCTGGAAGTCATGGATTCCGTGACCTCTGTCACATAATCAGGGCCGGCCCCAGGGTTTTGGCCGCCCCAAGCAGCCAAAACAAAACAAACAAACAAAAAGCTGCGATCGCGATCTGCGGCGGCAATTCGGCGGGAGGTCCTTCGCTCCCAGGCGGAGTGAGGGACTGTCCACCGAATTGCCGCCGAATACCTGGATGTGCGGCCCCTCTCTGGAGCAGCTGCCCCAAGCACTTGCTTGACAAGCTGGTGCCTGGAGCCGGCCCTGCACATAATCTTAGCCTCACATAAAAGTAACCAGATGTTTAGACAGAGCTAGTCCTACTTTCTCTGCTTTGTAAAGCACAGTGAGATCTGTGGATAAAAAGCACTTTCTAAGAACTAAATATTGTTGTTGTTCTTCCTCTCTATGGTCAACATTCCTGCAAACACATCTTTGCTTAAGTCTCGTTGACGCTACTCGCAGTAGCAGAGTTTAAGCAGGTGTGTGTTTGTAGAATCAGGGCATTTGCGACCAGTCCTGCAGGTAATAGCATGTGGGTGAAAGGCTCTGCCCTTGCTTAGCCCCATTACAGTGAATGGGACTCTGCGTGGGGAACAGTAGTCCACCTGTGTACTGTCAATTGTAGGATCAGAGCCTAAATCCAGGTCTATACTTAAAGTTTTTACCAGTATAATAATGGTTCGGGATGGTTTTTTTTTTTAAATGAGATTTTTATATCGGCAAAAGCCCTATTGTAGACGCAGTTGTACAAAAAGTGCTTTTGCTGGTGTAGCTGATTTTGTTTGGGGGAACGGGTATAAGCTGTACTTGCAAAAGCCGGTATAACCTGTGTCTTCACTAGGAGGGTTTGCCCATATAGATTTGCTGGTATACCTAGACCAGCAAAACTTTTCTAGTGTAGACTAGCCCTCAGTATCAGATTGTTTATTAGGATATACCATATGTTTAAAAATATACTTGCTAAAAATGTTTCAGGTATGTATCAAAGCAGCCGTACAGTAGGGATTCTCTTTGTCTTACCAACAGACTTTACATTTTTTCCTAGAATGATCTAATATGATCTGGACTTGCCCCTGTTAACTTTCTTGCATCCTTCAGCCTATTTAGGAAAAGGCAAACAGGTTTCAGTCTTGACAAGCATGCTTACTATAAACCCACTGTGATGGGTTGTCTCCCCTGGTGTGCAGTCTGGGAGCTGTGGGAACTGCTGTGCCCCTTAATCCACCAGCTTTGCTGGTCTAACTCACATTGCTTTGTTGGTGATTCCAGCGAGCCTCTTCAGGCCCTGTTATCACCCAACATGATAGCTGGTGGCGCCACACACCCACACTGCGCTACCTGAGTGCTTTACCTAAGCTACTGAAAGACAGGCAGGAGGCAACAGCCAATTTCCCAGCTCCTCCAACTTGTACCCTTGCTGGAGTATAAACCCAAACTTATACCGTCTTGCACTGCATAGGGATCTGTACTGTGTTAGGTCATTAACACAGGGGAGGGTTAGCTGTGAGGAGGGATATCTCAGTGGTTTGAGCATTGGCCTGCTAAACACAGGGTTGTGAGTTCAATCCTTGAGGGGGCCTCTTCCACAAATACAAGTTAACCTAACATTTAAGTCACAGAAGTGATGGCACCTGTACCAAGGTTTAGATCAAATATGTACAGGGTATTATGCTAAAATGTAAACCAAGGGAACAGTTAACTTGAATACAGGGTCAAATCAGTGACAGCTCAATCCAACACTGATCTTTGTCTCAGATACAGACTTTCCAAGGGCAAGCTTCTTTTGAAAGAAGGCTTAATTCCCTAGCATGAAGTGTATAAATTTGCCCAGGCAAACATATACTAGTGAAAATTCATGCAGAAAATTCATACAGCTGGGGCAAAATCAGTACTTGGTCCTGCTAGTGAAGGCAGGGGGCTGGACTCGATGACCTTTTGGGGTCCCTTCCAGTTCTATGAGATATGTATATCTCCATATATTATTATTATTATAAAGTTCACCTTCCTCTTGATGTGGGAAAGATATGCAACAGCCTTTGCTCACAGAGCTGAGATTTTCCCCAGACACTTCACTTAAAGGCACACTGGTCCTGCTAGCCAGAATCTTGTCTTCCAGCAGTGGCCAATGCCAGGTGGCTTCGGAGGGAATGAACAGAACAGGCAATCATTGGGTGATCCATCCCCTGTTGTCCACTCTCAGCTTCAGGCAATCAGAGGCTAGGGACACCCAGAGCATGTTGTGGCACCATTCCCCCATTATTAGTTACCATGCAGAAGAAACCATTATTCTGCAGCTAACAGAAATTTGTGGCAGAAGGTATCTTCTCCGAAGAAGACATAAACCTTATGTTAAATACAGGGACACAGGATGTCTCTGTGCCAGATACTGGGACAGAAGGAAAATCTCTTGGAATTTAATGTTAGCTATTTTATGTGTGTCTCTCTTAAAACAAAACAAAAAGGTTTCTTTTGTAAAACAAATACTTATGAAAATTCTATACAGCACATCTAGAGGATGCAGATTTACTGAGACAATCGCATGTACAATCCATGCCTCATTAGACATGGCATTTTTGTTTGAAAACTAAATGCTGAAGTTTGGGTAAATTGCAATGAGTTTCTCAGCTACATTTTAATACCTTTTCTCCCCTCATGCTCCAAAGAGTAAGTAGATTCCTCACTTTTTCACTGTTGTGTTCTCTGAGCTTTTAGGTAGGGGGCAGTAAACAGTACATAGAGTCGGCTGTTCTAGTTTTGAAATTAGCGTTCCAAACATTGTCTGGCTGTAATGGAGAAATAACCCATAACTATGTATTTGTATTTAGAAACTGGCAAGGTCTTCACGTGGGGTAGAGCAGACTATGGGCAACTCGGAAGGAGTGCGGTGGTTCACGATGGACAAAGACAGGAGGTGCAGAGATCATCTGAACAGCATTTGGAGCAGTTGTCTAATGTGCCAGTTTCAGTGCCTTGCCTCGCTGGAGCATCTCAGGTAAGGGAAAAATGTGTCCTTTTTTCAGCTTTAGAATTTCCCCTCTTTGCACAAGTCAAGATGCTCAGAATGATCTCCTGAAAAAACTTTCTTCAAAATGAAGCAAAAACAGCCCTTCCCTCCCACTCAAGTACTCCAAATTTAAATTGATTCAATTATTTGTAATTCTTAAATAATCATTGTGTTCTGAAGCAAGTTTGTTCTTGGTAGAAGCAGTGAGTGAGGGATTGGAGTTTTCATTAGCAAAAAGATTGCTTTAGGTTTGGTATCTTCTTTAGATGTCGAATTTGAAGAGGAAGTAGTTGCCGCTGTAATACTGTGTAACAGATTAGGTATGTTGCTTTCTTCTGAAGAAATCTGAATATGCTACAGTTTAACCTATGATCTTCCCGCACTTCACACTGTGTTGCTCATATTGAGTTTCACTCTTAAGGCAGTAGTGTGTTTAGTTTTGAAATGAGAAACAACCTTCCTTTAATGGGCAGCTGAATCCAGAAGGGACAAATAAATTAGTATAACTGGAAAAAATGAAGTTACACAGTATGACAAGTAGACTGTCATTTGAATGGAATTGAAGATCTCTAAGCACATGATTTATAGTCCCTTGACATCATTGGAAAGACTCCCATTAACTTTAGTGGGCTATAGATCAGGCCCTAAATGCTAGAGAATTTCTCAGAGGTTGGACGTAAATACCATCAACGAGGACTTTTGAAAAGAGTAGTAGACTTATTTTTGATGAAACTGAATAGTCAAACTTACAGGAGTCAGAGTTAAACTGTTAACAAAGAAAGAGCTTGGAAAATTTGACACTGTTTAAGGAGCACGTTGGTGCTGCAGCCACTGAAATAGGAAGATTAGGCGGAAAACTAGCCTTCTATACTAAATCTCGAAATTCCTGGAAATGATTAAGTCCCGTAGAACAAAAGCTGGAGCTATTGTTAAACATGAAAATCTTGGTAATAGCCAATATCTTCAGTAGCATTACCATTTTAGAATAATGAGAGTTTTTCCAGTAATGACTGTCACGGTCCCCAAAGTAACTGCACCCCTTCATGATCTTCTTGGGTGACTACACTTAGGGCTCTATCCTCTAGTTATCACTGATCTTAGGGTGGGATCCTGCTATCCACTCCCTACAGACCAGGGAGTTAGACTGCAGACTCCTGTGATTCACTGTGATTACCTCAGCAGGTCTGACTTTAGTTCAGTACCTGCAGTCCTATTTTCTCAGGGGCAATGATGCGGTTAACCAGTGACCGCCTGCTTTTATAAAACAAAGTACTATTCAGAACAAAAGCATTACCAATGAATCATACCTTAAAAACAATAAAATGCTTATATGCAGGTCTTGGCTTACCAGACAGTCATCCGTCTTCTTCATAGAGACCCTTGAGCATTGGCCTGCTAAACCCAGGGTTGTGAGTTCAATCCTTGAGGGGGCCACTTAGGGATCTGGGGCAAAAATCAGTACTTGGTCCTGCTAGTGAAGGCAGGGGGCTGGACTCGATGACCTTTCAAGGTCCCTTCCAGCTCTATGAGATAGGTATATCTCCATATATTATTATTAAGGTCAGAATACTTCAGGCCCTTTTCACAGGGTATGTCTGTCTTGGTCAGAGTTTTATGTCAGTTCTTGAATCGTGTATGAGTGACCCTCCTCTCCAGATCAAAGCTGTTTCTTCATACAGTTTGACATTTTTAGCCAGATCGAACAAGTATATATTATTGCCTCCGGCGAGTGAAACTTTCCCACACTTGTTACTGGCACTAGGAATTTGCATTCTCTCCTCCCAGTCCTTGCAAATGACTTTGGGTCCTATAGAAAATGTTTTAATTTCCTCATTTAGCCAGAAGTGCAATCACTAGCCAGTCCACAAAAATACATACATTTATAAAGTTGATATGATAGTCTTTGAATATCCCATGTGTCCATAGCATCTGTTGCATCTCACTACAGTAGTTTTCAATATTCCAGGCTACCAAAGCATGGCATTTGTCACAATGTCCATGGGAAAATATTGTACAAATAATCTAGTTAAGCACCAAATTATACCTTTCTGTAACTGCAGGTAGTGTAAAGGCTTTGGAAAATATGAAACTAGCAATTTGTCCAATAGCTCCTATGTGCTACAATACAATACAACATATTATTATAGAGTGCTTTTCATTTCAGGATTTCAAAGCATGTCACGCTCCTCCATGAAGCCTTGCAACACCCAAATGAGGTGATATCTCATTTTATGGGTAGACTGAGGCAAAAAAGTAAAGTGACTTGTGTAAGACCACACAGCAAGTATCAGGGTTCCCTCTCCACTCTGAACTTTAGGATACAGATGTGGGGACCTGCATGAAAGACCCCCTAAGCTTATATTTTACCAGCTTAGGTTAAAATTTCCCCAAGGTACAATTCCTTGTCCTTGGACGGTGTTGCTGCCACTACCAAGTGATTTACACTAAAATTCAGGAAAAGGGTCACTTGGAGTCCCTACTCCCCCAAAATATTCCCTTAAGTCCCTTTGCCCCCTTTCCTGGGGAGGCTTGAGAATAATGTGAATACCGACCAGACCCTTTGTCTCTAGGACACTGAAAATCAATCAGGTTCTTAAAGGAAGAACTTTATTTAAAGAAAAAGTAAAAGAATTACACCTGCAAAATCCAGATGGAAGATAACTTTATAGGGTAATAAAAAGATTTAAAACACAGAGGACTGTCTTTGAGGATGCCAGTCCTCCTGGTGCCCACCAGAAAGAGTTTCCTTGTATAAAAGCTCTCTTTCTACAACAAACCGGGATCGATTAGAAGAGCTGAGAGGCGGTGGGTTGCTCCATGCCACTGTCCAAGCTCCCTTAAGGCTTTCATCTGCTTCTTGCTCTGCCTGGAACTGTTCCCTTGATGCTGGAGACATCAGTTCCTCAATGGATTGTGGGCTTGGTCCCTCTGGAAGCGATGTAGGTAATGGAGCTGTTTCCGTTGACTGTGAGCTGCTCTCCGCTGGTGCACTAGGTTGTATTTTAGGTTCCGGCTGAGCCTCTTGCGCAGGTTTAGCTGCTGCTGCCAGCGCAGGCTCGGTGGTGCCCTCTGGCATTGGAGTTGCAGACGGGGTTGCAAACGCTGGATTCAGTGCTGGCAATGGTTCTGGGACTGGTTCTGGTTGGGTCTCTGGGACTGGATTCACTACTGCTGTTGCAGTCGATGGCATGGGGTCCAGTTCCACCACCTCAGTCTGGGTCTCTGGTAACACAGACGGGGCTCTGGTAGAAGACTCAGGAACAGGGATAGGTCTGAAGGCTTGCTTAGCCTGGCTGCAGGTGACCATTCCCACCCTCTTGGCTAGCTTCACATGGTTGGCCAAGTCTTCCCCCAGCATCATGGGAATGGGGTAGTCATCAAAGATTGCAAAAGTCCACATTTCTGACTAGCCCTTGTATTGGACAGGCAACTTGGCTGTAGGCAGGTTTAAAGAGTTTAACATGAAGGGTTGAATCGTCACTTGGGCCTCTGGGTTGATGAATTTGGGGTCCACTAAGGATTGGTGGATAGCTGACACCTGTGCTCCAGTGTCCCTCCATGCAAAAACCTTCTTCCCACCCACGCTCACAGTTTCCCTTCGCTCTGGGGGTGTCTGGGAGGCATCTGGGCCTGGGGACCTTTGGTGTGATTGCGGTGTAATGAACTGCAATCTGTTGGGATTCTTGGGGCAGTTGGCCTTCACATGCCCCAGCTTGTTACATTTAAAACATCACCCAGCTGACTGGTCACTGGGGTGAGATGGGTTGCTGGAGAATGGTGTGGTGGGACAATAAGGTGTTTGGGGTTTTCCTTGGGGTGTAGGTGGGACCTTGGGCTGCCCCCGTTGGTAGGGTGTTGTCTTGGGTTTCCCCTTCTGATATCCGCACTAACTGCTACTAGCTTTTTACTTTTCCACCCATTTGGTTCTGATCTCCTCCACCTCGATTACAGTTTTGGGCTTCCCATCTAGGATGTACCTTTCTATTTCCTCAGGAACACCCTCTAAGAACTGCTCCATTTGCATTCGGGAAGACAGATCTTCCAGAGATTTAACACTTGCTCCGGATATCCAGGCATTCCAATTTTTTACAGTGTGGTAGGCATGTCAGGAAAATGCCATGTCTGGTTTCCACCTTAGGGCTCTGAACCTCCAATGGGCATGCTCGGTCGGGTGTTAGGCCCATTATAATTCTGGCCTTTTTTTAAAAAAGTTCATAGTTGTTCATGTGTTCTTTAGGCATTTCAGCTGCCATCTGTGCTAAGGGTCCACTGAGCTGCGGCCTCAGCTCCACCATATACTGGTCTGTAGAGATGCTGTACCCAAGGCAGGCCCTTTCGAAATTTTCTAAGAAGGCCTCTGTATCATCACCTACTTTGTAGGTGGGGAATTTTTTGGAATGGGGAGCAGTACCTGGAGAAGGACTGTTAGGGTTATCTGGTAGACCCAGCTTAGCCTTTTCCAGCTCTAAGCGCTTCAGCTCTACCTCCATATCCAAGCGTTTAGCTTCTGCCTTCAAGCGCTTTGCCTCTTTCCTCTCCTCCACCTCCAACTCTAAGCGCTTAAAGTCCGTTTGTCTTTCATGTTGCTTTTGTTTCTCTTCAGCTTCCAATCTGGCTAATTCCAGTTTTTTCTAGACCTCACTTTCCGTCATCTTTGCTAGCCTTCCTGCGCTTAGCCTAGCCTAGCCCGAGAGCTAGGGAAAAAAAAAAAAAAACAGCTTGTGAATTTCCTTGCTATAGCTTAACTACTCTGCCCTCAGGCAAAGAGGGGGGAAAATAAAAAACCTCCAGCTGCTCTCAGCTTAAAAAAAAAAAAAAAAAAGGGTCCTTTAAAAAAACAAAACAAACAAACAAAAAAACCAAACCTCCCTGGTTTTCAAGCAGCCAAAAGAAAAAAAAAAGTGTCCTTTTAAAATCCTGAGGTCTGTACTTCTGATTCAAAATGATCCCACCAGTGCCACCATATCAGGGTTCCCTCTCCACTCTGAACTCTGGGGTACAGATGTGGGGATCCGCATGAAAGACTTAAAGATTTAAAACACAGAGGACTCCCCTCTGGACTCAACTTCACAGTTACAAACATAGGAATAAAACTATCTTTTAGCACAGGGAAAATTCACAAGCTAAAACAAAAGATAATCTAATACATTTCCTTGCCATACTTAAAATTTTTGTAATCTTAGATGGATCATTTCAGGTAGGTTTTCAGGAGATGTTTTACCTGCCTGGTCTTTCTCTCTGTCCGGAGAGGAAACAGCACAAACAAGAACCTCTCCTCCCAGATTTGAAAATATCTTCTTTCCTTATTGGTCCTTCTGGTGAGGTGCCAACCAGGTTATTTGAGCTTCTTAACCCCTTACAGGTAAAGCGATTCAGTACAGCTGCAAGGGGGGAGTTTATACTACCTTTTTCTTTATGTTTATGATAGCAAGTCAGTGGCAGAACCAGGAATAAAAACTGAGTCCTAGCTCAAAGTCCTTTGTTCTAGCCACTAGACCATGCACAACGTTATTACTATTAACTTTTATATGTATTATGGGTAATGCGTAGAGATCTCAATCAGGATTGGGGTCCCATTGAGCTAGGTGCTGTACAAACTCATGGGAAGATATAGCCTTTGCCCTATGGGAACTTATTAAGAAAACAAGTGATTCATGGAAGGTGGAGATGTATTCCATTTTTATACACCTTGAAACAGAAAAGATGGGTCAAAATCACCTCAACTTCATTCAACTGCCCTCATCCCTATTCATCCTTGTAGGTTTCACAGAAGGACAGTGTCTGAAGACAGATTTGTGGTTGCAGAAGGGACCAGACTTGTAGACTGGGATGGAGTTCCAGGCATAGGGGACAGTGTGAAAGAAGGCATAAGTCTGGTTGTGGGAGAAGGGTGGTCAAAGCAAGCATCACTGCTGCAGCAGTAGGGATATGGGATGATGGGAAAAGAAGCAAGAGCAGATAAGACCAGGGGAAGAGCTCTGAATGGCCTTGAACAATTAGGTTACAAAAAACCAAAATGATGCCAGAACTCAGGTGGAGTCTGCAGTCTACCTATACGATTTAAATCTTAATTACAAGTGCAAATTGCAGTGTGAGCACCACACCAGACAGAGGGAAGAAGGAAGTTGCAGTAAATAGGGTGCTTGTCTGGGATTTAGAAAACTTGGGTTCAGTTCCTACTCATGAGGGCATTCGGTGCCTAAAAATTCTGCACACAATATTTTAAAAATCTGCAAAACTCTGCAAGTTTTATTTGTCAATAAATAAATGCAGAGGCTCCAGCATGGCAGTGGGGAGCACAGGCCACTGGTTGCACGAAGCTGGGAGATCACCCTGAAGCCGCTCCACCCCAGGGACACACACTCACTGGTGAGACTGCACCTGACTCTGACACAGCACAAGGCCTGGGCTTGCCCCAGAAAAACACCCTGCCCCTCTGTCCAAGGCACATCAAGTGTGGGGCATGAAGGCTTAACCGGGCAGGATCCAAGCGTGGAGGGGCTCAGTATGGGGGGGATCCAGGTATTAGGTGAGAGGATTCTGCGTGGGACAATCTGGGGGCAGGTAGCTCAGCGGGGGGTCTAGGTGTGGGGGTATCTGGATGCGCAGAGGCTCGTTGGGGTTGTGTGTGTTCCAGGTGCAGGGGCAATGGGACTCTGCAGGGGCTTCCAGGTGAAAGTGGCTGGGGCTCAGTGGAGGGGTCTGGATGTGGGGGTCTCAGCAGGGGTGTCTGGGTGTTGGGAGAGTGGGGTTTGGTGGGGTAGGGGTCTGGGTGCAGCTAATTGGGGGTCAGTGGTGTGGGGTCTGGATATGGGGGCTCAGGGAGGTGCAGAGGGGGGGGGCTTGTCAGGTTGGGGGTTTGAATGCAGGGAGCTCAGTAGGGGGTGGTCTGGGTGCAGGGGGGGGGGTACGGAGGCAAGATGTCTGGGTGCAGGGGGCTCCAGATGCAGGGGTTGAGGTTCAATAGGGTGGAATTTGGATATGGAGGGCTAGGGGGGTTCTGGGCATACAGGGTGAGGCTTGGCAGGGTTGTCTCGGAGGCCCAGATGCACGGGAGTTGGGCAGATGGGGGAGCAGCTCCCTCTACCATGACCCCTCCACCGGCAGCTGAGGAGTGATGGGGGCAGGAAGCAGGGGAGGATGCTGAGCTTCCTGCCACTGGGGGAGGTTTCTGGGAATAGGTCTGACACAACCCCAGCCACTCCTTGCAGGAGAAGGGGAAGTCCCGTCCTCTTCTGCCTTCAGCGCAGCCACGATTAGCAACTGATCCTGGCTCAGGGTAGGAGCCACTGGCTGGAGTGTCCACAGCCCTGTGGTGATTTACCTCTCTGCTGGCTGCTCCGGATGCCTGAAACAATGTACTTGCACAGCTAGGGAGTGGTGCATGACTGCTCTTGCAGCTTTCCTTTGCTTCCCTGTCACAAAGTCATTTTTCTGCGGGGAAGCAAAGAAATCTGCGGGGGATATGAATTCTGCACATGCGTAGTGGCGCAGAATTCCCCCAGGAGTAAATTCCCTGCTCCACCATAGACTTCCTTTGTGACTTATTCTCTCTGTCCCTGAGTTCTCCATCTGTAAAATGGGGATAATAACACTGGCCTACCTCTTAGGAGTGGTGTGACAATAGATACATTAAAGATTGCAAGGTACTAAGTACCTGAGATAGTTAAGATGTTTGCTTGCTTGTAGTTCTTTGGGGAGGTAGGTTCTAAATGCCCAAATCAATGAAAGCGACAATACCTAGATGTACAGTAATTCAGAAACTGCTACAAACTTCACCTCTGACCCGGGGAATTGAATGGTTGTAGACATCTGCTTTTCCATTTGACTCCAACTATCCTCCTGCATGTACTTCTGTTCAGTTCATCCTTTACTAATCTTATACTCTTAGCAGGAGTGAAAGTAACTTACAGGACTTACCAGTACTGCCGGAGTCCTGGGGGGATGTGTGGCCTCATCCGGAAGAGGTGTGGCCTCAACCGGAAGAGGCGGGGCCTCTCAAGATTTAAAGGCCCTGGGGCACCGGCTGTGTCTGGGAGCCCAGGGCCTTTAAATCAACCCAGGGCTCCCAGCTGCAGCCCATCCGGGCTCGGGCATGGATTTAAAGGGCCTGGAGCTCCCACCGCTGCGGGGAGCCCCGAGCCCTTTAAATCCTGGCCCCAGCCCAGCCGCTGGGGAGCCCAGAGCCCTTTAAATCCCTGCCGTGGAAGCCAGTGCGGTCCGGCACGGTGTACTGGCTCTTGCCGATACGCCGTACCGGACCGTACTGCTTACTTTCACCTCTGACTCTTAGGCTGGGAATTTGAGTTCAAGTTAATCAGTGCTCATCTTCATCCCCTCAGAACTGTCAGATTAATCAGCAATGGCCGACTTGTCCGCCTTTCCTGCTGTTGCCACCTCAAGGAGAGGCCTGAATTAAACATCTGCGCTTTGAGGTTGCCCCTTTTCAGTGAGACTAGGGAGGTTTAGGAGAAAACATTAAGAAGAGAGCAGAGTTTAAAGGAATACAGGTGGATTGATTCAAATGCACTATTGGCAAAGAAATGACAGACTGAAGTTAACCTTAACTCCAATGTTCAGTTTAGGAGACAGTTCTTAAAAATAATGTAATCTTTATCCTGGGTAAAGCCAGGTGATATTGTTTTGATTAACAGAAATTTTGTTGAAAAATGCATTTTTTGAGGGGTTGGAAACAAAACTGATTCCCCCTCTCTCCCCCCCCCCCCCCCGAAATGTTGAAATAAACTGTTTCAACATTTCAGTTAGAAAATGTTGACATTTTGTTTAAAAAGTGTCATTTTGAAATGCCATTTTGAGTCGACATTCAAAACGTTTAATTAGACCTGAACAAAATTATTTGGCCTTCGTTTGTTGTGATAAACCAAAAAATTCCATTTCTGTTCAAAACAATCCTTTTTTGGATTTTTCAGTTCAGCAATTGAATGGAAAAAATCAATTATTCACTTATCTCTGATCCTGAGCCTATTTGTAAGCGTATATAAAATTGACTGAAATGAATGTTTGGCAAGGCTATAATCTGCTGGTTGCTTATTGACTTGAGTTAGCATCGTTTAAAAATACAAGGGGAAAATTGTGTTCAGATAGTACTCAGGGCCAAACATAAATAAGTTTGCTTTTTATTGTCAGTTTAAGGCGACTGTCCTGTCCTTAATGCATTCTGTGATCCCTACTATGCAGCTTGTTGCCTTTACTCATGTGGTTGACCTACTACTTTCTCCTGCAAAGGGTGGTGATTGTTCTGTGTTGCAAATATTCATGATGCCAGATCAGTCTGGACTGAAAATCTCCTTGTTTCTGAGTGAACCATATGTTGCTTTAATGTAGCTTAATTCCATTACATGTATTCACTTGGAAATATTGTTCTTAGGAAGCATAAGCAAAATCTTTTTCTTTTTTCTTCTTTCAGTGTAAACAGTGGGAAACAAAAATCAATAAAAAGGACAATCTTACAGCAACATAATGACTGCCCAGCAGTTTTAAAGGGTTGTCTTCTTTCAATGATAGCTTAAGCTTATAAAGAGTTAGTATCTATATTAGAATCATAAAGCATCATGTGTTTAAATCTACTGAATAATTATATTGCAGATAAATATATTATTTCTTTTTCTGTGCAGAATAAGTCACTGAGAAGAAATTTCAAGTTTGTGCTGAAATCAGTTGTGTGGCATTATGCATGAGGTGCTTTTGTGTTGTATGGCATCCTTGATTGGGCCTCTTAGGAACATCTGATTCGTCTATTGCCTGATGTACATTCATATCCGCTGCTCTTGAGATGAAAGGACAAATGGAGATTAAATACAAATGGATTGAAATTTGATTAGCTTCTCTGTTTAGTGAATGTTACAAAGATCTAGTTTATCATTTCCTTCTTCTCAAAATGCTTCTCCAGCCTGTCTGGTATTTTTGGTCTTAATAGCTACCCTTTTACTGTTTGTGATATGTTCAGCGTGTCATTCATTGCAGCAAACATTCACAGTAAGCAATAAACTGAGAAGAAGTCATTATATATGACTAAATGGCTTTCACTAAATTGAAGGGAAGAAGGGATATTTTCTCTCTGGGAATAAAGAATTGCCTTCACATACAGCCACATTCTGATTGTAGCCCTAATCTCACTAAAGGAAGTTCTGCTAGTTTGCAGCTGTTCTGGGCAGTGAACACTGGAGTTTCTTAATGAAAAGAAAAATTAAAGCAGTGAAGTGAAAAAATGACTTGCTGCATTACACTGTCACCATCAAATGAATGGCTGTGTGTGCTTAGTCCACCCCATCCATATCAAGCCAGTGTAATAATGGAGTATGCAAGGGGTCTACCATGCATCTCAGGGCTGGAGACTGAGAATACCCTGAGCTGGAGTAGCTGCTCCTGGACCTGTTGTGTGGCTCCAATGACCCTGCCCCCCCCCCCCCCCCCCCCATGGAGCCAGTGTGGAGACCTTTCCCATGGTGTGTAGGGATTGTGCAAGCACTCCCATGTGGCTACTTCCCCTGTGCAGGGCATTAGTGGTGCGGTGTGTGTTGCACTGGCCTTCTGCGTTTAGGGTGAATTTTACTGTGCAGTTAGGTATAGCTGGCTTTGTTAATACTTTACCCTCTTTGCTGCACTGATTGATTCCTTTGTTCGTCCATAGGCCTTTGAAAGGCACTTGCTTTTATTTTTTCCCCACATCACTATATTATATAGATATATAAATAATATTGTACTTGCAAGTGATCAAGATTAGCTACAAAGTGCACAATCTCAGCTGCTATGATAAGATCACAAATCTCCCTGGGGAACTTTGCCTCTAGACTCCTGTAAATGGAGTAAAGGGAAACCCTAATATCTTGGAATAATAATATACTTCAATAAAGACCCAGTATGAGAAAATCTACTTCAAACTACTCTTCTAGTTTATATTGTGACTTCTGATGGTAAGTCAATAAATATTTCTTAAAATCTTAATCATAGCTTTATTTATAAAATGTGTCAGCAAGGGAATGAAAATGAGCACTTGGCAAGATAACATATTCATGACCTTTGAGTTACATATTACCTGCGTAGCTCTGCGTCAGAGTGCTGAGAGCCAGTGATGGACCCAGCACTCTGATCACTTAAGCCCTAGCTAGTTCCACCAGGAAAGGCCTGATGGAGGAGGAGAGAACTTTATTGCCTAAGCAGAGTGTGGGGGAAGAGGGGTTTGATGAGCTAAGGAGCTAATTATCCCACCAACTGGGGAGGGTAGTTAAAAACACAGTAAGGAAGAGCAAAGGGGAATGCTAGCAGAGCCCATAGGAAGAAAAGTCTCAGACTGGTGAGGTCTCTTTTGCTTCCTTTCCGTGGAGAAAAAGTTGAGGATTAGGAAAAGCTGTAAATAGACTTGCTGCACAGGTTTCTGACTGGGCCTTTTTTGGTGAGGGTAATAAATAAAATTCATAGAGGTGATAACCAAACAAACGACATCTTGGACTGTTTGTGAGGGATCTCAGGACAGGAGAGGAGTCTGCCCTGTTACAAGTTCATATGGGTTTATTTGTTCCATTGAATGCTGTAATGCTGAATGGTTTGTAGCCATGGTCCATATATTAGAATAAAAATCTGAAAACAGAAATAAGTTTTATTTCTCTGTAAGAGAAATCCTATAGATACCAACCCTGAAATGCCAGATTTTGCTGTGTAGCATTTGAGAGCATATGTATGTTAACTCAGTCACTAAGCTGATTTAAAAATGGAGAGTTTTATGAGGGGATATAATAATAATGTTCTACTCTTTCCAAGTGCAGTAACTTTTTAATTAGTAAAGAAAATATCTCATTAAAAGTGTTGGTGAAAAATAAAAGCTTCTGTTAACACTAGCTCCTTGTTTCAATTCCGGGGTTTGAGCAGTGCCGTTGAATTGCTAGGTCACCGCTCATTATTATTATTTATATGACAGACACTTAGAGTGCCCTGTGTACTGGCACTGTACACAATCATAGTAAAATATGATCTCTGTCCTGATGAGTTTATAATGTAAGTAGACAAGACAGACAAAGGCTAGGCGTGGAAATGGAGAAGTGAAGTGACTTGCCTAAAGTGAACTGCAAAGCTAGGAACAGAAGCCAGGGCTCCCAAGGCCCAGTTCAGAGCTCGCCTCTATAACTGAAGGGGAAAGTTACCTGATGTGTGCATGCCGTAAATAGTACTGATTATCCTGATCTTAATCCTGACCCTGTTTTGGTTCCTTTGTACTGCTGTCACTGTGCAAAGTGGCCAGAAAGCTACTGGATTGCTACAGCTAGTGATTCCCCATCATGGGGTTGACCCAGTTGCTGGAGAGGTGGCACAGGTTGTTTCCACCCCCTTCCCTCCAGCCCCTAATGTAGGGTGCGTGGTGGGCTAATTCCTGCAGGAAGGGATCATGGCTGGAACGCACTGCTTTCCAGTAATCCCTGGCTGGCAGACAGACCTTTTACACCATAGCCAGCCAGGTGTGCTTTAGAGCAGCCTTGGGGATATTGGATGCAGCTGAAAGTTGGGGCACCAGAACTCCAAACTTCTTTCAGTGTTGGAAGTTTGTTCCATCTCCAAATCTTTCATACGTGGCACATTCTGGACAGTATAAAGGTTACTTCTGAGCTCCAGTACAGGTATTATTAATGCTCCTAAAAAAAGCTGCCACTATAATGACCCTTCCTTTTCACTTGAAGGAATACATTTGTTTCAGTTTATTCTTTTTATAAAAAACATGGTAGGCTTTGAGGTATTATCTATGACCCAGGTCGGGGGTGGGTGTCCATTCCTCAATTCAGTAATTCTCACTAATGTTAATAGTTCATATGCATATACAGTTGTGGTAATTTTGAATGTGTTATTAGAAAGCATATGCTTGGAAGAACATAGAATAATTTGCCCTGTAACCTATGTGGGGGCAGATTATCCCACATCTGCCTACTGTGATGTACTTAAAACTTTCTCTGAAGCATCTTGTTCTGGCCAGTCAAAGACAGGATACTGGACTAGTTGGACTTAGTTTCTGATCCAGCATGGCAGTTCCTGTATTCCTATATACCCAAACCATGGGTTCAATAAGAAGTTCAGAGCTCCCTAATAATTTTTGTAGCCCTCCGCTGGATTCTCTCCAATTTGTCCATATCCTTTCTGTAGTGTGTGGGGGGGGGGGCCCAAAACTGGACGCAATACTCCAGATGTGGCCTCACCAGTGCCGAATAGAGGGGAATAATCACTTGCCTCGGTCTGCTGGCAATACTCCTACTAATGCAGCCCAATACACCGTTAGCCTTCTTGGCAACAAGGGCACACTGTTGAGTCATATCTAGCTTCTCATCCATTGTAATCCCCAGGTCCTTTTCTGCAGAACTGCTGCTTAGCCAGTCAGTCCCCAGCCTTTAACAGTGCATGGGGTTCTTCCGTCCTAAGTGCAGGACTCTGCACTTGTCCTTGTTGATCCTCAACAGATTTCTTTTGGCCCAATCCTCCAATTTGTTTAGGTCACTCTGGACCCTATCCCCACCCTCCAGCTTATTTACCTCTTCCCCTAGCTTAGTGTCATCCGTGAACTTGCTGAGGGTGCAATCCATCCCATCATCCAGATCATTAATGAAGATGTTGAACAAAACTGGCCTCAGGACAGACCCCTGGGGCACTCCGCTTGATACTGGCAGCCAACTAGACATCAAGCCGTTGATCACTACCCGTTGAGCCCAATGATCTAGCCAGCTTTCTATCCACCTTATAGTCCATTCATCCAATCCATACTTTCTAAACTTGCTGTCAAGAATACTGTGGGAGACCGTATCAAAAGCTTTGCTAAAGTCAAGATATATCATGTCCACTGCTTTCCCCATATTCACAGAGCCAGTTATCTCCTCATAGAAGGCAATCAGGTTGGTCAGACATGACTTGCCCTTGGTGAATCCATGTTGAGTGTTCCTGATCACCTTCCTCTCCTTCAGGTGCTTCAAAATGGGTTCCTTGAGGACCTGCTCCATGATTTTTCCAGGGACTGAGATGAGGCTGACCAGTCTGTAGTTCTCCCGATTCTCCTTCTTCCCTTTTTTAAAGATGGGCACTATATTTGCCTTTTTCCAGTCATCCAGGACCTCCCCCGATCACCATGAGTTTTCAAAGATAATGGCCAATGGCTCTGCAATCACATCAGCGAATTCCCTGAGAATCCTTGGTTGCATTAGGTCTGGACCCATGGACTTGTGCATGTCCAGGTTTTCTAAATAGTCCTTAACCTGGTCTTTCACCACTGAGGGCTGCTCACCTCCTCCCCATACTGTGCTGCCCAGTGCAGCAGTCTGGGAGCTGACCTTATCTGTGAAGACCGAGGCAAAAAAAGCATTGAGTACTTCAGCTTTTTCCATATCATCTGTAACTAGGTTGCCTCCCCCATTCAGTAAGGGTCCCACACTTTCCCTAACCACCTTCTTGTTGCTAACATACCTGTAGAAACCCTTCTTGTTGTCCTTCACATCGCTTGCTAGCAGCAACTCCAATTGTGCTTTGGCCTTCCTGATTACACCCCTGCATGCTCGAGCAATATTTTTATACTCCTTCCTAGTTATCTGTCCAAGTTTCCACTTCACGTAAGCTTCCTTTTTGTGTTTAAGCTCATGGAAGATTTCTCTCATTTGTATCATTCCCAAAGACTTGGTCTTGTCATCTATTTGTATTGAACTTTGCTACCCTGAGATATACTTGAAAACATGATTTCTAGCCTTATTGAGGGAGAAGATGGTTTTGTGACTAAAGCACAGGACTGGAAATCATGTTATTGGCTCTGCTGCAGATGATGTGAGTTGCAGCTGTTTCCCTATCTTTAAAAATGGGGTAATAAATGTTCACAAAGTGTGTTGAGGATCTTTAAGGGAACAAACTATGGGCTTAATGCAAAGCCCATTGAAGTCACTGGGAATCTTCCCATTGCCTTCAGTGGGTACTGGATCAGGCCCTGCATAAGTGCAAAATATTATTGCTCACAGTGATTAAGTTTAATATTCTTCATATGGTGTCAGTATAGAATCCTTTATAACCTTCTTTTATGGGAAGCCACCATACTCCATGATAAATAATAATTGACCTCTGATTGCTTTACAAAGGTTAATACACACTTTTAACCCCATTATACAGATAAGGGAAACTGAGACAGAGAGAGTTTATGACTTTCCCAAGTTCCTATGTTGAGTCAGGGGCAAAGTTGAGTAGAGAAACCAGGGGTCCTGACTCAGTCTCATTGTCGAATCACTTAGACCTCTTTTACACTCTAATGGTCAGGACATAGTCACTTACTCCGCTTCACTGCACTCTTCTCATCTGCATATGGTTTGGTCAGCTGTTGTAAATTGGTATAACTCCATTGAAACCACCAGCTGAGAATCTGGCCCTATATTTCTTTTGTGGCTAAAGGGCTCACGTTCATTTGCTCAGCTAACTCTGACCTGTACTCTTCAGAAGTATAGCACCACTTAAGTGAAGTCCTGCAGTGTTGGGACTGATGTAGGTAAGCTCCACTGTGAATACATTGAGGCACTGATTGCTGCTGAAGCTTCATTTTGGTTGGCATTGTGAATTAAAGATGAGGCTCTCCTGAAACTACCTTATTGGGCAATTCGGGATACTCTTCCTCATTATTATTTATAAATGATTATCTATTAAGTACTAACAGTGTATTCTGTACTGTACAAAACTCAGGATGACACTGTTCTTGCTCCAAGGAGCTCAACATCAAAATAGACAGGCAGAACAGCTCACACATATAAATGCTTTGGATGACTGGAGGAAGAACTCAGTGGAGCTACACCGATTTAAATACTGGGTGTGAGGCTGCATTTCTTCCTTAGCAGTTAGTAGGCTTTGTGGAAGAAGTGGAAAGGGAAAGGGATTTGAATGAAGTGTGCTCTCTAAACCATAATATCATCCTATCCAGAAAAGGAGCTTGGCTGGTTTTGCTGTGTCACTGGCAGTTCTGCCTCGTTCTGGTGATGACTCCATGAATGGGGACAAGTCCTTTTTGCTAGTATTTATAGAGTGCCTGTGGCAGGGTGAGGAGGACTGGCACATCACTACCAATCCATCTCCTCTGTACATTTGGAATGCTTGGGGTTGCTGATTAAACTCACAGGCTTTCATGAGAGACACCTGTGCTCCAGAGCTCTGTTTTAATGTACTCAGTTTAGTATGAGAGGGAGCCCTGGTCTAATAGTTAAATCCGAAAATTGGGAATCATTCTGATTTCTGCCATCAATTTATTCTGTCACTCTTGCCACGTCAGTCAACCTCTCCGTTCTTCTGTTTGTACATCCATAAAGCAGGTATATAAAATGTACCTACCTTAAAATGGTGGTAGGAGACATAATTAACTTATATCTATAAAATGCACTGAGATCCTTTGATGAAAGGAGCTATATTAATGCATTATCATCTTTTGTCTCAATATCGGTATATTGATTTTATTGCATTGGCACCTAAAGACAATAGAAGAAAACAGTTTCCTTTTGGTTCTTTTTTTTAGATGCCTTATTGAGTTTAGATTTTACTTTTGCAATTAACCCCCTTCATTACTAAAGAAATTTTTTTAAAATTAAAAACACAGTTAAAAATTAAATTTCCTTTCTTTTACTCCCCTTATCCCCACATACTTTTTTAAAGAACTGCTCCTCATTTCTTTCTTTGTGGGATATGCCGGTGGTGTCTATCTCAGAAAGAGGTGCAAATTAACAGTGTGGTGTTGGAAACTCGCTTACCAAAGATAGGCTCCCTAACCTGGTGGTGTTTTGAGTCTGAAATAGAACTGAGATCAGGTGCCTGAGGGGTTTGTCATAGAAAAGAGTTGAAGTACCAATGAGCTGCTAATTTGGTCAAGAGTTGTTGCCCAGATGAAAAGGTTTTGTTTATGCTACCTCAGTCTATCAGATGGATGTGTTAGGTACCTGCATTCTGATACTTCATTATAAATGAGAAAAATGTACCCCATGTCATCTGTTTTTATAACTAGTGAGATCAGGAGGAAGCAAGTGTTACACTGGTTTTAAGGGCACAGTGCTTTATTTCTGGCTATTGTAATTTAGAATTAGCTCATTATTTTAGCCTAATTCTTAGCTGAGACGAATACATATAACCTGTCAGTCTGATTGGTAGGTAATGTAACATTCTTTTCTGTCCGTAGAGGCTTTATCCACTTGGCTCTTTAGACTGATTGCCTCTGAGAAACTGAATTGTCTGAGTTCTCCCTGATTGGTATTTAAGATACATTGATAAAATAGCAGTATAAGGATGTTCACTTTAATTTCTTGTAAACAGGGAGCATCAATTTCTTGGCTTCTCAGTTTATTTTGCATGATACTGAAATGTACACAGGTGGAATAAATAAAGGCTCAAGGGTAATGAATTCCTAATGTAATTCACTAATGTTTGTGTCAATTAAAAATAGAGATAAAAGTTTGTGTTGAAACTATTAAAACTACCTCAGGTAAAAATGGTATTGAATTTATCAAAGGAATATAAAAACAGATACTCTTGATTCCCCCCCCCCCTTAAGATGTTAAGCTAGTTGTAGCAATTAGTTTGGTAGCGAAAAAGGAAAAGTTACTAATCCATGAGATTTCCAGTGAAAACTCCACCAGCAAATATGGTAGCTGCCTAAGAGAGTTGCTAAGATAGCCATGATTCAGAGAAGCAAGCCTGTGTAGGGTAGAACTTGAGCATGTCCTGAAATTGATGTATGTGCTTATGTCCACTGAAATTAAGCTTTAAAATTAAGCATGTGCTTCAGTGCTGTCTTGAATTGGGGCCATCTGTTGTAGGCTGCAGAAGGAGTAAGCCAGGAGCTCTCTTAGGTATCTTGGAGAATATATTAAGTTGGAGAATATATTAAGGCCTTTCTGTCCCCTTCGCAACCCACAGAGACAAAAGGTGTCAATGATACTGACAATACTATAAAATAGAACAAAAAAGACGAGACCAAAAATAATCTCTATTCACATTCTTCAGGGATTCTCCTAGAATACAGCCTTAGAGGCAGGAACTAAAGAAATAAGATTTGCTTGTCATTTTGGTCAGGTCTCCTCCTTTCTCTTTTTCATTCTCTTTCTCCTTTCATATAAGAAACTGAGGGTGGTAACATAGGGATGTCGGACAGGAAGGGACCCCCTGAGTCATGGAGACAATTCCCCTGCTATCACAGGGAACTCTTGTCATTTATCAAGCTCCATCTTAAAACTATTGGGAGGCTGTTCCAGAACCTCACTCCTCTGACGGTTAGAAATCTTCTTCTAACATGAGTTCGAACTTCTAACAACTCCTTGAAACCATTCACAACCCATCAATTAAATACTTGTCCTATCTCATACAAGCATGATCCCAGTTCATAATGTCATATTGTGACCTTGTTAGAGTGGTGGTACAAAGCTGTGAGGGAGAGGAAGTAGGATCCATAGACCCATTTGCATAGGTGGGTTAGAGAGGATGGAATCCTTCCAATGTGCTGGCCAAGCTGTGCTGTGCCGGAGAGAGCAGACACAATTTACTCCCACCTCAAAATAGCTGGGAAAAGGGAGGGATCTTGCGAGTTGGTGAGTCATAGCTTTCCTTACAGACTGTCTCTGGGGCAGCATAACACCATGCTGCTCCCAGCACTGCACTCATGGTCAATTCACAGCTGAGCCCCGTTGGCGGTTGTTAAATATTCTTATTACTCTAGCAAAAGCTAGTAATGCTTTCAGTGCCAGGCATGAACATGGTGCAATATAATTACTACCTACAAATAATTTATCATGCACAGACCTGTAAAAATAAACTAATTGTATGTCTAAATACAGTGAAGTCTGCATGAAAAGCTGCCTATCATAATACGTAGCTCTTAGCACTTTTCATCAATAGATCTCAAAGCTCTCTACAAAGTAGGTTAGCATCACTATCCCCATCTTATAGAAGAGGAAACTGAGGTATAGAGAAATAAGTAATTTGCCCATGGTCTACCCACAGGCCAGTGGCAGAGCTGGGCATAGAACCCAGGTCTGCTGAATTTGAATACGGTGCTCTATTCACTGAGCCACAGTGCTCTGAAGAGAAACTGAAGTATTAGCCTGTCTGGAGTGGCTTATGAGCATGTGTGCCAACCTCAGGGCAGACTGTCCGGGAATGGGGCACAAACCCCAAACTTGCTGTGTGTTCTAGAATTAGATTTCACCAACCAAGTAATAAGTGTGAACTCCTAAAACACTATAACAGCCCTAACATGGAGTCACAGGCAGTCCTGTTAGGCGCTCTACTCTGTCTTACCACCTCAGGCAAGCATGACTTTGTGGTAGATGGTCACATTACACCAAAGATCACAAAATATTCAGGTACTCCCAGTCCCAGTCACTTACCCCAGGTCAATTTGCACCTTAGATCTCTCAGCAAGGATAATGTTTGTAGCCAGTCCTGTAACAAACTAACTAATGATTTATTAACTAGGAAAAAAGAGTCATTTACAAGGTTAAAGCAGGTAACACCCACACAAATGAATTAGTCGGGTTTCAAAAGGTAATAACAACTTCTATAGTAAGCAGAATCTGTATATCCTTTAGGGCTAAGCCAGGCAAAACAGTTGGGGACTCCTTGCATATGCTTAGGCTATGTCTATGCTACCACTTATGTCAGTATAACATATGTTGCTCAGGGGAGTGAATAAGCCACCCCCCTGAGCAACATAAGTTACACTGAACTAAGCGCTGGTGTGGAGTGCTGCTCCCACCGACATAGCTGCTGCGGCTTGTTGGCAGTGGATTAATTAAGTCGACGGGAGAGCTCTCTCCTGACGGCTTACAGTGGCCACATGAGATCTTATAGCAGTGCAGATGTGCCGCTGTAGGCTCTCTAGTGTAGGCACAACCTTGGAAATCCTCACCCCTCAGAGTCCAGGCGGCATAGGAATAAGTAGTTCTCCTTAACAGCCATTTTTATTCCCTTCCCCTGGTGTTTAAACTGTGATGGGCCGAGGACTTGGGCACGTGCCCTCTTCAGGGCTTTGGGGAAGCAATCGACAAAGTCTTTGTTCCACTATGGCCCATTTGGATTCAGTAGTCCTTCCTGACGGGCAGGAGATAACGCCTTCTGTAGGAATCCAGCATTTTGCATTAGGTGAAGTATTTTTTCCTGTTTGGTGAGTTCTGTAGTTCAGAACAAACATTTTACAGTTATAGAACAAACACGTATTACCTTTTAGCATGGGATATAGAGGTTATAAGTGAGATTAATGCATGCAGCAATTTACAAGCATTTCCTAAAGTCTACACACTGCTCACATTGATATAAGTCCAATACCTATCTTAACAATACTACACACAGGTGAGACAGACTGGTTTTCAGCTATGTATTTGTCAGTGTTCAGTGAAGCCTAAGGGCCTTGACATGAGTTGACACCTGGTTTGCCAGCATCACATTTGCAACCTCTTAAGGTGTAGAAGTTCTGCTTCACCTCATTCTAAGACTGCCTCCGAGGAGCAAATTTATCAACAGCCCTGAGAGCTTGCTTAAAGAGGTTTCACTATATGAAATAGCAAATGATGCCATAATACTGTCCAGGCTTAACGGATATGCACATGGACCAGTGCCAAATCCAAATGAAATTATGGTTTAAGGCAAGAGGTTGGTAGAAAATGCCCAAGAGCATGCAGTTTTTCCTTCTCAATTTGTCATCAGAACAGTTACAGAGAAGAGATTAACAAATCAATACAGTCTAAAATGAGAGAAAATCGATAGAAAACTGTAGTGGACTAGAACAAAGCTATCAATTTACAGTATTCTGTGCAGAGAACTCTCATCCAAGCCTTCTTTTATTGATGAAAAATAATACAAAAATGGCTATTTTGGGGCAGATTAATGACCTGTTTTACTTGGCTGACCTTCATGACCTCAAGCCTTGCCACATTACATTTCATGGTTCAGCACTACTAACTTTTCCTCTTATTAGTGCTGCATTATAGTTAAGGTTTTGTCAAATAGATTTATAAGTGTGCCATAAAATCATATGCAAGCTAGAATCTGGCATATAGTGTGTCACCCCAGGAAAAGTCTTCAACCAACCAAAAGTCAAGAAAAAACATTGTTTTATTTTTATAGGAATTAGTTGGAACATGGTCACATAAATTATTTACCTCTTTGCTCACCAGCATTTATAAAAATATCATTACTGTTTTCTCTGTTTTCAAATGAAAATGGACTCTTTTACTGATGATATTATGCAGGTTATTGGAAAAATATTCAGAGCAATGTTGGGATATTGCATCGCATACTACAAATGGATGACGTGGGGAGATCTTAATGGTTCCAAATTAGCTTTTGTTGTCTGTTGAATTGGTACATTGAACTTTCAGAAATGATTAGATGCTATGTGGCTTCAAACATGGAATAAAGTATCTTTGAATAAAGTATGAACATGGAGTAAAGTATCTCTGGACTGTACTTTGACTATTTCTCTCTGCTGTAAAATTTGCTTTTACTTTTTTGGTATTGCATTTGAACTTTGAATATGTTCATATTGATACGTTGTTGAAACTGGCACCTTTGCTCCTCTAATGTTCCCAATCTTTACCTCTCTTTAATCCACTTCCTCCATAAACACCTTCACGCTTTCTCACATGCGGCTAATTCTATGTGTCACAAGCTTTGCAAAGCCACTGTTTAATCCTCCTTTGTATCTCTCCTTACGACTAACTTCTGCTGTGATGCTTACACAATGCTGCCAGGTGATACAGGCAGGTGGTGAGTTTCATTGTGTGTGTGGGTAGTCTCCATGAAAGCATATTTGTGTTATTTTTACTTCATCCTCCCACCTACTGGTTTCTCATTCACCTGTTGTGGTCTTGTTATTAACTTAGACTGTAAGCTATTTCGGATACCAGTTGCCTTTGAACTACATGTCTGGTTTGTATGGTGCTTATATAATGGAGCTTCTACGTGAGTTGCCACCACAATACAAACAATAATACGCAAAGGGAGACCAGGAAGTAATGTACATAATAATGCATAGTCTATTTATATAAATCCAGGAAATTAGAGATGTTCGATAGCATCTGGTCTAAACTTATCCCTATTTTAAAATGCTCCCTAAAAGCTTGAACCTGGTCCCACCAAAGTCAATTGCAAAACTCCCACTAAGTTCTGTGGAGAAATCAGCTAAAGTCACTTAATCCTATGCTCCAGTCACTGATTTGTTGTAGGGTGATTTGCATTTCATAAGAATTAATTTCTTTGCCATGAAGGAAGTACATAAGGACCATTTTTAAATCTTTGTTCCAGTGTTAGGAATAAGAAAATGATGAATCCCCTAGAACAGTGTTTGCCAAACTTGGGACGCCAATTGTGTAGGGAAAGCCCCTGGCGGGCTGGGCCAGTTTGTTTACCTGCTGCGTCCGCAGGTCTGGCCGATCGGGGTCCCACTATTCCAGGCCAAAGGGAGCTGCTGGAAGTGGCGTGGGTCTAGGGACATACTGGCCGCCACTTCCAGCAGCTTCCATTGGCCTGGAGCAGCGAACTGAGGTCAGTGGGAGCCGCGATTGGTGGAACCTGCGGATGGGGCAGGTAAACAAACCGACCCGGCCCACCAGGGGTTTTCCCTACACAAGCGGCATCCCAAGTTTGGGAAACACTGCCCTAGAAGATTGGTTCACAAAGTGCAAGCTCTTGAGGAGTTCTGCAATTCTCCCTCCACCCAAGTATTCAACTGTGTATATTATTCTTCCTGGTAATGCATGATTAGCAAGGCAGTGGGAAAACCCTCACCGCTCCCATGCATGCATTTATGTTTTCTAAAGCATCCATTACCAAGACATGTGGGTCCCTCACATTCAGTTTAAAACCAACAAATCTAACAAATATGAAATGCACAGAGTGAACAATCCACTAAACTTATACGCAGTCCATACCTTTGTGTAATGGGAAAGTGCATCTGGTTAAATTGCTTCAGTGGAGCTCCTCCCCCACCCTTTTTTAAGGGCAGATGGGCTTACTTGGGGCCACAGCTGTCAGATGAGTTTCACCATTTATGAATTAGTGATTAATTAAAAGCTTGAATAAACATATAACCTCTATGTATTGCTCTGAAAATCATCAGACTCTAGTGGACCGTAAAGAAGGATATATTTCATTGGCAAAGACCCTCCGAAGAGTATATCCTGCCCAGTGATCTTGAAAAGTTCATTTCAGAAATGTTAAGTTGCCCAAGAGATATTTAACCACTATGTCACTATGTAGGTACCAATGACATAGGAAAGGATTGGAGAGAGGTCCTGGAGGCAAATTTCGGCTGCTAGGTAAGAAATTGAAGTCCAAGACCTCCATGGTCTCATTCTCTGAAATGCTTCCAGTTCCACACACAGGGCCATTTAGACAGGCAGAATTGCAGGGTCTCAATACATGGATGAGACGATGGTGGAGGAGGGGTTTAGATTTATTAGGAACTGGAGAAACTTTTGGGAAAGGGGGAGCCTATACAGGAAGGATGGGCTCCACCTAAACTAAAATGGAACCACATTGCTGGCAATTTAAAATTAAAAAGGTCGTAGAGCGGTTTTGAAACTAAGGGCTGGGGGAAAGCCGACAGGTGCGGAGGAGCACATAGTTCAGACAGAGACATCCCTTAGGGGAGGATCTATTAATGGAGATTCTCTATGTCCTAGTAAGGAGGAGAAGATGGAAGATGATAAAATACAGGTAGGATCCGATGAGAAACAGTCAAATGAAAAAAAGACCCATTCAATTACATCATATAATGGCAGACAGCTAAAAAGTGACAAGTTTTTAAAGTGCTTACATACAAAGGGTAGAAGTCTAAATAATAAGATGGTGAACTAGAGGGCCTTGTATTAAATGAGGATATTGATAGCCATCACAGAAACTGTACCCTCTGGGGCACCTGACATTGGTCACTGTCGGAAGACGTGATACGGGGCTAGATGGACCTGTGGTCTGACCCAGTATGGCCGCTCTTATGTTCTTATGACAGAGAAGAAGAGAGTAATGTACAATGCAACTTCATTCTGGAAGTCGCTTTTGTATATTGCAAGATGCAGTATTTTGGCTTCCTGTTTATAAATTCTATCATTTAAACCTGTTTACTCTAGTGCAGAAGAATTTATGTCTGTTAGATATATTTTTAACATTCTTGTAATCTGTAATTCCTGCCTATCCGTTTTCTCTTCCTATTTTGATTTTTTTGTTGGGTTTTGTTTGTCTGGGGGAATTAGTCTCCCCCACCCTTTGCTTTTGTAATTTCAAGAGCAGCTTTTATAGTATTGCAGAAAAGCACACAGAAGTAGAGTTGTTCTTTTGTCATTTTTGTGGCTGCCTTGAGCATAGAGTCCAGAAATAGCAATAGAAAACTGATTTTCCTTGCCTTTTTTTAATGAGGATTTAACCATGAAAAAGCAAAGATGCAATTTTCATTGGGGTAAAGAAAATTAAACTGTAAAAGAGAGTAGCACATTTAGAACAGGTATGGAAATGTTAACAATCAGGAAAAGGATATTAAGCCAAGTTTTTAATAAGTGACTAGTGATTTTTGGATGTCTCAGATTTTGTGAGCCTAACTTGAGACTCCCTAAAGGACCTGATTTTCAGAAACTTGAGAGCAATTTGGAAAAGGGATTAGAATGGAAACTGTTGTGTTGCCTTAATTATAGTGGCCACTGCCATTCTGGCTTTAAATATAACTGTCCATTGCCATGAACACTCTGATGGCAGTATGTTGTCTTCCTGCTTTAGGGTCTGATCCAGGGTGCACTGAAGTCAATAGTGGGGTGGGGTGTCTTTCTAGTGACTTCAGTGAGGATTGTAATTGAACCTTAGGGCACCTCTACACAGCAAAGAAAAACTCATGGCTGGCGGCTTGTGCCAGCTGACTCAGGCTCACAGGGCTTGGGCTGCGGAGCTGTTTCATTGCTGTGTAGACTTCTGGGCTTGAGCTGGAGCCCAAGCTCTAGGGCCCTGCAAAGTGGGAGAGTCCCAGAGTTCAGGCTTCAGGGTTGTTGACAGTCTTACTCATCCAGACTTTCTGTAGCCAGTGAAGATGATTTAGGGCCCAGTTCAACACCCACCAAAGTAAATAGAAAGACTTCCATTGGCATTGGGCCTTAGTTCCTTGAATTTATTGGCTTGTTCAGGGGAAGAAGTGCTTTTCACAATCAACTGTCCATTCACCTAATTAGCATTAAAGCAGCTACCCCCATTGACTGCTGGCAATATGATCTATGCTACATTGAAATTATGTGTCATATCAGCCATAGCCAATGCGGAAGATTGTTCTAATATAGCTTTGCTTAGTATTGTACATTGAATATTGGGGTTTGTCCCATAGACTATATCTCTTTCTCCAAATCTGAGATATAAAAAAGGTGGCTGTAGGCCATATTTTCAGACTAAATAGGCTGGCTTAAGTGCTAGCACATAGAATTGATCTGGATCAGAAATCTCTATTTTATCCTGCTCTTGCTTTCATGCTATCGTTTGAATCACTAGAGGTAGGGTATAATTTTTAAAAAGTGCCCAAATAAGTCCCATTTTCAAAAGTGATGCAGGCAGTAGGAACCTAGGTTTCATTGGAACTTATGGTCCTGAGCACCTACGTTGCTTTTGAAAAAGTTACCTGGAATCTTCATGTGGACTTCCCAAGAAATTGTACATTATGCTTCTAGTCCCTCAAGGGATGATAGGATTTTCACTGGGAATACAGGTGTGTGTTACTCTTCTCTATCATGGCATCACATGCTGGGGGTGGATTTTTTTTAGAGAAATGTATTTTTCCAGAAAAGATTATTCCCATTACTATTATTTTATTATAGCACCTATCATGGTTTGATTCTTGATGCCATTTCTGCTTTAGAAGAGCTGAAAATCAAATATGGCCGATACTGACCTTTAAAAAAAGGGAGGATGGATTTCTCACAAGTAAAGTGAGAGAAAATAGAAATACTTAATAAGGCGGCAATCAGTTTTTAAACCATGTTAAGTTTCTATTTCACTTTTTCATTTCTACACTGGTGAAGTTATCAAGTTACAGTATCTACATTTGGGACATCTGTTTAAAAAATGTTGGAAAAGAAAAATGTACAGGTATTTGTTGGGGGCAATAAGGAAGTTGGAAGAGCCAGATAGGAATAGCATTTTGGGGTTGCATATTCATTAGCCATCACGCTGACAAGCCTTTTCTTATTTTACTTTACTTTATTTTACATTGATGGCCAGAGCTGCACATAAAGTAGAGTAAGACTTGCAGTTTCAGAAAGAGAAGGGGAATGCTATGTGCACACCGAGCAGTAGAATGCTATTTATTGATCCATCAGACTGCATGAAGTCTTATGACATAAATCTTCTGGTTTTCTCTTGCACAGCAAGTCCGAAATGCACATTGTTTGGAGATGAGTGCAGAGAAGCAGCAGCAAAATGTTTTGGTATATTAAAAGCAATATTTACACTAATGAATTGTGGTGTTGGTGTTGTTAACCTTCAAGTACATCTGGTTTAGTTACGTAACCAGTTACATGACTGAAAAGACGTCCAGAAATACACAATAAACATCCAGCTCTACTGTTTGTGTATATTGTTGCAAGAGAGTGTCTTTTTGTTTCTTTTCCTTCTGATGAATGAAGGCACTGTTCAATTTGCTTTTGTGCATGGTATGTAAAGACATGTCTTACGTAAAAGCACTGGAGATATGCATTAGGAATACACTAGGACTAAGAGAATGCAGTGGATTCAGAGGTGACCTTATGTTTGTTCTAGGCCTCAAGTTTGCAGCCAGGCTGGCAGTGAGCCAGTGGGAGAATAGATTTTTATTCATTTATGTTGAGTTCATTCTTAGAGTGCCATGCCAGGGATAATTATAATAAAGTCATTTTATTTAAGGACTTCAAATTTAGAAACTCTAAGTACTTGAGGGACCTTTTGTGTATTGCAGCTGAGTTTAAACAGACACCGCTAGTCTTTTTTTCAACCTTTTTTCCCCTTTAGTTACTGATAGCTTCTTCTAGATACCTTTATTACTACAGGGATCATAAATTATATTGCCACCCATTATCTCTCCAGCAACAGTTGACATGCTTCAGGTGGGTCTCTTCCCTTTCATTGAGGCTGCATATGTTTCCTCTTCAGTCTCTGTAACCAAAAAAAGAGCTGGGCTTGTCTGAAATCTTACTCTGGCATTACTGGGCTAAAACTGCAACAACTCTGATGTTGTTTGAAAAATCTGGAGCTACTACTCCAATCTATTTATTTGTACCATAAAAATCTGATATCCTGTGCTGCATATATACTGGAGGCTTATAAACTCTTTTGAATAAAATGCTTCTACTTGCTTTAATACAATCCTTCTTTCTTGGCTTCATTTCTTTTTTATGTTCGATACTATATGTTCAGGGGAAAAATGAATGGGAAATATAAAGGAAGACAATTGGACATGTGCTAGCAAATTAGTTTTATGTTAAAGCTACCAAAAATGAATCTATGAATTCCAGATTTGCTCTCCAGCTAAGCTATTTTATTGTCATTCATTCAGTTACAATGTACCTGAACAGTGATCTGAAATATAAATTTCATTTTAAATTGGGCAATAAAATTTATTGTCTGTCAAAGGTAGCAGTTATGATATACTAAGCAACAATGCAAATACAGTTGAGAATATTTGCATTGTTGCCAGCCAATTTTTCTATAATAGTTATAACTGAAGGGGAATTTTGGCGCTGACACTACTGTTTTTCTTTGATGATGATGATAGAGGATCTATGCTAGAACATCTTACATTTTTGTAAATGGGTAGGAGTCTCAACCCATTCTATATGCAGCACAACTATCCTAGATGAACCGCTGCATACGTTTGCTCTTATTCTTAATCTACAGTCCTGATGCTGGACTGTAATCATAACATAAACCTTAGAATGAGCTTCCTCCTGAGCTGTCTTTTTCTAGGATTTAGCCCCGTCTCTATCCCTCCCTTTAGTTCTCTCTTGATTGAGAGAGTTTTATTCCTGAGTTGGACTGAATGAGAATCAGCTGGTTTGGCTGCTGGGCTGAGTCAGCAGGTTAGCTCTGCACACCCAAACAAGGTCTTAATGCGTGTGATACTGTTTAGCATTATGACTGTGTTGGATTAAGTAAGAGGGGAGAAACTGTGGAGACAATTTTTGGTTACCTTCGTTTAAATGCATGTTCATTTGATAATTAGCATATAATAGTATTTCATTGTAATATTTCTAAAATATAGAGATTTGGATGAACTTGGGGAAAAAAAGATATATCATAAAAAGTTATTGTTCTGCATTGTAAAGTCCACATATTCTACAATGGGTCATCAGCTTGTTTGTAGAATTCAGACCTGCCAATCACTAACTCAGGGACCTGCCACAGATTCTGTAGAGCCTGCTAGCTTTGCTCTGCTTCTGCAGCTACATGTAGTGTGAGGAATAGAGCTAGGAGGGAAATCAGTTTCTTGTCCCACAGAACTTTTTGAGATTTAAATTTTTTTCCCCATTCTGCATTTGAGACAAAGCTGAGACTTTTTGGATTTTTTTGTGAAAAACCATAATCACACCACAGAGTAGCCAACACTTAGAAGTGACCCAGTTTCAAGTCAGGCAGAGCAGAGACATGAAACTGGTTCTCCCACATCCCAGGAGAGTGCCCTAACCATCAGGCTATTGCTATGCTGGGCTGGGTTTCTCTCTTTCTGGTTTTGACCTGATACCTCTCCCAACAAAAATTTCATCTCAATTTTTGTGAGACGTTTTGGTTTCAATGAATTGGCATTTTCTGACCGAAAAACTCTGTTGTCAAAGAATTCCCCACCGACTCTAGTGAGGAGAGACCTCCCTGCTGCAGTGCTTTCGATCTAGACCTTTTCTAAACTAAAACAAAACCTAAAAGATAAATGTGTGGTGCAATAGAGTTTTTTAGTTTGGCTAGATCTCTGCCAAACTTTTCATCTGGCTTCTGGGGCTGAGTTGCTTGATTCTTAGCTTCCATTTCTTCCTGTGGCATGGCAGCAGTGTTTGCCCTCTGCTAGATCCTAGCATGGCAGACAATCAAGTCAGTAAGAAGTTTAAAGTGAACACTATTTCCTCATGCACCTCTTTGCGGATAGAGTTATTATTTCTTCCGGAATTGAAATTGAGGCCCCATTGTGCTATGTGCCATACATACCCTTTTTGGGGGGAGGAGATTTGGGGTTATTCTCTCCTGGGGAGTATTTTGGAAAATACACACCAATTAGAGCATTCCAAAGGCAAAAATTTACTCTCTTGTTGAAATATCCCTCTGAGTCTTCAGAGTTTATAACATTATCCAGAATGGGGGGATGAAAACCACTAGGGGCAAGGGAATCTCCAACAGTTTCTCTCTTCCTTTTCTCCCCCATCCTCTCTTTAAAAATAAAAATTGAAGCATAGTTTTGCTGAATGGAGAAGTGCAACCTGAGACCAGCATGTCAAGTATGTGAACTTCATTTTCCCTGTGAAATCAGTACTCCTCCCAGCAGAGCAAACTGCATGAACCTAGAATAGCTGAAGCGATACACCAGTGTTCTTGTTTAATCATACAAAGGTGGTTCACTAGCCCAGTGTGCAGATAAGTGCAGCTGCAGTTCCCTCTACAGAGGCTGCCAAGAGACCCCTCTTGTGTGTGTAGTTCTCTTTTCATTTAATTGTTGTGCTAAAATCCGAGGACTTCATGCACCTGCATTCTGCCCTGAGTCACATCCCAAGCGGTGGCAAGATGAAGCAATCTTGCGGATGAGTTGTCCTGGAACAGCTGTTAGATCCAAAGTGCAGCAAAAGACAACCACTTAGAAAAGGGGGACTGGAAAGTAAAAGCACATCTTGTAAGATAAAAGCAGGCTAGTAATACTTAAAGGTCCCTGGAGGGCTGGTGAGGATAAAAGATGAAACACATTAGAGAGCATCCTCACATATGGTATAACTATTAGGGGTAAGGTTCACGTGGCTGTGATACTCTGATATCAATCATAAGGCAACACACAATGATACAAAAATCTTAATTGGAATACCAAAGCATGACAGGGTTTGGAACTACTGGGCCACAGTCTCTGCTGGAGTAAACTGGAGCATTGAAGTCAGTGCACCTGTGCCAGTTTACACCCGCATAAAATTTGTCCACTATGCCATAAGGTCATTCAGCTCCTGGCCAGTGTCATTAAGCTAATGATATACAAGAGAATTATTAGATGTTTCAAATACGTATCCTGATAACTGACACTGGCTTCCTATTGAGGGTGCTTAGTACCTGGTAGGATTAGACTCATCATGCATTGCGGTAAGGCTTTAACACTGGCAGGCACAGCACATTTTTGAAAGCTGTTCTCATTAATATCTTTTTTATTTTTTTTATAATAAAATACTGTATATAAAACCCCATGCAAGTTGTGCCCTTAGTGATAGAATTGCAGGTGTGTGTAGACTGCTGTTACCTTCATCCTGTCCTTCTTTTTCTGCTCTCCCTCCATTTGTCTTAAGTTACACCGTAAGATTTTGTGGAGCAGGGAATGTGTCTTATGACGTGTTTGTACAGTTGGAATCTGATCTGACTGGTGCCTCTGGGCACTTCTGCACTGTTGCCAACTCCCACGATCTTATTGTGACTATTGCAATATATGGTCTTTTTCTTAAAGATACAGATCCTGGTCCAGGGGAATATTGAATCTCCATTCACTTTTATTTATTTATTTATTTATTTGAATGAAAGTTTGTAGCCCTCGTTGTTTCCAAGTTAAACTTGAAAACATGAAATCTTAAAGGCTCAAAACTAGAAGGCAAAGAAAAAGTGCCCAGTGTTTTGTTTGTCATGGGACTTTCATAAACCATCTCTGGATTTTTTTTTTTTTGCTGTCTGACTTAGGAGTTTTGAATGCTTGTGATTGACGCTATTGCTATTGTGATTTAAAAATGAATAATGCGCTAGATCCTGCCGTTCTTAAACAGATGGAATAGTACCTTGATTCTTGAATAGTCCTATTGATCTGAGAAGGGTACTACTCAAGGTGAATAAGGCTAACAGAATCTGGTCCAAAATATACATTTTTTTTTAATCAAATTAAACTTTTATTTTTAGTCAAGAATAATATACTGTCACCCTCTTGTGTATACGAACTGACGGAGGTATTTATGTTTATTAACTTGTTCCTTTAAGTAGTTTGATGACATGACAGAGGTCTGCAACCAAAGCTTCTGTATTTTTGACATAACCGAAAAAGTACAGTCTTAGGCACCAAAACAAAGCAAGTTTTAAATTACCCATTCTCACTGCCTTTCTTATTAGAATGATGCATTTAGCTTTGCATTTTTGTTCACTTACCACACTACATATTTTAGAGACATGCTGTATAATATTATTAATCGCTGTGCAGGCTGATGTGAAGTTTTCTGACACAATATATTAAAAAAACATAGCTGAGAATTAGACACGAGAAATCCTCTAGAATAGAGCCAGGGGGTCATTGGTTCCAGTATATGACTAAAAGTGAAATTGTGTCTAAATGACTTTTTCAGTCAGAGCTGAGCTGCTGGAACATACATTATCATAGTGATTGGAAAATTATTTAATCTATTCTGAGGGCTTTTAGTTAGTTTAACCCCATTTCACATTTTTAATGCTGATTAGGCCTCTGATCTATTGGTTTCAGTATATATTTGAAGATGGAATTTTCCATGGCCTTTGTCATGTCCTGGTTAATGTTTCTTAATGCCTGGGAAGTATAATTTGCTTTGTGGAAGATTTAGAGAGTAACGGCATAGCCTCGGGGAGGGGGAGTCCATTCCCAGTGGAGTATCATGAACCCTAATCCAAGCAAATCTTAATGTTATCGCTGTTTCTGTGGGTGAAGGTGGCATGACAGTTTCCATTCTAAACTCCTGTTTTCAGTGGCTCATAATTTACTGAAAGTCACCTTTTGGGCTGAAATTTTCTGTGCCTCGTCTCTACCCCAAGGTGACTTTATCTTGCAAGATTGAGCAAAAATGGCTTGACCATTGTCAAGCAGAGAGAGACTGTTTCTACTCTTGAATAGGACCAATGGGCGGCTGTGCTGCTATTTGAAAAGAAAATGTAATCTTCATGGGTGTTGAGAGAACTAATAAAATACATATTTTAGAGAAAAGGGAGACTTATCTCAGAAAATTCCTAGTCAAAATTTAAATACACAATACTGTTAGGACAGCAAAATTAGTGAAATGTGAAAATAAGGGGGAAAACACAAGTTGCTGCATGTACATCCAAAGCTGTCCAAAAAAATCCATTAAAATAATAATTATTGTTGTATATTGTCTGGAGTCTTCAACCAGATTAGGGTCCCAATATGCTAGGCACTGCACAAGCATATAGTAAATATGTTATGATGTTTGGATATTAGTACTTGATCAAGTAATTAAAGACTGTGGGCCTGATTCTTATTTACATCATCCCCTTTACACTCCTAAAGGTGCTTTGGATATAAATGTAATTTGCGCCCACTTAAAGGCACTTTTATATACTGCCAGGACACTGTAAAGGGGCCTGTGTATAATGAGAATTAGGCCCAGTATTGTAATATATATGAAAATTGGAACAGAATTAACATTGTGTTCAGTCTTAGCTTTAACATTTCTTGACTCTTGAGTGATTAACTCCAAGTATGCCAGCATTGTTTTTTTGCATGGTATATATGTGTATACATGTTTGTGCATATGTGTAAGGGTATGTTTAATACACTGTAAGTATAGAATAATCCTATGTAGTTATTTCTTGAAAACATATTTTGCCTGTGGGCCAGGTGCAGGCTTTAAAAATTGAGTATTAAGCTAGAATATTTTCTGTTGGAGATTTTGAAAGAAAGACCTTTACTTGGCACTAGGTAATTGTACACCAGACTCAAACGCAGTTTAGATTATAGAGGGGATCCTTCTTATTAAGGAGGCAACCTCTGAGTAAAATGGGAATTAAAGTAATGAGGTGCATTTTCCTGTCACCTCAGATATCTTATCATCATATCAAAATGTATGGAAAAATACCCATAAGTCCTTTCAAGCTCCAGTTGTGCCCGTTTAGATAAAGTAAAGAATACATACCGCCTGGCTGTAGGTAAAAGCTGACATCTTTAACTTTCAGGGTTGGCCTGTGTAGCTGGAGACTGCAAAACTGAAATAGCAGCCTGGAGATTTATTATTTTTAAAGCAGTTAGAAATAAAACACTCATCCTCCTCCTTCTTCCTCACTATGCCCCCCTACCCAAATCCATTAAATGGGAATTATAAAACAGCATCTGCTAAATCTTCCCTTTTGTTACTGTTTCTTCCCTTGTCAAATATTTCAAAGAAAGATGGAAATGGTACACTGCAGTAATTGGAATGTCCCACTGAAGATGCTGAGATCAGCCTATGTACATGGAGTATAAGGCCATGTTGAAGGACACCTTAAAAGAAAATAGGGATGGAAATAGAAGCAGTATCAGGTTTTTATATTTCTTATCCACTGTCTATCTTTTTTATGGAGGGTCAAATTGGAGATTAAATATACAGAATATGACTAATATCCATTGTTACCGGGAACGCATATTATAAAAGACATCAACTTGTACCCTATTTGAGAGCTATTCTAAGCCAGTTATATATAGTCTTCAAAAAAATTTATTTAGATATGACTGTCCTTTTGACCACATAGGGAATGGTCAGACTTCAGAGCAATAGTGGGATTTCTGCTTTTACATTTTTATTATACTTTTACATTGGGATTTTAAAAGGGGCCTAAAAGGAGGAAGGCACCCAACTCTCATTGACTTTCCCATCATCAAGTCTTGGCACACTGGGGAAGTTCCAGAAGACTGGAAGGGAGCTAATGTTGTACTCGTTTTAAAAAATGTAAATGGGATGACCTGGGTAATTATAGGCCTGTTAGCCTGACATTGATCCAGGCAAGATAATGGAGTGGCTGATGTGGGCCGAAAAGGACCAACCAGTCATTCAGAACATGACTTTGGACAATCAGACCTGAATTTTTAAAAGTGACTGGTGATTTTGGATACCTCATTATTTGGCTGCCCAACTTGGGATACATTGAAGGAGCTGAGTACTCGCCCTCTAACAATCAGATCCCTTTAAGGTTTCTCAGGTTTGACTCCTAGTGATTTCTGAAAGTTTAGGCCTCAGTATCTAGAGCAGTACTTCGATTTTTCTTAATCATGCCTGACCAAAATGGTTTTCTTTTTACACTTTGGATCAAACGTTAACTTGTATCCACTTACACCTGATCTGCATTTGGCTCAAAATATCTTTTAAGGATTGTTTTATGTAGCAGGTAACTCTTCTCCCTTTCCTCCATTTTTTCTTTTTCGGTTCACAGGACATGAAAAGTAGTGGGGCACAGGGAAAGCTGTGCGTGGGTTTGACTGACAATTGCACATCTAATGCATTGGTTTTCAAAGTTGCGGTCATGCCTCTTTGGGTGGCGGGAGTAACATGGATTTATTGGGGGGCATTTTGACCCCTGCTCCAGCGCCTGCTGGAAGGACGAGGAAGAGGGATGGATGAGGAATGAGAAGGCATGGCCTCTCCCTGTGCAGAAGTTCCAGGGCAGAAGAACCTGTGGTCTGTGATTCTAGAAGGAGTCCTGGAGGGGTGTGTGTGTGGAGGGGGCGGTACGAAGAGAGGGTCTCAGCTTGGCTGTCTGTGTCCTGCCAAGGCTGCCCACCCAGAGCTTGCCATGGATAGGGGATGCTTGCAGACTGTGGAGCAGCAGGGCACCCTGGCTGGAATGGGCTCACAGACCCGACTCGTCCTTGGGAATACTGCAAAGAATGGGATTTGACTCTCCAAGGTGGGTGTGGCAAAAAAAGCTTTGGGAACCTTTGACCTAAAGTATTACTAGGATCCTGGAAATAGACTTCAACTGTTAGATATTGGTTTTCAGACTTTCAACATATATACAATGCTTAAAATAGCTCTATAGGATTAGTATGTTCTAACTATTTATTTAGCTTATTTAAAAAATACACTTATTCTGAGAAGTTAAGAAAACAATAGCCCGTTCTAACGTATGATCCTGTAATTTTTTTCTGCTCTAGAGGCAACAGATACATCGTACTGCCTTTTCATGACCCCTTTCCCCACTAAAAAGGTGTTCCTAGGGCATGCCTGTCCTGATTCACAAGGCATGTTTTTATTCAAGTGTTTCTACAGAGCTACAGTAATCTCAGGCAAGATGTCTAAAGGTCTTTTTAAGGATTTCTGATTGTCTAAAGACGCGCTTTTCAGTTTTTTTCGTTTGTCAGTCTCATGTATATGAAGCCCATGAACAATGATCAAAATCATTGTTCGCTTAATGTGGTCCTCACACGCTAGGTCAGTTTGTGCCAAAAATAACTCTGCTGAAATTAATGGTTTTATATACTCCAGGGTATCTTTTTTTTCTGGTTCAGTACCAGGATTTTTCCTTTGGGATTAAACTAAAGGTCAGTCACCCACATCTCTGAAAGCAACAGTGTGCGGCCCTAGGTGATGACTGTCCTTTGGGATCTGCAGGGTGGCCACATGGAAGTTATTGCATGCTTTAACACACATGGTACTGCCACAACATTGCATTTGGGGAGGTCAGTGATAAGCATATAGCACAGTATATATGTAATATATTCAAAATAAATCCCCACACAATCTCCCCCTGGGATGAGGGACAGAGAGAAGTACCTATGTGACAGATGTCAGTCATGTCACTTAGTGCACTACTGGAAGGCACTCGGAAACTATGGTGATGAGGGCAGGATAAAAACTTGACTGAAATGAATTAGTGTTGTAAGAGGTTTCTTAATAAATCCTAAGGACCCAAAGCCTGATAATCCCACACTCCTGGAACCCAGGATACACAGTTTACAGTGATTCAGAAATAGTTAACACCACCATGATGACAAACATCAAGATGTCACCTTTAATTATTTTATGGCCACATAATGAGCCCTTAGTGGTACTGAACAGAGGGTACCAGGTAAGCAGTAAGGAGTCCGTTCGTCCTGTATCTGTTACGAAGACTGCCCTAACTAGAGCTGGGTGGACAATACCCGCCTTGTAGCTGGGCTACGTGCTGGACAAATGCACAGGTGTGATGGGAGAGGGAAGGAAGTATCATATATAAAGTAGTCCTGTCCTATATACCCCTAACATTGCCCCACCAAAGAAGAAAAGACTTGGGGGATCCATGGAGTGGCAAATTTTTTAACCTATAGCTGCCCCCTTTGTGCTGCCATGCAGGGAACCCCTGGTGAGTGGAGCTTTGTGTCCTATAAGGCAGTGGTTCTCAACCTGGGGTACGGGTACCCCTGGGGGTATGCAGAGGTCTTCCAAGGGGTACATCAACTCATCTAGATATTTGCCTAGTTTTACATCAGGCTACATAAAAAGCACTAACAAAGTGTACAAACTAAAATTTTATACAATGACTTGTTTATAATGCTCTATATACTATACACTGAAATGTAACTACAAGATTTATATTCCAATTGATTTATTTTATAATTATGTGGTAGAAATAAGAAAGTAAGCAATTTTTCAGTAATAGTATGCTGTGACACTTTTCTATTTTTATATCAGATTTTGTAAGCAAGTAGTTTTTAAGTAAGTTGAAATTTCGGGGTAAGGAAGACAAGACAGATTCCCGAAGGGGGTACAGTACTCTGGACAGGTTGAAGACCACTGCTATAAGGGGTGTACACCTCCTGTACAGCACCCTGGAATCCAGCCCTTACTTTTGAAAAGAGGAACAACCTTTATTCTGTCTGAGAACCTGTGTTAAGGGCTTCATCCAGTGCTAATCAAACCGTAAATCTGGTTTTGGTGAAAGATGGGATGTAACTTATTGACAGGCATGTATTTTGTCTCGAGTATAACCTCCAGTATCCTGTGCTGAACATCTTCTGTGTATTTATTTATCTTTAGGAGTAAGCAAATTCTGCCATACTGTGAATGTGCTTACTAACTAACTTCTGATTTCATATGGCTTTGAGAGTATGAACATAGGAAGCATGTGGGCCATAGTCAACTACAGTTACAGATGGCCTTTACCCCTCAAAAAAAAAAAAAATCAGTACACAGCATTGCAAAATTATATTACCTAATTGTCAGGTTAAAAAATCCCAAAATGCTAAAATGGAGTTAAGGCACTAATCCTGGAACTCCTTGCAGATGACTGCCGTGTCCTCAGTGAGCTTAATTGACGGACTGCAGTTTGTCTTCACGCAAAAACTTGTGGGATCAGGGTCACAGTTTATAAACTCATATCTGAGACGTCAGGAAAACAACTTTAATAATAATACCTAGTTCTTATATAATGCTTATATAATGCTTTATAGATCTCAAAGGAGGTCACTATCATATTGCCATATTACAGGAAAAGAGTTGTGTGACAGTTTAGAAATGCAGTGTTGAGACCACAACCTAACAACCTTACTGTGGTGCTTTGTGCACTCTTCATTCCTAGTTTGGCTTGTATATTTTGTTGAGTGAGATGCTATTGGATGCTAGTCTAGTACTTGGAGAATGAATGAATATTGTTCAGAGTTTACTTGGAAGGGTGGATAGTATGGAGCAGTGATACCCAGACTCAGTGGTTCAGGAGCCAAATGAGTGATCAGTGTTACCCAAAAGAGCCACCGTAGTGTGAATTCATTGTTTCATTTACTATATATATATATATAGACCAAGTATTAGCATTTTATCAATTACAATTGGTTATTAACATATTAATCAATCAGGATGTTTTTAATTAATTAGATTAGTTAATAATTAAATCACACAGTGTTTTAATGTCATGTGCTGCAGGAGACACATTAAAGAGCCATTTGTGGCTTGCCAGCCTCAGTCTGAGTATCGCTGGTATAGAGCGATGTTTGTGTAGTATACGCAGAAGGTAAGGTGTATCACTGTGGTCTTCTGGTTGTCAGATGGTTGGACATGGCTTTTGTGTGAATACCTACAGTGGAGAGTTGTTAGCCTATGTAGCTGGCATGTCATAGGAAGGAAGGCATCGTGCTGTGATGCAGGCAGGTGCAAAGAGAATGCAGAGGGACCTGTGGGAAGATGCTTTATTAAAGGTCCTTTGGGAGTGATACAGTAGGCTCAGCACTACTTCTGGGTGTAGTGAGGTCCCCAGCATTAATTCATTAAGTGCCTACCAGCACACTGCGGAGTCTCTGGTCATGTAGGTGGCACATATGTGTTGGGTGATGTGAAGCCAATAAAAAATCTAAACAGCTCTAATTGTCTAGCTGGAAGGCAAAAGAATGCAAGATTGTCTTATGACTTTAGTTGGAGGGCATGGAAAGGGACAAGGACAGAATAAGATTGTCTTGGGTACTTGAAAATATTTGAGAGTCTTAAAATGTAACCACAACTTAGAATTCGTGATCTTTGTGAATACAGCTTGCAAAGCCTTTGCTGTAGGGTCAGTGATTTGTGGGAAGTTTTGGTGTGTGGTAACTTGGGTTTCTGTGTGAGCAGTATTAAAACTGGATAGAGAAAGATGGCCCAACTTGCAAGCTTCTCACTCTTAAATAAGTGTAGGACCACAAATAAGGATACTTTTCACAATATAAGCAATCTTGAAAACTTTCTAGGTCTGCTGACATTTGATGAACTTTCTAAATTTTAACAGACTGTGGGCATACTTTGTAATATCATTCAGAACTATCCATATGCTTTTTAGGTGTGCGCACAAACGTGGGGTTTGGCAAAGGGGAGGTGAAGGAAATTTGCAAGCCATGTTTGTCAGTCAAAAGAGGTTTTAAGTTCCACAGGTATGCACATACATTTTGTAATCTTGGCAGCAATCTCTCTGTCACTTAATGTCACCCCAGGAGTTCTTATGAACTTTACAAATATGCCGGCTCTCTGTGCAGTATATATACTGCCCCTTTGATGACCTGTGTAATGTCCATGAGACTTCTGGAGGAATGTATACACTTCCGGGTGTTGACAGAATGTTTATACATTTTTTTTCAAGGTGAACTCCAAAAATAAGCATCTCGGTGTGATAAATAGCCCTGTGCACTGGATCTTGTGAAAGACTCTTGAAATTTCTAGGCCAAGCTATTTTTGAAATATGACTTGACAAAATAGTGTTGGAAGATTTTAAAAATGAATTGTACTTATTTTTTCAGTTAAAGTCACTACTGAACAGGTTTTAATTGGCCTATTTGGATCCCCTTCTCCCCACCCCACTTATCTTACCTCTAATTCCTACACATGTTAAAGCAAAAAAAACGAAGAGCAGTTTTCTTTCTTTCTTTTCCCAAATACTACTCCTCCTGAGTTACCTCTCCCCACATCGTAACCCTAATATTACAGCTCTGCAGGAGTTTTAGACTCGCAGCTTCCTAGGCAGCGTGCTAGACTCCTCTGCTCAACACCTGTCCTCTTTCTAGACAGAGAAGAAACAGCTAAACAGCTGAGCTATCTGAGCACTCTCCATGGAGAGGAATTAAAAAAGAAAAGTGAGACACTGTACCATTGACCTTGGATTACTGGTGTTCTATGACCCGTATGCATGGATTATAAAGCCAGAAGAGACCACTGTGATCATCTAGTCTGACCTCTGGAAAAACAGCTAATCTTGATTTAAAAATCTTGGCTTGTTTGTTTAACCTCAGACCTCCCCTCAAATTCTCTCCTGGTCACAGAGCCCATCAATAAAATTTGACATGGATTATAGGAATTTTAAGAAGGTGGATATAGGGTTGGCAAGAGGCAAATTAAGCCATATAATGGAAGTCATGTTACAGCCTATAGCTTAGAGAGGTTACCATGAAATAAGTATTTTGAAGTCTGCAGAAAGAAGTGTATTGTTTGTACTTCACCATTACAGCTATTCTAACTTGTCTCTCACATCGTCCTTTTTAACCTCTTTTCTTGTTGTCTCATTTGCATTTTAAATATCTTAGTGTGTGTAAGATGGCAAACTTCCATTCTGTCTAAACACTGGTAATACTGTCTACTTTTCTACTGCAGGTGAGCTTCAGTGAATTCTGTTCATATTTGCTTTACTTTCATTTCCACATCATCTCCTTCAAGGATAGTCATTTTAAGTTAATACCTAGTCTGCCCCATGTGCTCCTCATTCAGAGATTTGTTGATAATTCCATGATAACATATTTAGGAAAAATGCCCTTTTGAAACCTGTAATTGATTTTACTTCCAAAGACTGAGTTTCAGGTCCCGACACCACAAATCAGGGGATGGTTCTTGCTGTATTGACCTGGCAAAGGTCTCTTTCCCTAGGTGGCAAGGATATCAGGCCCCTAAAAGGAAGGGTAACTTGTATAGATCTTTGTGGTACTTATCCTGGAAATAAAAGGCTGAAGTGAAAAGATATTAGCTGCAAATAGGAGAACTTACACTTGATGAGTTAAATCCTCTCCAGTGGGATATTTAGAAGTGTTGGAAGACCACTGGCTACAATAAAAAGCCATGTTTGGAAGAAGAAGCTTTTGTCTTGGACAGCTAATGCAGATCTTGAGTAATTTTTGTGGTCTCCAGTGCTTTACATTTAGAGTTAATTCAGACTTGGTTAATAATTAACAAGTAACATTTAGCATATCCATTGTTTTGCCTTTCCTAGTTAAATGAGGCTCTGCATTTTTAAATGTAAGATATAGCTTCTCTCTCTCTCTCTCTCTCGATTTTCCAAAAGAGAGGCTGATACAGCAAGTTACAGTGTCCTTACCATGACATTTTTATTCCAATGGATACCCTCTTAAAGGAGCACTGTGCGTTGTCCTTAAACTTTAAGATTGTTCAGTGAGTGCCACCCAGACTAGTAAAGTAGCTAAACTCACAGATTGAGACTGTCTCCCATTCTCTGGTCCCTTTGTGATGTATAAAAGGGCTGGAGCAGCATAAAGAGACCCTAAAAGCCTTATATCCGAACAGGAAGGGGGTGAAGATGTTTCCCCTTGTGCAGGCACTGTGGAAACATCTGTAAGATTGCCTCTTGAGAACCCCCTCTTGAGGACCCCCTTGCAAGATCTTGGGAAGGGAGATCTCTGCTGGGATCAGAGCTGCAGCACACAGTACTGTGGAGATTCTTGGCAGTGCCACTGCCCATAGGGCAGTCCTGGGTGGTTGCCATAACTTAGGTCTTAAGGGGTGTTTAAATTATGCTGGGAGCTTCTGCAGCCCCTGGAGCAGCCCAGAATTTGGAGGGCACAAAGGTGGTTTACAGTCTCTTAGGGTGTGTCTAATGCTGTAATCAGAGGCATGATTGCAACACATGTGGATGCACCTGAGCTAGCTTTGATCTAGCTAGTTCAAATAACAATGACAGTAAAGCCACAGCAGCTCCAGAACCCACCCAGGACCCTGGGTATGTACTCAAGTGATTAGCTAATGTTACTGCTTCACTGGTATTGTTACTCGAGCTGGCTAGAGCAAAGCTTCCTCAGGCATATGTTACTCCTGGGGGAATTCTGCGCTACAGCACATGCACAGAATATATGTCCCCCTGCATATTTCTTTGCTTCCCTGCAGAAAAATGACTTTCTCATGGGGAAACAAAGGGAAGCCACAAGAGCGGTCATGCAGCCCTGCACAGCAGTATGTTTTGGGTGCCCAGGGCAGTCGGCAGAGAGGTAAATGACTGTGGGGAAGGGGGCAGGACTGGGGAAGACACAGCGGGTGGCTCCTACCCTGCGCTGGGCTCAGCTGCTTGTCCTGGCAGGACTGGGGAGAAGGGGACTTCCTCTTAGCCTGCGCGGCATCTGGGCCTGGGTTAGACATACGCCCAGATTTTTCCCCCAGTTGTCGGAAGCTCTGCAAACTCCCCAGTCCCCCGCTTCCTTCACCCATTGCTCCTTAGCTGCAGGGAGTGGGATCCCTGTACAGGGAGCTGCTTCCTCATCCGCCCAACCCCTGTGCATCCAGACCCTCCCACCAAGCTTCACCCCCATACTCAGAAACCCCCCCCAATGAGCCCCACTTCCCCCGCACCAGGATTCCCACCCCACCAAGCCCCACTCCTCCAAGCATCTGGACCCCCACTGAGCCTGCCACACCCAGAACCCCCTGCCAAGCTTTATCCCTCCATCACCCAGACAGTGATCTCCCACCTCTGTGCAGCCAGTGGCCTGTGCTCCCCAGTGCCATGCTGGAGCCTCCACATTTATTTGACAAACAAAATTTGCAGAATTGTAAAATATTGTGCACACATTTAATATTTTTTTGGTGCAGAATTAATATATTTTTGGCGCAGAATGCCCTCAGGAGTAATATGTACGTGTGCTGCAGTCACACCTTTGATTCCAGTTTAGACAGACCCTCAAAGATGCAGCGCAGAATCTCACCCATTCTTGTCCTCAGAATTGTGTCAAGTACAGTAGTTGGGTAAGAATCAGAAGCAGGTTAGTACATCCAATTACTGTAGAGACTGGGTTAAAGGGTAGAGCTAGACTGTGTCTTCATGTTATTTATAGGATTGTCATGCTGTATTCAAACAGAGATATATTGTGCTGTCAACATTTGCACTCTGAGTGAAGAACTGACTGTAAGACATTACAGATGGTTGACAGACTGCAGTAAATCCCAACTAATGAAGAAATGCAGAGCATGTTAATTTACATGTAAGTTGAAGCAATTGGCTGCTAACAAAGCCTTTAAAATTATCTCTGTACTGAGCAATCATAAATCACCTGTGTGAGACTAATATTTCAATAATAAATAATATATTTTAAATTAAAAACTATATAGCTTTAAATTATACTGTTATAATTTGATAACTTGTCCTGTAATTCACTGAATGAACTTCAATCCATGTGCCGAAATAATTTTGCAAGAAATAATTATATTTTACGGAACCAATTTATTATGAGCAACAACCTCAAAACATGAATATATTGTCTTCCAGAACTAACTGTTATGATGTTCAGGTTATGTGGAGGATATAGCTGCAGTTTAATAAACATGCAACATACAGTACATATAATTATAAATAAAACAATTACAAAAAGCACCACATTTTTTACAGGGTGATCCACTTTAGCAGTAGTTTGCAATTTTACAATGAAGAAAAACAGAAAGATTAGATTCTGCTTCAGTGGAGAAATTGGTTTGATTCCTGCACCTTGATTTTGGAAAAATAGAATAAAAATTTGTGAGTGGATTTCTCATCTTGATGGTTATCCTCCAGACTATTTTAAAAATTGGCACTGTTGAACTGACAAATATCTCTTCATCAGTACTTGACATTAGCATGGCTGTACTGTCAGCATATTGCAATCTCCAGAGTATTAGGTAGAGAAGTAGACAAAGAAGGAATTAAATGAGGAATAATTATTATGCACCATTCCTTTGTATATTCTTTGTGAGCACACTTCATTTGCCAAAGTGTTATTGGTATAAGGCATTCTAATGAAACAACCTTGATGTAAGTCCAGCTGCAATGTTTAGAAGTTCCATCCATATTTTAGACAGGTGTTAAAATTCTAGGATATCTTTAAAGAAGATGTTTAGAAAATAACTTTATTTTTTTTGTTCTCTGTACACGTTTGTTGACACGAATCATCTGAAAATGTGAAAACAGCTAGACTTAAACAGCAGCTATACCTCCTCAGGTTAATCGTCCATTATGGAGTCTTCTCACCTGGAGCTGGCCACTGTTGTAACAGGGTCGTGGATTAGATGGACCACTGGACTGATCCAGGATGGAAGTTCCTATGTTCCTCCCCTCACTGCAGTATCAGAACAGCAAGCCATGACTGCTAAAAATGACTAAAATAACTTTGTCTCTAGGTGTCTTCTCCTTGTTTTGAGAGCGTGAGTGTGTGTGTGTGTGTGTGTATAATATAATATAATATAATATATACACATGCACACTGCATAGCAGCATGAGATGGATTTTCTTTGCCAGCATGATGGACAGTTGCTGATTCATGAAAGAAAACAACCATCCTGCCAAGAACTGGAAACTTGCCATGTTGCTAAATAAACTGAGATCCCACTCCCATGGGCAGAGTGGAATTTCAGAATGAACCATTAAATAGTCTTCTTACTGAGTGTAGCAAGATTGAATGTAACAGATGAAACCACTGTTTTTCCTCTTACTCTAATTTAGAACTCCACGACTAAGAAACAATTTAATGAAGGCATCTTAGATTGCATTTCCATCTAAGCAATTCCTTTTGCTAGTAATCTATTTGTTAGGATAGTTCTCTGTATAGATAGAATCTATTTTACTTTTATCACCAAATTCTTTAGGGGGGAGAGAGGGAACAATTCAGAGTAGATCCATGGATTCCAAGAGGGGTTTAGTTAACAAAATAAAGGTTCAGAGTGATGAGAGGAATTTTAATAAAGTGAAAGGTATCAATGAGGACAGGAGCTTAGAAGGATTCAGTAAAGGGTTGGACATTTTATGAATAACAAGAACATCCAGAGTTACAGTAGATAGTATTAAAAACAAACTCCAAGAACTTTGAAAGGGGGATAAGCTTTCATGCTTAAGGGCATCAGCCAACCCCTAACTAATGGGGGTTAAGGAGAAACTTTCCTTGTGGGCAGATTATTCTGGAACTGCCTACTGTAGGGTTTCTTGCACCTGCCTCTGAAGCACTTGGTACTGCACTAGATGGAGCACAAGCTTGATCCAGTATGGCAATTCCTGTATTCCGATGAAAACTTTTTTTCACCTAAATCCTGAAGTCTATTTCAGGCAAAATTCCCATTGCCTGAATAAGTACTGAGGGCTTGATGCTCTGCTCAGACAGAGTGGAGAAGTGGGTTGCAGAGAACTGGTTGCAACTCCCTGGTCCTACCTGACCTCCGCATACGTTAAAGCATTGGGAGAACTGGGCATAGAGGAACATTGCTCTGCAAAACACCCACCCTCAGTCATTGGAACACCTCTGACATGCCTCTTTCCTCCTCTTATGTGGCGAGGCAGCAAAACCATCTCCACTGGCTTTTATTGGCTGAGAGATTCCTGTGCAGGTGGAATTTGCTCAGTTCAATGTGGCCTTACCAAACTGGAGAATCCAGCCCGGAGTAAAAACTTAGGTCTCATTATTCTGTTGCCATTAATGAGGTTGAGTAGTAGCTTACTCCATGAAAAGTTTAAATTAATTGACGTTAATCTGACCTGAAATAAAGGGCCTTCTTGCAGAGTAAAGTACTGCTTATTTGAAGTAAGAGTGGCAAAGTCTAGCCCTAGGTGGAGGACTCTTTTCTTTGTAGGAGATGGAACGTTAATTATTAATGGTAGTAGTGGCAACTGGTAGATAAGAGGAATAATCAACAGCAAATTTCTTATGTAAAATTCCTCCTATTTTGCATGTCTCCAGATCCATCAGATTAAAGGATTTTACTGCATATAAAATACATGGGCTGCCAAATTCCTTATTGATAAAGATGCCAGTGTGGATTATCTCTTCTGCCTCAAGATGAGGGTCATCATTGGGTCAGGGCAGTGAATGATGAAATGCAATTATATTGTGCATTATAATAATGACTCATGTCTTGTAGGTGCCTGTGGTATGCAATCTGGATGTATTGCACATTCTGATGGATGTTTAATTTTGTTTTCTCTTGCCATTGGCTGGTATCACCTCTCTTAATGGATAATGAGACTAGTTGTTACAGAAATTTTGCATAAGAACTTCAGAGTCCATTTTTGGAACTGTGAGTTTTGATTCAGTAAATTAGTGCAATTACAATAATACAGATATCAGTGACTACTGGTTTCTATTGCTTATCTCAAGCTACAAAGATTTTACAAGAACCTTTCCTCAATCAAACCAAACGTATTGTACTTTAATATGTAAACCTTTGCTAAAGGCCCTGTTCATGCAGTGGTGAACAGTCGTTTCCTGGAGTACTTCCATTGAAGTCAGTGGGACTGCTTCTGAATAACTGCTAATAAAAAACAGAGGCTCTCATTTTCTCCCCCATGGGCCAGATGATTAGCTGGTGTTAAGGGGTAGGAGTGTAAATCCATTGGCCCAAAGTGTGTCCCCTTAAGCAACTATTCAACATTACTACAGTTTCATTCTACTTAATGCTTTCTTTTTATTATGGTCAATGCTAAATGTAGAATCATAGAATATCAGGGTTGGAAGGGACCTCAGGAGGTCATCTAGTCCAAACCCCTGCTCAAAGCAGGACCAATCCCCAGGCAGATTTTTGCACCAGATCCCTAAATGGCCCCCTTGAGATTGAGCTCACAACCCTGAGTTTAGCAGGCCAGTACTCAAACCACTGAGCTATCCCTCCCCCCCTTAAAAAAAAGGAGGAGTCAAAGTGGTGTTTAGGGCCCTCAGAAGGGGCCCACACTACCAGGTAGAAATACCTGTCCCCAGCCTCTCTACTGTAAATATTAGAATATGTTCTTCTTTTGGAGACTCTGCATTTCTATTCATGGGAAAGGGAGTTAAAACAAAATAACATTAGTACTGTAAATAACTGTAATTTTGTTTGTAAGGGTATGAGCGAAGCAAGAGAAAAATATATCCCACCAAGTATCTTACTTCAAATTACCCCTGATAATATCCCATGATTTTGTGGTTAACGTGAAAGAATGTAAATCAGGCAATCTGGTTTTTATTCCTGTCTCTGTGAAGAGTAATTTAAGACACGTATATTCTCCATACCTCAGTTTCCCCAACTGTCAAAGATAAAAGATGATGTTCTTTACAAGGGTGTTGTGAGACTAAATTCACTGAAGTCTGGAAAAGGTCTTTGGGATCCTCAGAGGGAAGGCATTATGGAAGTACAAGGTATTACCATTATTATAACGGAATACTGCCATAGTATTGGGCTCTTTTGGCTAAGATCTAGTATAGTGTCAATTTTCTATTGGACGACTCCTATGACTAGGGACTGTTCCCTGTCTTTACAGAGAAGTGAACTGTTTGATTCCATCTCTGACTACTGTGACCCCACTGTGTTGCAGTACAGCACAATATAACCTCAGAACCAGAATAGTCTTCATTATTAGATATATATTGACACAGTGAGCTAAATGTGCTGGATCAGATTCTGCCCTCAGATGTGTATGTGTGCAATTATCGCTGAAGTTAATAAGAGGTAAGGTGTGTGTGCGCGCGCGCCTGAGGTCAGGTTTGACTACAGGGTACTTAAGTACCTAATCTTAAATACTGCAGTAGGATTAGGGTTGCAGTTTTCCTTGGTGGATCCCTTCTGTAATGACAAGTAAATGAAAGGAGGAGAAATTGTGCTCTGGCTGTAGTGTTTTAAGTTATAGAACTCATTAGCTGGTTCAGAGAAGAGATGCCAATGCTTATGGCTTTACCAGCCTTCCTTTCACAGATATTGAGCAGAAAGGATCATTTGAGTATACTGTGTGTATATTTGCAGGAGATTTACACGATTAAAATAGGAATGTTGTTCTTAATCTGCTGGGAACATTTTATTTTTTGTATTTGATGTAAAATAAGTTTATGAAAATGACTTCAGTTTAAATAGACTCCATGGATATAGTACTTTTCCACTGAATTTACCAGGAGCTGCGAATGTGTTATAACGAACTGCACTGCAGGCTGCAGCATCTGATTGTCATGCCAGGAGCATCACTAGCGTAGAGCTAAATAGAGATTGGTGAGGAAACTGGGTCAGGAAACAGGCCTACTGTACCTGCAGAGACTGCAGAGTGCAATAGCAAAGAAACAGAGTGTCCACGGCATGGCACTGTCTTACAAAACATAGATGAGTTGGCTGGTGAGAACATGTTTTTGATATTACACATGGCTCAGGCTAGCGATGCTTCTGCTTCTCCCCCCTTGCCCCCCCCCCCCTCATTCCCAGCCCCTGTTTTTTGCCAGGTGATTTTTAGCTGTGGCCATTTTGCCTCTCTCCCTTCTATAGTCCATAATGCATTTTCCTTTCTCCCAGAGCTCAGAAATATCCTTGCTGATTTCCTATATAGGAAGGACACTGTAGGTTGATTTTTTTGTATTAGGTGTGGTGTTAAATGTAAGATCAGTTAACATCCCTCTCCCCCATCACAGCATATGAAAACTGTATGAAAGGTATGTGGCAAACTGGCCAGGAATCTGGAGCACCTTGCTCAAAAAAATAAAAAAGGCCCTTCGATCCAGTTTGATTCGCTTAATAACATTGACTTATTAGCTATGTCATGAAGAATGAAATTTAAAAAAACAAACAAGCAAAGGCACTACAAGGTCAATAAAAAGCAAAGCCATTCAGAAGTGGAACACTGCATCATCACAGAATGTGGTTGCTGCATGAATGGAGTGTTAAACATCACAGATGAAGGGAAAGCAAAGACCGAGTCCAGAAAGAGCACTTTGAAGCACTTTCCCTTGGGCATTTTGAAATGAGCCGTAAAACAACTTTTAAAGTACTTCTCTGTGAGTTGAAGTGAATTGAAGATGGGGGGCAGAAGAAACATTGATTATGGCCCCAAATAGCCCTCTTTTATTGGAGATTTGGTACATTATTTGTGTATCTGTGTCAAGAGAGTAAGGCCTTGGCTACACTTACCCGCTAGTTCGACAGCTGGAAATCGAACTTCTGGGTTCGACTTATCGCGTCTAGTCTGGACGCGATAAGTCGAACCCGGAAGTGCTCGCCGTCGACTGCGGTACTCCAGCTCGCCGAGAGGAGTACCGCGGAGTCGACGGGGGAGCCTGCCTGCCGCGTGTGGACCAAGGTAAGTTCGAACTAATTCGAACTAAGGTACTTCGAACTTCAGCTACGTTATTCACGTAGCTGAAGTTGCGTACCTTAGTTCGAATTAGGGGTGTAGTGTAGACCTGGCCTAAGTGAAGACCTAAAGAAAAGAAGGTAAGTAAAACAGAACAGTTAAGTGATTTAAGGGATTTAAAGTTAAGGGATTTTTTAGTCCTTAAAGATTATTTTTTTAATTATAGCTGACTCTGGATGGAGTGAAAGAACTTTTGTCATTATTAATTTTGTTTTGTTTTTGAGGTTTGCTTTAGATGTGAACCAACTATGGAAATGGAGAAACAGCAAAAATAAGTATATACATATTGAGGTTTGTAGAGAACTGTACCACAGTAACTAAAAGGGAAAATACTTTTTAGAAACATTGCTATATGTGGCCCATAACTGCCACAAATAAATGGAATATGGGTTAGTTTCAGAGTCCTCAAAATTTTAGGCAGTCAATCCTGCAAGGTGTTAAATGCCCTCATCCCTGCAGTTGCAGTTGCAGTTGACGTCAGTGGAAGTTAATGGACCTAATGCAAAGCCCATTGAAGTAAATGAGAAAGGCCTCCCATTTGCTTCAGGGGGATTTGGATCAGGCATAAGCAAGAGCTTTGGTGATAGTCCAGGTTTTTTATATATCCCAGTCTTGGAATCTGAAATTGGAAGTGGAAGTTGAGAAGCCTGACATTTTTGTGTGTAAAAAAAAAAAAAAAAACAGAACAAGAAGGGAATTAGCAATACATCCTAAGTGCCAAAAACAGGGAGGAATCTCTCCTCTCCCTCCCCCCTGACTATTCTCATGCCACAGCAGAAGTTAGTGATGGGAAGTTAGTTGTATTGTTGAGGTAAAAGACAGGATGGTGATGCTACTGGTTTGTTGGTTAAGCCCAGTTCACTGTATCTGGTGGCAAAAGCAAAATGTCACAAACATGAGCACAAGTTTTTCATTTCAGCCCAGAAATAGACCCACATCCACAGCAGTTTGCAATTACCGTGACACGTCTTGAATCCATCTTGGCAAATCTTAGCTTGAGTTGTGCATCCACTTCAGGTTAGCCTGGCCAAGCAAAGTAAAGAGGCAGTTAGAGATGGTGCAATGATTAAGGAGCTAGCTTGGACCTGAGACCTGCATTCAGTTCCATTCTCTGCCACAGAACTCTTTGTGCCACCTTGGGAAATCATTTAGTCTCTCTGGATAAAATGTTCAAAAGCTCCTAAATCCTATTTTCAAAAGTAACTTGCAATGGGATTAGGCTTCCACATGCTTAAATCACTCTTGAAAATGGCGCTTTTGAACATTTTACCATGTATTTCTCAGTTCCTAGTCTGTAAAATGGAGATATTACTTCCCTATCTGACAAGGATATTGTAAGGATGTATACATTAAAGATTATGAAGTGCTCAGACACTGGTAACTGGGACCACATAAATCCCATAGATAGGCTCAGGGAATTAATGTATCAGAAAGGTACTCTGCCAGCATGAACTTAATGTTTAAATTAAACTGTGAGGGATGCAGTGAGAAAATAAGATAAAACTTTCTGCCCTTAACCAACCACAGTCATTGCAGACTAGCGCTCAACCCTGCAGGCTCCCAAAGGAAGGTTATTGAAGCAGCCACAGTATAGCTTGTTGTTGCCCATCAAACAGCTGCACAGCAAGGGGTTACAAACATCTCATAGGCAGTGTGTTGCCATGGATTTACATATCACCCTGAACCTATTTTCCTAACCTGTATAATACTGCCTTTGTACAAGGCTGTAACCCCCTTCAGACAACAAGCCTTGAAACGGAGGACTCACAGGATATATACATAAAGTGGACCACACTTGATCTTATATGAGTGTCACAGCTCACTGGGTGTCATTCCAAAATGCATCTGTTTCAGCCCCTGACATCTTTTCCTTCAGAAAACAACTTGCAGTGTGTGCATTTCTGGGCTTTAACAAAGCACCCAACGTACCATTTCCTGGACACTACTGTGCTAATAAGCGATGGTCACATAAATACCACCCTATACCGGAAACCTACTGACCGCTACACTTACCTACATGCCACCAGCTTCCATCCAGGACACACCACACGATCCATTATCTACAGCCAAGCTGTAAGATACAACCGCATTTGCTCCAATCACTCAGACAGAGACAAGCACCTTAAAACTAAAATACCCACCTGCTGAAGTGAAAAAACAGATTGACAGAGCCAGACGAGTACCTAGAAGTCACCTCCTACAAGACAGGCCCAACAAAGAAAATAACAGAACACCATTAGCTGTCACCTTCAGCCCCCAACTAAAACCTCTCCAGCACATCATCAAAGATCTACAACCTATTCTGAAAGATGATCCCTCACTCTCACAGATCTTGGGAGACAGATCTGTCCTTGCTTACAGACAACCCCCCAACCTGAAGCAAATACTCACCAGCAACCACACATCTGAACAAAACACTGACGCAGGAACCTATCCTTGCAACAAAGCCTGATGCCAACTCTATCCACATATCTATTCAAGTGACATCATCATAGGACCTAATCACATCAGCCATGCCATCAGGGGCTCATTCACCTGCACATCTACCAATGTGATATATGCCATCATGTGCCAGCAATGCCCCTCTGCCATGTACATTGGCCAAACCGGACAGTCTCTACGCAAAAGAATTAATGGACACAAATCTGACATCAGGAATCATAACATTCAAAAACCAGTAGGAGAACACTTTAACCTGTCTGGTCATTCAATGACAGACCTGCGGGTGGCAACAGAAAAGCTTCAAAAACAGACTCCAGAGAGAAACTGCTGAGCTGGAATTGATATGCAAACTAGATACAATTAACTTAGGCTTGAATCGTGACTGGGAATGGCTGAGCCATTACAAACATTGAATCTATCACCCCATGTAAGTATTCTCACACTTCTTATCGAACTGTCTGTGCTGGGCTATCTCGATTATCACTTCAGAAGTTTTTTTTTCCCTCTTACTTAATTGGCCTCTCAGAGTTGGTAAGACAACTCCCACCTGTTCATGCTCTCTGTATGTGTATATATATCTCCTCAATATATCTTCCATTCTAAACATCCGAAGAAGTGGGCTGTAGCCCACGAAAGCTTATGCTCAAATAAATTTGTTAGTCTCTAAGGTGCCACAAGTACTCCTGTTCTTTTTGCAAATACAGACTAACACGGCTGCTACTCTGCAACATACCACAAAAGCTTAAATGCCAGGTAAATGTGTGGCTTAGTCCTCAGGGTCTTTCCTCTTGTTTTATTGTCCCTGACAATAGAGCTCATGCAGTAGGAGCAGTACAAGGTGAGACTGCGTGTTGTCTGAGCCTGACTTTCTGAAGAATGACCGTGCACAGTATCTTCTGGCAGAGAAATCTGCATCTGTATTAGTCACTCAGAGAAGCACTTTGCCCATTCATTTTAAATGCCAGCTCAGTAGAGCTCTCTGAGTGGAGTTTTTTTTTTTTTTTTTTTTTTTTGGAAAAGACAGTCACATGATTAAAAACAATAGCACGCAGGGCCCAGGGTGGTGGTCTGAATGGGCTCAAAAAGGATATTTGATCAAATTTTCAAACCTGTTTGCCTAAAGTTAGGCTCTGAAATAGTGTTTAGGCACCTGAATAAGTGGCCTGATGTTAAAAAATGCTGAGCAACTCAGTAGCTGCCATTGACTATCCATTTTTAAAAACGGGCCACTTATTTAGGTGCCTAAATAATGTATTTGGAGCCTAGCTTTAGGCACCTATTTTAAAAAAATCTTAGCCTGTGGCTCCCCATTGCTCTGCAAGGAATCAGGTCTCATAATAATAATGTTCTCACACCTGTAAGTAGTTTCTCAACAGATGTGCATTTAGGTCTCTCAGGCAGCCAGTACGTTCTCTGGCATTAGCCTTGCCTCAGGATTTTAGTTATTGGATGAAATTTTTCTAATTGTGGTTACCAGAGCTCTTATTCAATACCTTTTGTACTGCTGTATGGTGAATGTCCTCAGCAAACTGGTTCGAACACTCTCCTGTCTAGAATGGATGCTGAATTCTTCCCTGGCTTCCTTTTATGGCACCAACATAACAGTGAAAGGAGGTGGGAGACTGGAGATTAATCACAACATTTAATAGGTGTAGGGAGATATTCTCTGAAGCTGCAAAGTCTGTTGGTGTGAGCAAAAAGTTGGGAGTCAGGCTATTTGATTCCAGTACTCTTCCATATGCTTTCTGTATGCAGGACGAGTCCATTAACCTCTCTGTACCTATGTTTCCCTGTCTATACAATGGGTATAACAATAATTGCTCTCCTTTTTGAAGCACTTTCAGATCCTCAGATAAAAAGGAACTAAAGGGGAAAGTACTCTTATCTTTTAATTCTAACTTTTGGGTCATGGGGCTTTGCAGTAGGCCCCCTTGACCTTTACTCTCATGAAGTATGGAATTGGCTTTCATTTTCTGAAAAGAGATGAGAGCAAAGCATTAAAATATGTATCTAACTTGTAGCATCAAGTATTAACTTTTATTGGGTTACACTACTTTTGTGATATTATTTCATGGGGATGCTGTAAGTGGTTTCGGGTCACCAATGTAAAAACTGGCAGATTTTGTAGTCAGTGGAGGAGACCACCTATGAAGTTAAAGGAGATCAGTAGAAGTAAAATCCTTGTCAATCATCATGAAAATACAATGGTAATCTTAGACAAGAACTTGGGAAGGAACAGTTATTACTGTGAAAGTGGCATGGCCTAGTAATTGAACCCAGATCTCCTGAATACCAGTCCAGTGCTGTAATCACATGACCATCATTCCTTAATGCACTGTCTATCAATAGGAATTATATTTGTATTGTAGAAACAAGAGGAAATGAAAACACAGGTTACAATTACTCATGAGGTTGGAGGGAAAGAAATATTTTTGACATTCTTGCCAGTAATCAAGAGTGGCATGTTCCTAAACATAGACTTTCTTCTGCTCTGAGCGGATTGTATTTCCCAGAATTCATGGTATTCCTTATCCCTTGAATTAATAAGATAAACACTAGGACCTTGCCTTTAGTTTTGGCGAGGCTGGTTTCAGGATTCATTTGATAAAAAAACCAAACAGAATTTCACTGCCCTGTTTTCTCTCCCTATTTAAAAATGCTTCTGCTAAGCTCATGAGCTTGTAAGAGTTTTTGTTTTCATTTTTATTAAGTGAGCTTGCTTGCTTATGAAAATTCTTCCTTATCTTTCATTGCTGAAGTAAAAAAGTTATGTATTACACAGTGTATTTTATTTGTATACTTTTTTTATGTTCATATCCCAAACCCTCTGAATGTTGTTTGCCTTTTACATTAAAAATACAATGCAGTGCGTATAAAAAAAAATTGAAAACTTGAGTTTTTTGTTTTTGTTTTAACCAAAATAAAAATCTCTTCAGGGATGTTAGCCATTTGGCATTCGAGTTGAAAGGGATAGTGCCTGGCATAGGCGCCGACTTCCGTTCTCCGACCCCCCCGTCCATGCACCGCCCTCACCCCACCCCCATTCCAACCCTTCCCCCAAGTCCCCGCCCCTGCCCTGCCTTTTCTCTGCCTCTTCCCCTGAGCACGCTGCGTCCCGGCTCCTCCCCCTCCCTCCTGGAAAGTCCTAAGTGCCGCCAAACAGCTGTTAGGCAGTGTGGGGGCGGTGTGAAGCGCTGGGAGGAAGAAGGAGTAGCAGGGACGCGGTGCACTGGAGGGGGAGAAGGAGGTGAGGAGGGGGGAGCTTGGCTGCTGGTGGGTGCGGAGCACCCGCTAATTTTTCCCCGTGGGTGCTCCAGCGCCTGTGGTGCCTGGTTCTTGGCAGTATAATGGTAGCACTTAGCATCATTTCAGAACGTCACTTTTTCCCCCCACTTGCGAAGAAGAAATGCATATTATGTATTTTTTAATATCCACTTTTTAATACATTCTCCCCCTTCCTGTCCATAGAATCCTGTAGTTGAGTTTAGTGTCAAAAAGAGGCATTGGAAGTTGCAGCAGTTGAAGTACAGACACTTAGATATCCAATGACATGGCCACAACAGGGATTAAATAGATGAAAGAAAAGTAAATGTTCTGCCCAGCTATCGTTTCTGCTAAAGTTATCCCAGAGCTGATTTTGTCATGCGAAAGATGTTGATACGTTTTTGGTTATGATCTATGCATTTTTGTCAGGAATTACGAATCTAATCAGTGAAAACATTTCATGGTGCTGATGTGGTGTTAGGCCATTAACGTCTCAGTTTTATTTCTGTTCCTTTTGTATTTATTTTCATGGTAGTGTGAAATAATGATGACTTCTTTAACACTTAATAATAGAATATAGCAGCCCAAACACCGTAAGTAAACTTTAGAAACAAATAGTTAAAATATGCAAGGCTGCATTTTTAATGAGTTGCTGTGTGAGAAATTGTAAAATTCTGTGTCAGAGTTTGGGATTTGGGTGCTTAACTCCCTTAAGTTCCTTTGAAAACTCCAACTTCTGTTAACATCAGACCAGGCACGTATAAGTACTGTGTGTGTTTGTCAGGGCGGGGCAATGATGGCAGTAGTCAAATATGTTACTGTCAGTACTTCTGAGCTCACAATACAGACAGTTTGCCTGAAAGGCTCCTTGGCCAATAGCTAAACAGTTTACTGATATAGTACCTGATCTGAAGCCCATAGAAGTCAGTGGGAGTCTTTCCATTGACTTCAATGGGCTTTGAATCTGGCCCAAACTAAACTTTTGCTTAAAGCTTGTTTGTTATTCCTACTTCAGATAAGAGCTCTTACTGTCTATTTAAAACAGTCTTGCAGGTGTGCATCACCACCAGTTCACCTTTATTTGGTTTTGATACCTAAGCACTTTTTTATGAATCTATACAGTTATCACAATGTGTGATATCCAGGTCATGACTCACTTTTCATTGTCTGTCTACAGTCGTTCTTTTTCTTCCCCACCTCTGGTTATTTGACTTCTGGACAAAATCCTGAATATCTTTACGCTGTCTCCACCCTTTGAACTATACCACCCATTATGCCCAAGTTTGAGGCCACAAGAAGTAGAATAGGAACAACTGGCTTCCATTGCAGTCCATCATTACTATTCCTTTACTTTTACTTCTAGGGCTTGATTTTGAGTAATGACAGGTGCTACTCTCCTTTACTTCTGAGCTGAAATACTGCTGAACATTCCCATACTTTAGTCAGGGAGCAAAAAGGTAGGACCAAGAACTGAATTTTCAGTTCCTTTGTGCTACACTTAAGTTAACATTCTAGCCCTTTGTTCTACAATTTTAAATTTTCCAGGAACGCTATAAAAGATTTGAAACAAAATAAGAGCAATCCCCATTCTTCTCTTTGGAAGCCATTATATTTTTTTCTGCAAATGGAGTCTCTCCTACAGTTCCTCAGCTTATAGTGTGTTGTTTCCCATTTCCACATTTGTTTCTGAGGTTTGCTAGAGCTCGTCTATGTTATAGACTGTACCAGAGAGAGGCACTTGGATGATAGGACAGATACAAGTACTCTGAGAAAGATTAGTTATGTCTTGTAGTAGTTCCGGGGTGGGGCTCGTCCCTTCCTGGGGCGCCTGGGAGCCAGGCCGCCCCGCTACAAAGCGAATAACAGTTAGGGCCCAGACCTTTGGGTAGGGGCTAAGCACACAGTTGATAGTTCAGAGCTCAGCCTTTGTGCAGGGACTGAGCACACAATTAGCAGTTTAGAGCGCAGGCCCTTATGCAGGGGCTGAGCATACAATTAACAGTTCAGAGTTCAGGCCCTTATGCAGGGGCTGAGCATACAATTAACAGTTCAGAGTTCAGGCCCTTATGCAGGGGCTGAGCATACAATTAACAGTTCAGAGCTCAGGCCCTTATGCAGGGGCTGAGCATACAATTAACAGCTCCGGCCCTGGGTCAGGGCGGGGCAGCAAACCAATAGTCAGTCAGTGGCCCAGGCCTTGTAGCAGGGGCTGGGTCAGTTTGGGTTAGCCCAGGCCCTAGGTCAGGGCGGGGCAGCCAACAAATAGTCTGTCAGAGGCCCAGGCCCCTTGGACAAGGAGGAGGAGAGACTGCCACCCGGCGCGGGGTGGCAGGGGGGAACACAGGCCCACCCACTCCACTGTGTTCCAGCCCGGGGCCCTATCCGCAGCAGTCCGTCTGCCGCGCAATCAGTGGGGATCCTGACCGCAACACACTGACATGGGTTCGGGGTCTGCTATCCCTGGGCCACTTCCCATCTCCTCCTCCATGGGTACCTGCTCCTCCTGAGTTCCGTCTGCTGGGTCGCAGATCATGGGCTCCTCCAGGCCCCGAGCAGCAGGTAGGTCTGTCGCTCCCTCTGGGCCCTCGGCGGGGGGAAGCTCAGCCCGCTCCTCAGGATACCGGGCTCTTGGCAGGCTCGGCCAGTCCTCCTCAGGATATCGGGCTCTCGGCAGGCTCGGCCAGTCCTCCTCAGGATACCGAGCTCTCGGCAGGCTCAGGTCCGCGGGAGCTCGGGCACCAGCGTCTGTCCTCTCCCGCTGCCGGCCAGCTACTGAGTGCTGTGGCCTGGCCTTTATACTTCCTGTCCCGCCCCTTGACTTCCGGGGGGCGGGGACAGGCCGCGGTGGCTCCGCCCACTCTGGCGGCTGTTCTGGCTTGTCCCTTCCAGGGGTGCCTGGGAGCCAGGCCGCCCCGCTACATGTCTGTAAAGACGAGATTATTGTAAACCTATTGAATGAACAGTGTGATGAAAACAAAACATGAGACATTTTCTAGAGACTTAACTTCTCCTATATTTAGTTCTTTCTTTGTCTCCCAGAGGTTACATGTATTAAGGATGTCTTCCATTAGAAGCGGCAGTCGTTCTATTCGTAAAATCCACTCTTAATGCAAAATCTAGGTCAGTGCCAATGATAAAAAAAACAAGCTGGGTACTTAGTTGTATTTTGCTTCTTTATCATCCATTTCCCTTGGGGACTTTTGCTATCCTTAGAATTTCTGTACCTTCTTTCGCTCCCAGCCCACTTTTAAGGATGCACAAAAACTTTCAGTTCAGCAGAGATTTGGAAGCATAACAAAATGGTCTGTCAGTTTGCAACACTGTCACTACTGAATCCAGGGGCTAAGCTCATTTTCTGCAAGTAAGCTTTCTGAAAGAAAAATATATGTACCTGAATCATGAAAAGTAGTGGATTTTTGTTGTTGTTATTTACTATTTATTGAGAGATCGGGGCCCCATTGTGGTAAGAGCTGTACATACATTTTATCTAGGAAGCGAGCGTCTCACTGCCCTGAAGAACTTGTAATCTAAATAGACAAGAGACATAAAAAGGATGGGAAAAAAGTGTTACTTACACTTTTATAGATGGGGGACTTGAGGTACAAAGAGCTTAAGTGACAAAGAAAACCTAATCATACAAAATACAACTATACATACAAAATGATGGGGTCTAAATTAGCTGTTACCACTCAGGAAAGAGATCTTGGAGTCATTGTGGGTAGTTTTCTGAAAACATCTCCTCAGTGTGCAGTGGCAGTCAAAAAAGCTATCAGTGTTGGGAACCATTAGGAAAGGGATAGATATAAGGCCGAAATGATCATAATGCCACTATGAATCCATGGTATGCACATATTTTGAATACTGCATGCAGATGCGGTTGTCCTGTTTGAAAAAACATATATTGGAATTGGAAACGGTACAGAGAAGGGCAATACAAATGATTAGGAGGGATTAAAAAGACTGGGACTCTTCAGCTTGGAAAAGAGATGACTAAGGAGGGATATGATAGAGGTCTATAAAATCTTGACTGGTTTGGAGAAAGTGAAAAAGGAAGTGTTATTTACTCCTTCACATAACACAAGAACTAGGGGTCACCCAATAAAATTAATAGGCTGCAGGTTTAAAACAAACAAAAGGAAGTATTTCTTCACACAACGCATAGTCAACCTGTGGAACTTTTTGCCGGGGATGCTGTGAAGACGAAAACTAAAAGAGGGCTCAAAAAAGAACTAGATAAATTCATGGAGGATAGGGCCCTCAATGGCTATTAGCCAGGATGGGCAGGGATGCAAAACCATGCTCTGAGTGTCCTGAGCCTTTGTTTGCCAGAAGCTGGGAGTGGATGACAGGGGATGGATCACTCAATGATTGCCTGTTCTTTTCTTTCCCTGGCATTGGCCAGTGTTGGAAGACAGGGATACTGGGTTAGATGGACCATTGGTCTGATCCAGTATGGCCATTCTTATGTTCACAAAGGAAGCCTGTGGCAGAGCAAGGATTACAACAAGGAGTCTGGTGGCACCTTAAAGACTAACAGATTTATTTGGGCATAAGCTTTCGTGAGTAAAAACCTCACTTCTTTCACTCTATGCATCCGAAGAAGTGAGGTTTTTACTCACGAAAGCTTATGCCCAAATAAATCTGTTAGTCTTTAAGGTGCCACCAGACTCCTTGTTGTTTTTGTAGATACAGACTAACACGGCTACCCCCTGAAACTTGAGAGCAAGGATTGGAGCTCAGACTGAGGGTTTGTCTACATGGGAATTAGTGCATGGCAAGCCAGGATGTGAATCTACAGTGCACTAGCTTGCCATACACTAACTGGCCATGTGGATGGATCCTGCTATTGTGCACTAAAAGTTCCATAGTCCACTCTGACCTATTACAACCCAGTGGGAGGCTGCAAAACCCAGGATAGTGACAGCTAGACTGAGACTGTTGGCAGCTTCCTTAGGGGAGTTCTTGCTTGGTTTGTTTTCCATTTGTGTCAGGCTAATGAAAAAACCTTAAAAGCCCAACTCACTTTTATTATAATATAAATGAAGGGTGCAGGGATTTAAAAATATTTTGACTTTTTAAACATTATTGATTAGACATTTCATTAACCCATTTTGAGTGGATACTTCCAGGAGTGAATTGTACTTATCTATCTCGGTACTTCTGAGGCCCTCATCAGTGTAGATCTGAGTGCCTCACAATCATTCAGGGATTTTATCCTCTCAACTCCACAGTGAGGTAGGGCAATACTATACCCATTTCCCTCATAGGAAAGTGAGGCACAGAGTAGGTTAAGTGATTTGTCCAAGAACAGGGCGTCTGTAGCTGAGCTGGGGTTAGTACTAGATCTCTTGAGTCCCAGTCCAGTGCCCTGTCCATTATAGTATCCTTCCTTCCTGCATGGACCTTAGGTCTATTGACATTTGAGAAAACTCAGTCAGACTTGTGCAATCAGAGGAGAGTCAGTTTGAGAGTACCTGACACAAGGTATCCTTATGCTGTATGAGCGTCAGTCTGATATACTATATAAAACCTTTGGATTGAGTAAGTATATTTATCTCTTGTGTAGCTTTGGGTGCTGGAAATCTCTGACACACCCACTTTGAAAGGCTATAGAAAGAACATAAATTCACCTCTGTTTAAATAAAACAGACCAAAAAATAATAGATTGAAGTAAAAATAAAACAAATAAATAGAAACCTCCCAAACAAACTCTACAAGAGAGGTTTCCAGCTGCTTAGGGGGATTGTTGACATTTTGTGTGTCAAAGTTATGCAGCATGATTGGTTATATCGGGGAAGGTGGAACTCCTACTGTACTGTGTACGTAGAATCATAGATGTTAAAGCTACAAGGGAACATTATGATCATCGAGTCTTATCCCCTGCCTAACACTGGCCATGGAACCTCACTCAGCAATTTGTGCATCACGCCCATACATTCTATTTGAGCGCTAGCTTATCTTTTAGAAAGGCATCTAGTCTTGATTTAAAGACTTGAAGTGATGGAGAATCCACCACATCCCTATATAAGTTTTTCCAAAGGTTAATTACACTTTGATCAATATTAGATATTGGAAATAATGTAGTTTTTCCTCCGGTAGAATCATTTATGAATGGAGGCCAAGAAAATCTGTATTTTCCTGCAGCTCTACTCTACTAATGTAATTCTTTTCTGGGGGAGATTTACAGAGCTGACAAGGTGATTTGGATATCTAATTCCTATTTTAATGGGAATTGGGTATTGAAATCATGTAGTGGCTGAAATTTTCCAAGCTGCCTGTCTTTCTGATGAAGCTTGAAACTTCATCATCTTCTAATAAACCCATACAATGTATTGATAACCCATACAGTGGTTAGAAGTTGCGTCTCTTTATAAGTTCAGTTGCTGCTTGAAATATCTATTGCCTTCCAAAACAGACTCAAACTGATACATTCAGGAAAAGCATTTTTCTCTTTTCATGTATGATAAGAAATACTTTAAATTTAGGAAGAGCCCTATTTGTTCTAATGATGAATTTTGAGTCACTACTACCTCACTTCTCCCTTTCAAATATTACATTATGCATTCACACCTGTTTTTCAACCATGGAGAGAGAAATCATAGCTGTTGAAAGCTTTGTGTGGTCTTTTTCCGACTTGTTAGTAATCTGCCTGGGTATTCTCCATATTGTCATTTGGTTGGTCATGGAGTTACGTTTGAGCTCCTCATGCGGAGACAAGAGATTACATTCCAAAATCTTGAGGAAGCCACAGAATCTTTGAGTTTAAAAACTTTTGCCTCATTTTAGCAGCAATGACTGATCACAATCCATGTTTTCTTATTGTTGATATTTGTTTTACCTCTTTATACATACTATTTTACTTTTTCCTTTTGAGGAAGCTACAGCATTTTCATCATTACATTTTGTCACAACTTATTAATAGATATTTCTGTAACAGTAAATTTTGGTGGCACTTTAAACACAAAGCGAAAGATCCATGTTCCCTTGTCTGAAGAATGTAGTCTAAATAAAACAAGACAAACCAACACGGTCTACAAATCAATCACCCAAATGATTTTCATTACCGAAGTCTTATATTTTATTACAGATGATGCACTGCAAATTTTCACAATCTTTTAAACAAATATGCCAAAGGTTGCATGTGTCCATGGACGAATAAAAGGACATACAAACCTGTCTGTGCCTTAGAGATGCAAACCCCATTCTGGAGAGTTCTTTTGAGTAATTGTTAGAAACCTAGATCTCTTGTTGGGGAGGAAAAGCCTCGAAGAATCTCCTACTGTCTTTATTTAAAGCTGGCAATTGTATACAAGTGAGAGAACAAATTGAAGATTGCAGAATATTGTATTATGTGCAGTGTCATCATTTACATTAGCCATGTCGGATGTTGTGCTCAATGTTTTAAAAGTAATTTCAGCAGTAAACAGGTGGAATGTTTACTCTCCCCTAAACTCTGCTCATCAAATAATTTCACCCCGGTACATTCAGACCAGACACCAGGTGTCAGCTGATCCAGGTAATTCTATGTGCTCACCAATAATCGGAAAGAAACCTCAGTAGAGGGTGAGAAGCTGTTCAGAAAATTTTTACTGTGATGCTGTTGCTAGGGAAACTGCTTCTATTGTGTGTGTGCTGTGTGTGTTCAGAACAACTGTTTCATGTGGAGTCTGCTGCTTAGATGTTGCAGCATGGAAAAACATCACCTGCTCCCCCCTGTTTTTGGTAGGCTTGAGAACAGTGAAGTTTGGAAAAGCCTATCTTATCAGTAGCCTTTCTTTGTTAGTTTCATAATTCATGTGTGTCTTTTGCTTGACATGCCAAAAAATGAAAGAGAAGCCAGTTTTGTTGCCGTAGTGCTGTCTCTGTTTATCACTCCTAGTGACAAGCCAGGATGGCTGGCAGGAGCAGGTAGAAAATTTTGCAATATATCCTGCCCATTCCTCTGCAGATGGGGAGGAGCTTCTTGCAGCGCAGTGCTATAGTACTGCTGTGCAGTGTGTGTGTGTTAGAGGGGAGAGGATTTGAAAACATACTAGGCTCCTTATACTCCACAGACCTTGGCTCCCCAGGGACTCTCCCTGATATGAGTGCACAGTAGGGGGTTGAGGGACGGGCTAAAGATGAGCCAGAGAGAGAAGGGGCTAGCTCTGCCTCCCCTCACATCTCCAGACACTATGCAGGTTGCTCTTGCGTTGTGGCTAAGGTACTACGACAAGTGGTCCAAAAAAGTATTGTGGGACTTTATGTGCGATTTAGGGGTGTTATCCCTGGTGTCCTGGACAAATGATGAATTGGGGTAATTTAAATTCTGCTTACCCAATTCCCCCTTCTCTTCAATTGGAAAAGGCCTTCTTCATTTCTTCTCGTATGCTGCTGGACTGGGTTTCTGTGTGTGCACTGCTAGAGAGGTGTCATGTTTCACGGGGTCAAACCACCCTTGTGCGCCAGGTTACAATGCCACTCACTGAATTTTGGTGATGATGGGGCTTTGGGGCCAAACCTGAGTGGGACTGGGGCAGCCAGCACTGAGCTTCCTCACTACTGCCATGGGGCTGGCTCCTGCACCAGGGGGACGGCACCTGCCTGCGTGGCTGGCTTCACCGTGCTTCCAGCAGCCCTTGTTTACTCTCAGGGATGGAGCATGACACTGCACCTGGGCAAGCTGGGAAGGTGTGGCCTGAATGTGGTGTGGATTCGGCAGGTTAGGCACTGGGGCTAGCAGCTGCAGCGGGGATGGCTTCACAGAGACTGATGGTGTGTATCTGGGGAAAAACTTCTGAGGGTGCCACTTGATATAAACACACATTAACACACACATGAGTTTATGTGAGAACGATTACACGACCACGAAACACGGTAGATGCACAAGCCCCTCTGATCACACACAAGAAGCTTGTGTTCAGTAGCTGTGAACTTTGGGGGCAGCATAGATCAGTTTGATAAAGTGAGCTTTCAACTTTCATGCTGCCTGCCATTCACAATGACTTTTAATTGCTTTTTTATTAATCAAAAAGACCCCAGTTTTTGCTGCCAGATGGTGGACTAGTACTGCTGGATCCTAGACTGCGGTGCAGTGTATTCACATTTGTAGGTTATTGGAGCGAGAGAAATGAAAAAGGGCTTGGGGAGACATGAGCTGACCGCCAAACAATGAAGTTGTGCTTGGACAGCCTTTGGGTGGAAGCCAGATTTAACTTTAATGTACTACATAGCCCTCAATTTTTCCCCTCCAAAAGAGTCTTTGTTGTCCTGATATGTTTTTAGACAGTTTTTTTTTATTTGGTCAACAACATTTCATTCATTTTTTTGTGCTGAATGCATTATTCTGTTGGTTTCCAGGAGACTGACAGCAGTGGAAGTGGAAAAACTTTCTTAATCAGTAAGCACAAGGTGGATGCTATTGCTGTCCACGTTAACCTGAAACAACCTTTGTCTTCAGGCAGGATGCGAAACAATTTAGCCTTTGATGTTTTAGTCCCTGTAACAGAATCCACTCGCTGCTTGGCGCCCCTCTTGGCCAGGTCTGGCATAGCAGCTTTCTTTCTGGGCTAATGCCCGTTGCTGACGGCTGCTGTGGCAGTTTCTCATCCAGTGGCTTGGACCTCTGCCTGGGTCACCATCTAATGTCCACCCCTTCCAGGGTCACAATTGTCCAAACTGAAAGTCCCCAAAATGTCTTTAACCCAAACAAAAATCCTTCCCTCTCTCTGGAGCATTTCCTGTTTTAGGCTTAGCCTCTAGCTCCATTGCTGGGCTCAATAACCCTTGTGATGGAGTCATATGGGGCCAATCGGTGGACCCTGTCCCACCCTATAGTCTGGGTTCCTGCCCAGGGCCCCATATTAAACAGCTAAGTCTGCTCCTTTACCTGTGTGTAGTTTTCCAGGGGCCTCTTCCTACCAAGCCTCTTAAGTTCTCCTCTGGGTCTCTCCATCTCTTTCCTGCTTAACCAGGATCTCTCCCAGGCCTCTCTGTCTGGAGAGCTTTTCCCTACTCTGAGCGTTTTGCCTGTCTCTCTCTCCTGCCCTTTCCTTTCCTTATCACCCCTTAAGCCTGGCTCTCATTCCTATTATTGCAGCCACCTTCTGCTCTTTATGGGGAATTTGCCTGATTCCCCTTAAATGGCGCTCATTCTGAAATCATCAGGTTTGCTTAGCCCCAGGCTCTCCAGTCAACAGGGAAAGCTATTCGGTTACAGTCTCTCTTGGTCAAGTGAGAGCCTCTGTAGAAAAGCATGTGGGAAACCATTCAGTTAAAAAATGATTTCTGGAAGTTGATTGTATATGTTCTATTTGCGACTGTTAGTTGCTGAGTTTAGGTTTGCTAAAGCTAACACAACTCAGTTCTAGGGTTTTTCCTGCTTCATATTAAAACAAATAGTTTTTCTTATTCAGAAAAGCACATAAATACATGCCTAATTTTAAGCAGATGCGCAAGTCCCAATTAGACACAAGCTTTTGTACTTTTCTGAGCAAAGATGAACTAAAGAACATGCTGAAATGCTTTCCTGTATCCATGCCAAAATTAACACAGCCATAAATGCCTTTACCCTACATTGGACGCTTGTGACTCTTCAGTGTGGAATTGAGAAGTGATACAAACAATGGAAGGAGACTGTCAGGACATTTTAAAACATCTTGGGAGTTTTCAAAGGCAGAAAGGGGAGTTAGTCACTCAAATCCCAGCGACTTTCCCCCACAGTTATAAATAACATGATCAGTAGAAAAAATGGCAGAGATGAGTGAAGGCATTGCAGTAAAAAAAAATGACTTATAAAAGTAGCAGAGCCAGAGGTGAAAGGAAAGAAAGAATAGAGTTAGAAGAGATCAAAGAAGACAAGCAAGTACAGAGAATTTGTGCTCAGTAAATTGGAAATTATTTGATTGTTCTCATTCAGAGATGCTTTCGCTACAAATAACACACAGAATTCAGCAAGGTGAATGAACAGCCAGACCCTGTGTGCATGTGTTTGAATGGCACTTTGAGGCTACAGAACATCTCAAGACTCTGTAAGACAGAGAACAAATTATTTTTATCTTAAACAGTGGCCTCCACAAAATACTCCTTTGAGAAATTGGAAAGAGAGGCTAACTCTTTCAAGAATGAGTGCTTCAAGTTTTTCCTTAATAGAAATAGTTATATGCTGTATGCAGAGATGACAAATTACAAGGTAAGAAGAGATGATTGATGTAAATGGAAAAGAATTTATAGAAATACTGGGTTATTCAGCATCTTTTCCTGGTTAATGGGAAAATGAAAACAGGCTTGTAACATCACAAAAAAGGAATGGCATTTCACACAAAATATTTTTCAGGATGTTGATGTGTGGTTCTAAGAAACCAAGACTAGGGAGCTCTTTATAGGAGAATGAAGAGCTTGACATTTCACCAAGAGGCTGTGATTTGAAAAGACAAATAAATATAAAAATGTGTGTGAAATGTTTAAAATATTTGGATTTTTAATACCCCCTTCCTTTTCCTAAAAAGAGATCAGTATATTTCCCCCTGTGGATTAATGGATGTTTTATTTATAGAAGAGGTGTGTTCCTTTCTTAAGCACTCATTTAAAAGGGTTCAATTAAAATGCAGTATAACTTAGGTATGTTGTCATTTTAACAGGCTGTTCTTCTTAATCATTAAAATACAAACTTGGCACTGTTCAGAAAAATGTTATTTGAAAAATCAAATAGCGCACATTCTCCTCTCCTTGTGATTCTTCAGCCTGAATGAATTGCAGAGAGACCCTGTGATGAGAAGAAAAGGCTTCAACAAGAATAGGAAGGGGCTTATAGTCCTCTTCCTACAGGAACTTCACCTGTCCTTACTGTGGATTTGGTTGACGGAGGCTGAGATACTGCATCAGTTCATGTACCCATGTAATGGAAGTTTTTCCACTGTTTAGCTTGGCTGAGTCTTCTGCTTGTAGGGTACATTTTGTATCAAAGGCAATGCCCCCCTTTAAGCCCTGATTCAACAAAGCACTTCGTATGAAATCTGGGGGGAAGATTTGCATGGTTGGAATATTAAAATCAATTGTTATAACCTATTAGTATTTAGGAAGGATCAAGTGGGTAAAAGGAGGGGGAGTGGCACTGTGTTAAAAATGGCATAACCCAGTTTCCAAGTCACTGACACCTCAGAAACAAATGATTTTGTATGCTTCTAGATCAGTGTCCTACAGATAAAATACAAGATTGGGTGCTACTTGGTGTCCGCTACACTCACCAAATCGTACTAGAGAACAGGATGACCCGCTTTTGAAGCACCTGTCACATGTAGGGGGAAAAAGCTATATTATCATGGGGAACTTCAATCATAAATTCCTTGAGTGACACATGCTGGAGGTCTTATGCTGCCACTACTAAAACAAAGTTGGAATTTCTAAATATTATAAATGGCCATTTTCTAACTAAAAAAGCATTGCAACCAACATGGAGGAATTTTATAATAGACTCAGCTTAACAGATAAAGAGAACTGATCACAGAACGAAAAATTTGTGCTTATTCAAGTGCTGCTTCCTGTGTGCCTTCACAGATAGATACGCATGGGCTTCATGCTCCTGAGACTGCAGGTGTGTCGTAAGTAGTGTTCTGTGGTCCATGCACAGGCAGCTGCTCCCCTTGTGCTCTAAACCGAGGGCATAAAGGGTGGCATGGACTGATGCCTCTCCGGTTCCTTCTTATTGCCACATGTCAAGAGTCTTGAGGTTTAAGAACTGTATCCCCTGTCCCTGTTTCTTCTCCATCAGCAATGAACTCTTGCCTTTATGGCCTTGGAGAGGCTCAAATTGCTGCTAAGTGCAGCATCTGCTGTTCCTTTCTTCCTCAAACCCACGAGGGACATGACCTCTGTCTGCGAAAGCACCTTCTGGAGAACACCATCAGTCCCCAGTCAGATCCAGGCCAGGGACACCTCCATGCACAGCGGCCTCAGACTGAGAGCAGCGCACCTCTGAGCATAAGCTTTGGAGTCGAGGCTAGAACAGTTAAGCCTGAGAAACCCTTTTATGAGAGGTCATGGCCACACCTATTCTCCTCATCTCGGTCCTAAGGAATTAAATCTGCATAAACGTTGTCGAAGAAGGAAAGGTGTGAGGGAAGAAGAATCTGGTGGTACCACCTCCAGTTCTGTCTTATAGGCCAAAAGATCGACACTTGTCAGTCCTGTCTGGGAGCTCCATATTGGACCTCCATTTGATGGTTCCAGTACACTCCAACTGGGATTGTCTGAGTACCAGACCAGATCCTGGGTCTGTCAGTTCCCACCTCAGAGACTCCATGAGCTCCATGAAGATCTGAGTCTGAAGGCTTTATCTCACTGGATTATATTTTTGCTCTGCCCTATCCTCAATCCCCTCTTCTGTTGGGCCCAGTCCTCCTTACAGAGGTTTCCACGCCAGAAACCACTTTGAGGAGAAGGGGATCCTCCCCTTCTGCATCCACAAGTCAGAGAATTCTTCCGCCAGTACCAGCAGTAGAACAGGAGCCTACCTTTTCATCAAATGAATCCAATGCTCGAGAGAAGCCTTCCCCATGAGGGAATCAAGCCCAGAACCTATAGGAGGTCTTGGAGCCATCCTTCTCCTCGTGGTTATGAGTACCCAAGGGACCAATGCTTTGGGGCTCCTCCCAGCCACTCAATCCTTCCTGCTGGCCTTACTGGGCCCCGTTGGAGCCGTATAATAGACGACATGGATCCATGCAAGAATCACACTGGAGTTTGCAGAGGAAGAAATCAAACCTGGTCCATCATTCATGAAAGTTGTCATCCTTCTCACCCGATGAGGCAGTTGCTATATCATCCCATTCCCTGCCTGATGACCACAGGCAATACCAGTAACTGTTACAGAGCATGGCAACTGAGGTCGAGTTGCCAACTACCAGGCATTGTTAACAAAGTACAACTTCCTAAAATAGTCTAAATTTCTGAAATTCTGAGACAAACTTCCCAGGGAAAAGAGGGCACAGGTCCAAGCCCTTGTTGGTGAAGGCAGGTTGGTGTCTAAGACATCATTTCAATCAGCAGTGGATGCAGCTAATGCTGTGTTTAGAGCTGTAGTCATGAGGCGAGAATCATGGTTTTGCTTTTTGGTTCACCAGGGAGGCCCAGAAAACCACTGAGGACTTGCCCTTTGAATCTAATATCTTCAATGAGAAGACTGAGTCACTATACTCTCTTAAGGACTCTAAGACAACACTCTGCTCCCTGGGCATTTACACTCTGGCCCCAAAGAGAAAACACCACACGCAAGCTTACAGGCCTAGAAACCCCCACCTCAGCATTTTATCACTAGAGCCTTTATGAACCACTACACAAATGACAAATGTTTCAGAGACACAGGTCTGCAGCTTCCTCCACCTCGATGACCGCTGCCCAGTCCCACCCACCATCCAAGGGTTTGTTTTGATGGGACACTCAAGGTTGCCTACAGATATTGATGCTATGCCATATTGCCCCCCAAACCTTTGATGGTCACCTTACCCACTTTGAACACAAGTGGAGGGCAATAACAGACAACTGTACTACAGTTAAACTCAGTTGTGAACCAGAGTGAATGATCTCACCTCCCCCCCACAAATTCCTTTCCCAGCCCCTTCTCAGGGACCACTCTCCGGAGGAGATGCTTATTCAGGACAGAAGGTGAACTCTCTCTCCTTCAGAAAGGAGCCATAGAGAGCAATCAAGGGAGGGGTTTCTACTCCCCATATTTCATAGTTCCCAAGACAAATGGAGTATGGAGACCAATTCTTGATCTATGCCAACTAAATGTCTTTATTGGCAATGAAAATTCTGCATAATAATAGTGGCATTAATAATTCAGTTCCTGGAGGAAAACACATGGTTCATGTCCCTTAAACATAAAAGATGCTTACTTTCATGTGCATGTTCACCACTCACACAGAAAGTTTCTCAGATTCACACTTGAGCAAGAGCACCACCAGTTTAGAGTACTCCCATTCGGGTTGGCGACAGAACCCCATGTCTTCATGAAGTCTTCTCTGTTGTGTCGGCCCAGATGAGACACAATGGCTACACTGTCTTCCTATATCTGGATGACTTGTTACTAATGGGCAGATCAAGTCAAGAGGTCCAGTTGGTGACCTTATTTTTACTACACTTTGACATCATTGGGGTCTGTGTAAATGAAGAACAGTCCAATTTGGATTAGGACTATAGATTTCATAAATGCAACCCCAGACTTGTCCTCAGGAAAGGCCGACCTCCCTGTAGGCAGTTCTCAGTCCATGGGCAGCCTGATAAATCAAGTTACCCTTAGACCTCGTATCACAATCAGGGTCTGTCTTTCCCTAGTAGGCCACATGGCCATACACAATGTCATTTGCCAGACACCATCTCTGTTGCTTGCAAGCCTGACTTCAGTCTGTTTACTCACTGGACAAGGACAACATGAATCCCAGGGTAAAGGTCCAGCAAAAGGTCAGAGCCTCTCTCTTACAGGGGACAAAACCAGACCAGGTGTGAGCAGGAGTCCTCTGTTTTCCAGCCAAACCCACTCAGCCATAATCACATATGCATCTTTTCACATGGACAAATCACACAGCACCAGGCACATGCTCCCCAACAGAGGCCAGAATGTATATCAGTCTGCTGAAGATGAAGGCAGTTCACCTAGCCTGCAGCTCATGCTCGCCCCTCGTATGGTCCCATTACTTCCGGATAATATTGGACAGCATGATGACTGTCTGTCTTTTATATAAACAAACAGGATAGAGTGATATTTCTTCCTCTGAGGATCGAAGCAGTGAATTTATGGAACTGGTGCATCAAGAACCCCATAGCACTCCCAGCAATATAGCCTCCCTGGTGTACAGAATACTCTGGAGGACAATCTCAGCAGAAACTTCTCCACAGACCATGAGTGGGAAGTTCATAATTCGGTCTTGATGAAAATCTTCACCCAGTGGGGAACACCATCTTGGAACCTGTTTGCCTCCCAAACAAACAAGAAATTCAATCTCCACTGTTCCAGAGTAGTATTAGGCCAAGACTCCAGGGGCCCTTTTGTTATCCTGGATGGACTATCTAAGGTACACCTTTCCTCCCATTCCCCTGCTATTCCATGTTCTTAGGAAAATTTGCCATGACAGGCCCAGGTTATCTTCATCACATCTCATTGGCCCAGATTGTTTTGGTTTCTAGACTTTCTACAAATGTTGTCCCATCTATATTTGACCTTTTCTGGTTCTGTTGACTCAGAAGAAGGGCAGGATCAGACATCCCAACCCAGACCTTTTTCATCTCACAGCCTGATATTTGGATGGGCGCCAGACTTAGAACGTTCTATGTTCAGAGGTCAGCTGAACTATCCTCAGTCACAGCAAAAATATCTCCACTAGAAAATGCTGTCTAGCTGAGTGGAGGTGTTTACCTACCTGGTCACAATGGAAACAGTTGTCACCAGAATTGGCAGGTATCCTTGTCATTTTAGACTATCTTCTGTCACTCAAAATGTTGGGGCTTTCCATTAGCTCACTGAAAGCCCACCTGGCAGCTGTAATTGTGCCTTCCATCCTTTGATGGAATGCCACTCTACCTTTACACACCCTATCACAATTCAATTCCTGAAAGGCTTCATTAGGATCTTCCTGCCTGTGATGAAGCCCACACCACAATGGGGCCTCAGCCTGGTACTCTCAGCTCTCATCAGACCATCCTTTGAACCGATGGCTATGTGTTCCATGTCACATCTTTCCATGAAAGTTGCTTTCTTAGTTGCTGTCACATTGGCTAGATGGGCGAGCGAACTGGGAGCACTCATAGCTGTCCTTCATATTTCACACAGAGAAGGTTTCTCTTCCTCTCCACCCAAAGTTAATCTCCAAGATAATTACCGAGTTTCACACAAACCAACCTATTCACTTACTAATATTCTTCCTAAAATATGATGCTTCCAGTGAAGAAAAGAGACTACACTCCCTCAATGTCAGATGGGCCTTGGCCATGTATCTGCAAAGACCAAAACTGATTTGGAAAACACTGAGGCAGTTTGTTTGTTACCATAGCAGAGCTATCATGAGGACAAGCATTATCAACTCAGAAAGATTCTAAGTGGCTCTCTGGATGTGTCATTCAGCGTTATCATTTGGCACACATTCCTCTTCCAGATAGGGTAAAGGCCTACTACACTAAAGCAAAAGCAACCTCAGTGGCATCTCTTTGAGATGTACCAATAGTGGGCATTTGGAATGTGGCTACTTGGAGCGCCATCCACACTTTTACAAAGCATTATGCCCAAGTCCAGGTTTTTTCAGCACATGCAGCTGTGGAGTAAGCAGTGTTACACACGTCCATACCAACTGCATCCTCACACCTTCCTCCTGTTTGAATACTGCATATCAAAAAACAATAGGGAATACACATAGGGACCAGCACTTGAAGAAAGGGAGTGTATGTACCTGTAACTGGAGGTTCTTTGAGATGTGTGGTCTCTCTGTATTCCACTACCCATCCTCCCTTTCCTCTGCTTCAGATCATATCTGATTTGTATCAGATAAGGAGAAGGAACTAGAGAAGTGTTGGTCCATGCCACTCTTTATGCCCTCAGTTCAGAGCATGAGGAGAGCACCTGTGTGTGTGCGGACCATTGGAGACTACTTGCTACAAATCTCTCATTTCAGGTGCAGGTAGCACATGCATACCCTCGTGTGGAATACAGATAGGGACCGCACATTTTGAAGAACCTTCATTTACAGATAAGTAGCCTCCATTTGCTTAGATTCAAGTTGTCATGACTTGACTGCATTTGTTGTGTTCAAACAAAATGAAGTCCAAACCACTAATATATATACTTGGTGCTCTACATAGGCCTGTTTCATGAAGCTGAGAACAATTATGAACCATATCTACTGGAAGACAGAATGTAAACAGAAAATGTGAATGATAAATGGGAACTATTTAAAAATATTTTACTAAATGCCCAAAAAGCCACAATCAAGGCAGGCAGCTATATTGGTTAAAAAAACAAATCTGGCTTAGCAGACATGCAAAAACACCTATTAAAAATATGTACATATAACAAACGGAAAAAAGGGAAATTTGATAATCATGAATATAAATCAGGAGCTAGAAATGGTAGAAGACTGATAATGGAAGCAAAAGGACACAAGGAGAAATCAAAGGCCTGTAGAATTAAGGACAATAAGAAGGATTTAAAAAATATATATTAGGAACAGAAGGAAACCTAACAATGGTATTGTTCCATTATTAGATGGAAATGGCAGAATTGTCAATAATAATGCAGAAAAGAGAAATGTTCAATTTCTGTTGTGTATTTGGGGAAAACTCCAGATTATGTTTTCATATCATATGATGATGATTGATTCCATTCCAACAGTAATTCATGAGAAACTTTGCTGAATAGGGACGGATTTAAACAGATGCTTAAGGTTAAGCAAGTGCTTTTCTGAATTGGGGCCTCAGTCAGTGAACTGGATATGACACCAACTATAGTGGTAGTTTTCTATGAAGATGATACCACCTATGACTCTGTTGTGAAAGAAAGGACTGTTCTGGTTAAGTGCAGAGACTAAATGGGTTTGCACTGGTATTTTGCTCAGTTTTTGTTTTAATTTATTCAAGATAGCTTAGCTCAAATGTAAAATCTGGGCTTTCCTTAATTGGATTCTTTATTTAAAAATGCATCTGTTTCTCTTGTATACATTACACAAAAATGTTGTTATAAACCTAATATACGTATATTTACATAGTCCATGTGAGTTCATCCATACTAATTTTTAAAGTACTCCTAGTAAATAGTAAACGTATTTATTGTTTATATAGCACCCCAACATGCGAAATGTTTACCAAGTTAGTGTGGTTATCTAAATTCTACTGTTAAGTGAGGAGGGGAAAAGGAATATTAATGTTCCGTATTAATGTTCATGGCAGGGGCAAGAATAGTGCAAATGGATTTATAATTCATAATGTGACACATGCAATTCAATCCATTAGCTTTGTGAACAGAGTGTGATAGTTAAACCCAACAGTATTATTATAAAGTGAAATAAAATACTCAAGAGGAAAGTGTATTTTAAAAACACTTTCACTAATCCACACTCAATTCCAGCTGTTTTTTATGCTGTTGCTTCTTAAAAACAGACAAAACCCAATGTTGTTAGAAAAGTTTGTGTGTGTGTTTTCACTCAACCATTACTGAAAAACTTGCTCAGACTTCCAATACGTTAAACATATTGCGTTGAGGCAGAAACCAATGATAAGCATCCTCTGCCCCAGGTTAACATTTAGGAAACTTATATCTGCATATTAGAGCATGGGAACTGTTTTACAACTTTAGTTATAGTGGGTGCAACCAGTCTGATTATAATAAATAAAGACACCTAGGAAGAATGATACTCTTTGAAATAGCTTGTGACATTCCTGGATTGGCTTCGTTCTTGGTCGTTATCATCAGAATACAATGAGCCATGTTCATCCTAGGGCCTACATGGGTTTGGAGCCTGGCTGAAGGCCTTAGGAGCCCCAAATTAAGGGATTACTGTGGCCGTGAAAGGGGACAGCAATGGCAGGGAAGGGGCATGGCTATGCAGTGCCCGGAAGATGTGTTGATACACTGTCCCCCAAACAAGTGCTACCTCAAACATAAAGAATCATTCAATTTATTTTCTTCCAAATAACTGTACAATAGCTGGGGCTGATCATAGACTTTACTGTGAAATCTCACTGTCTCTTCCTGTTTATTTCCTCTTTGTTCCCATGGTGAGTATGCCTGTCTCTGGCAGACTCTGGGGCCCTGTTCTAGTTAAACATTTCCATTATTTCTCTTACATCAAGACCATTCAATCTCTGTCTTGTTACGTCAGCTCCCCTAGCCCTGGCAGCATTCAAGGTGAGGCTGTAAAATATAATCAGTTTGTAGAATGACATTACTGTCTCTATCCTATTTATAACAGCCGAACATCTTGCTTTTTTGGCGGCCATTGCACATTGAACAGACATCTCCACTGAGCTGTCCACAGTGACGTCTAGATCTCTCTCCTGAGAGGTTCCAACTAATTTAGAATCCATCAGTATGTAAGAATAGTTTAAATTATTCCTTCTAATGTATGTTATCTTGCACCTGTCTACACTAAATTTCATCTGTCACTATGTGGCCCATTTATCTAGCTTTCTTAGGCCATTCTTGAGTTCCTCACAATCCTTCTTAATCTTGACCTAAGTTTGTGTTACAGAACTTCGCTATCCATCCATTTTTCTTTTTAACATTATTCTAACTGGCCTCTTAAATACACACAGTACTATAGAGGATGATCCTGCTTCATTGGAAAGATTAAGAACAGCAGGATTACCACAGCATAAACTGTGTGCATGTGTACAATACATACCATGTATATGTATTCTGAAAATGTCATAAAGTATTGTTTAAAAAAAAACCCAATTTTTATTTTCCTAATCAAAATCTGGTATATGGCATTGTCTGCATGTGGCAGGTCTGGAAAATAAAAGTGAGAGGATTCTTATGTATAATTGTATTGCAGTCAAAAACAGCCCGTCATTACTTTACAAGGCTGTTCTGAAGATTCCAGAATATGGAAATGATGATGAGCGGTATTTCACAAACGGGGTATTTACTAGGACTCATACCAATCTGTGATCAGCTTAAAGTGATGTTATAATAGGATCAGCCATTTAACAGTTAGAAATTTTTTTTTAAATTTCTATTATGGATTTCATATCTTGCAGAACTGATTATATTTGGTAAGGACAAGTTGCCTTGTGAATTTTGTTTAACTGTCCCACAGAAAAGAAAAATGCATTTTAGTTGTAAGATTTATTTATGGAAGTTCTATAATTGGATCTTGAATTTCAATACTACCATCCTACTTTGGAAATTTGTTGTTAACATTTGTCAGAGTTGTATTGATCTATTTGCTTTACTTGAAATCATCCTTTTCCCCCTGTAGTTTGTGCATTATAACATAATACAAAGCTATTGACTTCAATGGGAACAGAGTTAGGCCAATGCTGGGCATGTCTGAAAGCCTCACCCCAAATGTTTCAGGTCCTATTTCTTCTAATGCTTACAAAGTTGGTATCACAAATATGAAATGAGTGTATTTATACTCTGATTGGTTAGCCCTTTAGACCAGTGGATCTAGTACTCTTGACTTTTTTTGTTTCACATGTCTCATGTTCCAGCTTCTTAATCAAGAAAGCGTTTACTTTTGAGGAAGAAAGAGGCATGGTTCTCAGACTATATAAATGTAAAAAAGTTTGAGTTAGAAGGGCCTCTTTGGCTTCAACTGCAGACAGAATCATTATTGGATCATCTCCACTCTCAGTAACAGTGATGATTGAAGACAGAAGATTATTGCACAGGATTTTTTCTGTAGATGTAGGTTCCACACGCACTCATACTCAAGGCATAAACAAATCTTAGGCCTGGTCTACACTGGGGGGGTGATATCGATCTAAGATACACAACTTTAGCTACAAGAATAGCGTAGCTGAAGTTGACGTATCTTAGATCGACTTAGAATCACATACTTCGTGTCTTCGCGGTGCGGGATCGATAGCTGCCGCTCCTCTGTCAACTTTGCTTCCGCTTCTCGCCGAGCTGGAGTTCAACAGTCGACGGGAGAGCGATCGGGGATCGATTTTATCGCATCTACACTACACACGAGTAATCAATCCCCGATAGATCAATTGCTATCCGCCTATCCGGTGAGTAGTATAGATGTACCCTTAAGCAGTGACCATAATCTCCTTACAGCAAACTTCTCCATCATTGACATCTGTAATCAGAACATGGTAATGCTTAAGCTATCATTCCAGATCATGTAATAAAGAATAATTGATCCAGATCATCAGCTAAAGCTGAGGAGTGCATAATACAGTTTAGGAGGCAGGGTACTGTCTGGATCATTTCTGGCTGTGTACTTGGCCTGTCACCCCATGTAACTTAGAAAAGTCCAAGTTATGCTGGCTAGTTAGTTTCCTGTTGCCAGTGCATGAATCCCTGGCCCTGAAAAATGCAGTCCTGAGTGAACAGGTGAGGAAAAAGGAAATTTGAAGCTGATGCAGAAGTACAGAGAGGAAACAAATGATCATACCTATGCATGAAAACAATGCAGAGTAAATTGTAACACCTGCACTGAGGTAGAAATTCCAGGTGGAAATGTCTTGCCATTGCTCAGGTGCAGACCCGAATAGTCTGAAAACTACCACACATGGATTTAAAATGTAGCATTGAAGCGTGAAACAAGTTTACATTGTGCTACAACATGACTGGGGAGAGGTCTGTTTGTGGGCTGCCTAGTCAGGCTGGCCAGCTTGCTACCATTTTGGGGGGGTTATATGGGAGGGAATGGATATTGTGCTCTCTGACCCCACTCCCAATACAGCTACTTCCAAAGGTTTGCAGCTCATTCTTCTCCCATTTCATCCTTGCCAAACAACTGTGTTTCCATGTTTCTGATTCAGCTACTGTGCAATACAGCCAAGATGTCTAAGCAAAAGACTTCACATTGTTTTGTTATGGAATTAAATAAGCTTTATGCTAATTCAGCTTTCTAATTAGTATGCACTTAACAGCAGCCAGCGTGTCACTTCAGAATATGATGTGTTTTCCCCAAACTTCCTTTTGAGACTTGCATTAAAGTGCAGGCTCCACTGTCTCTATCTACTGCATGCTAATCCTTAGTTACCCAGGAGAACTTTTCCATTCATCTTTGTATTGGGAGCTTGCGTGTTTATGGAGACACTTTATTTATTTATTTCCAATAAGTTTGCTGCAGGGTGATGGATTGTTACTAAGTGCTGCCCAAATATAGAATCCAGGATTCCAGAGTAGAGCGTTACGTGACACCCTAAAGGTAAAAGCACCATTTATTGCAACGGGTAAAGGAGCAGGCAGGCACTAGAATTCATGACTTGTGGTACTTATACAAAGCTAACTCTCATGGCAGCCGCATGCCTGCAGCTGCACTGGAGACTAAATGAACCAAAAAGCCTCTTTGCAAGATGTGTTAGTTGGTATATAAAACTCATACTTTTCCCTCTAAATGTTTATTTTGACATATTTCAGGGGATGAGGAAGTATAACGTGCTGCTGTTTTTTTGACTTACATATTAAAGTTGGTGCTAAAATTTTCCATTTATTTTTGTGCGTGTACATTTGTAAGACTTGTGCTGACAACAGGGCACAGCATTTGTCTTCCCGAACAATTGATGGTTATCTTACATAATTTGTTTCTCAAAGGCACCCAGTTCCCTGAGGTACATTTCAAATCAGGGTACGTGGCAGACGCGCTGTATTTCCAGTGTCCTTAACAGTCTCTTAACAGAAAAAGGACTTCCTTTTTTTTTCTTTCTTTGCAGAGACAATGTGCCCATATAAAGCCTGAGCCTGCAAACTCTTATTTATGCAACCAACAAGCCTCACTGAGCTTCAGTGGGACTACTAACGAAAGTGAGGATGTGCAGGATTGGCCCCACTGTGTTTGAGTGACTTCCTTAATAGTGATTCTTCTCAGCAACATTCACTGGCCACAGTTTTCAGATGGGACTAGTGATTTTGGATGTCTCCATTTTTGGGTGCCTGATTTGAGACCCCTCAAAAGAACCTGATTTTCACAGTGTGAGTGCTCAGTGTTTTCTCTGACAATTGGACCCCTTTAAAGTGTCTCAAGTTGGACAGCCAGAAAGTGAGGTATTCCAAATCACTAGTCCCTTTTGAAAATCATGACCTTGGAGGAAGTTACGGACCCAGTTTATGTTGTTGTTTTTTGTAAGTTCAGGAGTCAAGCCCCTTTAAGGTGTCTCACTTCAAAAATTACCACTTGGTAATGGTGCCTCATCGTTTGGCTACTGTTTTTTAATAAATGATGTACATACTTTGGGCTCCTCCAAACAAATGAAAAGCATGCAAGAAAAAAGAGAGGCATACCAACTTGTCAATAATTTGAAATAAACTTTTAAAATTAACATCTCGTTCCTTTACCAGACTTATGAGGCTACAGAAGTCCAAGTAAGTCTGTGGTGTTAAGTTTCCTTGCATGTCCTGTGTGCCAAATTCTGCCCTTAGTTACATCCCTGTAAATCCAGAAAAACTCAAGTGAAGTCACTGACGTTACTTAAGGCTTACCCAAGTGTAGGTGAGAGCAGAATTTCCCCAGAATGTGTGCACTATGTTCTAGCTGCTCTGTCATTCCTTCTAGGCTAACTAAAGTATTCCTAATCCATTATGAATTGACTATAATGGATTATTTTGCCATAAGGAAAAAGATGTAAAGCCCAGACTCTTCCAGAAAGCCTAAAACTGTTCCCAAATGTTATGCATTTTTAAAAGAACCTTGAAAATAAGCAGCTATTTAGAAGTTGATATTTTATAACCAAATATTACACTCACCTTTGTAACTTGTATTTTAGGCTTTTAAATATTGAATAATAGAGTGTGCTTTGACAGAGTGTTTGCCTACAGTTATTGCCTAATGGAACCATTAGCTTCATTAAAGTGGCAGTGATAGAAATTAGCACATTCGGATTGATAATGATGACTTTTATGCTAGTTTTCTAGTTCTGTCTCTATTTAATACCATAGGAGGAAGATGCTGGAATCCTGTCCTTTTGACATTCTGTAGGATAGAAGTCTTGAGCTGAAAACGTCTGAATAATCTGATGACAAAGATTTGCTTGCAGATGGCCAGGGCCGGCTCTGGCCTTTTTGCTGCCCCAGGCAAAAAAGCCTCCTGCCGACCCCCGACCCCCAGCGGGGAGCGCGGCAGGGGAGGGCGCCAAGCCCGGCCGTGGCCCCGCTCTCCCCGGCCAGCCAGAGTGCTGGGAGGAGGGCAGCCCCGCTCTCCCCAGTCTGCCAGAGCGCCAGGAGGAGGGCGGCCCCGCTCTCCCCGGCCGGCCAGAGAGCTGGGGGAGGGCGGCCCCGCTCTCCCCGGCCGACCAGAGTGCTGGGGGAGGGCGGCCCTGCTCTTCCTGGCCGGCCGGAGTGCCGGGGGGAGCCCAGCCGCGGCCCTGCTCTCCCCGGCTGGCCGGAGCGCCGGGGGAGAGCGGCGAGCCTGGCCGGGGCCCCGCTCTCCCCGACCGGCCGGAGCGCCGGGAGGAGGGCAGAGAGCCCGGCTGCGGCACCGCTCTCCCCGGCCAGCCGGAGCGCCGGGAGGAGGGCGGAGAGCCCGGTCGCGGCCCCGCTCTCCCCGGGTGAGCGCCGCTCCCCTCCAGGTGCCGTCCCACATGCTTGGAGGGCTGGTGCCTGGAGCCAGCCCTGCAGGTGGCATAGCAGAGTCAGTAGTGTGTCCAGAGGTGAAAGTAAGCTAGTACGGGCCAAAACGGAGGACCAGTAAGAAAAGGTGCAGTCTGACTCCTCCTCCAGCCAGGCTGACAATGCTAGGCTCCGTGCTTTCCCCCTGCCTGGCTCTCAGCAGTGGCTGCAGGGGCTCCCCTCTAGCTTGGAGCCGTCTGAGAGGGAGAAGCAAGCCTACCCCCTGCATAAGAATAGTTTAAACTCAGCTGTGCCATTCAGCCCCCGGGGTTAGAAGCCATTTCTGGCATCCTTGTTAATTTCACTCAGTTGCTGGGGGTCAAGGGGGGGAGGGTGTGTTTGACCATGGCAGGGGCAGTTCTTTTCTGCCCCCGGGATGAGGGGATCTCTCCAATACTAATATACACAACAAATACAAGCATTTGGCTGCACAGCTTAAATCCTCCCCACCCCCCACTCAGCAGGGGCTCTCCCCTCTAGCTGCCTGCATAAGAACATAGGGCGCAATCTCAGATCTCTTTTTGTTTTGTCCTGCCTGCAGAGTGCAGAGGCTGAAATTGACAAAACTTTCTCTAGGTATCTTGTATATTTCATGAAGGCTATTCCAGTTGGCCTTCATTCACCCCTGCCCTGCCTTCCCCTGCTACTAGCCACCCACTGGTGTGCCCCCTGCACTCTTTTATGTGCCTGGAAGGGAGATTAAAAAATCCTTGATATCTGACTTGCTAGGAAATAGGGAGGATCTAGGGAAAGCGGGGCACTGGTGGGCATGGTGGGAATGGTGCAACGCAGTCCCTTGCCCCCCTGGCTCCCACCATGTGGGGGTATGGCACTCAAAACTTTGGAACATCCACATGAATGTCTTCCTGGGAAAACAAAATCTTCTTGTCTTGCTTCACAGATCTAAATCTACTCTGATCCAGGTATGTTCTAAATGTATATGTACAGTATGGATGGATCTCTCAAAAAAGATAGCTCTTCAGTATAGGAGTTGGACCAACAGCCCCCTGGGGAAGGACGGACTCCATTAAGCAGCACACATTAAGCAGAAGTTCCTGAGGTGTTAGCCCAGAAACACTTGTCTCCCCTCCCTTCCCCCCAAAAGGGCACTGGCACCTTCCCCACAGGACAGTAACACATACTGTATGTATGTGCATGAATGTGTGTGTCACAAACAATGCAGCTGCAGCCTGCCGCCGCCTGCCCTGACCCCAGCAACCGGCCCCTGCTATTGTATGATAGTCGTATTGGAGATCCCCTCATCCAGGGGCAGAAAAGAACTGCCCCTGCCATGGACACACACGCTCCGCTTCCCCTCACCCCCAACAACTGTGAATGAAATTAACAAGGATGCCAGAAATGGCTCCTAACCCCGGGGGGTGAACTGCGCAGGGAACAGCTGAGTTTAAACTGTTCTTATACAGGGGGTAGGCTTGCTTCTCCCTCTCAGCCAGTTTCCCTGCTGCAAGCTAGAGGGGAGCCCCTGCAGCCGCTGCTGAGTGCCAGGCAGGGGGAAAGCACGGCCTAGCATCGGCAACCTGGCTGGAGGAGGAGGGAAGACATGGAGAAAAATGTTACAGTGAGTTTTCTCTTTTTCAGGCTTATTCCAATATTAAAGTTTTATTACAGACAGTATTTTTAGTAGTAGTAGCAGCTTTATTTTCTATATGTATGTCATGCAATGGGAGGGATCCATGAAGTAGGTAGGAGAGGTGGGTTGCTTGCGATTGGACCATATGGGTAAGAAATGTAAATTACTTTCACCCCTGCCTAAATCCAAGGGCTCCCAGCCGCCTCTGCAGCTGGTAGCTCCGGGGGTGATTTAAAGGGCCCAGGGCTCCTAGCTTCAGCCGGATCCCCAAGCCCTTTAAATCCTGATTTAAAAGCCCCGGGATTTAAAGGCCCCACCTCTTCCAGTTGAGGCCCCTCCCCCTCCGCAGGACTCTTGGAGTACCGGTAAATCCTTTAAGTTACTTTCACCCCTGAGTATGTCTAACAATTTTTTAAATATATAGGCTTTGTGTTCCATGTCTTCTTCCTCACATGTGGAAGAAGGAAAGTATCTGGTATGGGAACTTCTGATCACTCTTTGATGACCTTGCAATAGTAACACATGTTCATGACAATGAGGCTTAATTATTCTAACTTCCTCCTTAACACAGCTTCCCTGTTGCTTTCAGCTTGTTTAGAATAGAGCAACTAGCTTTCCCTCTGCTTTGAATAACCATGTGTCTATTACATGCACTCAGCTGTCTTCACACTCCTTGCCTAGAACCTGGCAGAGAGACTGTAAACTGACACTGCTGATTTGTAAAGATCTTTATGAGGTATTCCTTGGTTGAATTTTGCCACTTCCCTGCCACTGCCTTGACCCTAATTCTGAGTATGTGTACTCTGATCTCTATAGCATTTGTATCTTCGTGTAGGTCTACACTTACCCAGTAGTTCGCGGCAAGCAAATCGAACTTCTGGGTTCGACTTATCGCATCTTGTCTGGACGAGATAAGTCGAACCCGGAAGTGCTCGCCGTCGACTGCGGTACTCCTGCTTGTCGAGAGGAGTACGCGAAGTCGACGGGGGAGCCTGCCTGCCGCGTCTGGACCGAGGTAAGTTCGAACTAAGGTACTTCGAACTTCAGCTACGTTATTCACGTAGCTGAAGTTGCGTACCTTAGTTCGAATTGGGGGGTTAGTGTAGACCTGCCTTTTGAGTCTGCACAGCTGGTCAGGCTTTTCTAGAGATGGGTATAGAACTTGCTTCCTCTTGACATTTCAGTTCATCTGTCCCCACTTCAAAACAGACATAACTCCTCTGTCCCCTCCAAGTTCTTTTTCAGTCTGACCACTCTTCTCCCCACATTTTGATTCTCAAAATTCAGGGCAGGGACCGTGTCCTCATTTGTGAGCGTTTGTGTCCAGCACAATGGGATCCCAATCCTGACTGGAGACTGAGCACCGTATCAGTTATAGAACCTTTCATTCTTCCTCTCCATTTCACACTGTGTGTTCTCCTTGCTTGGAGTTTTATGAGGTGTTATTTATAAATAACTTTTAAAAATATTTTGTTGCTTTTGGATTAATGCTGTCTCCAACTCCCACAAACATTCAAGACCCAGATTGCATCCAAACTGTCACAGAGGGATAGCAGGAAGGGGAATTCTGCATCTCCTGCACAAATTGGGCAATACTCTGCAGTGAATCTCTCTGCATGTCTGCAGTGAGGAGGTGGGCTTGGGATCAGTTGTGGGGATGGACACAAGCGGTGGCCAGTTGGTTTGTAAACTATGCTGATGTACTGATAAAACCCCCTTAGTGTTTGGGAGGTTTCCTGCCCCCGGGTTAGTTGAGGGGATAGGGCAAGGATTTAATCCCTTGCAGTACTCTCTACCTCAGCAAAGGCCCATGTGCTTGGGCTTTGTGCAATGGACCAGCATTTGGCCCATTGTCTGGGTGAGGAACGTTTTCTGCCAGGCTGAAATAACAAAGCCTCACTTTAAATTTTATTGTGACTCCCACTTCGTAACAAAGCTAGAAATCGTATTTCAATAAACGAAAGATTAGATTGGCAGAAAATAGCAAACAGAGAAAAGACTGTCAAATCTCATGATTATTTGGCCCTCACAATTTTCTATAGACATACCCAGCAGCAAGGAATGGCATTAAATTGCTGCTCTGGGTGGGGTTATACCCTTGTGCTGTTAGCTTGTATTGCAATAAACTGCATTTAGTCTGGTACTAACCAAGGAATGTGACTAGGTTAGCAAGCTGCCTCTCCTTATCAATCAGGAGTCAAGTGATCCGGAAGAGGAAGAGTTCCTAGTGAAGGATCATTGGAAGCAAGACAGCTTCACTAATTATATTCAGTTCCTCCCCCCTCAGTGGAATTCTGCATACAAAATGTAGTTAGTCAGTATGTGTCAAACAGTACAAATCAGTTACAATACGTTAATCAAGGGCATGAAGGAACAGCACTAGGAAAGAATGATTATACTGTATTATATAAACCTTCATCTTTAGTCATCTGCAATCTCTCTGTCAACTCTTATCATTCCCTTTTGGCTTCTAATCCCTGGAGGAATAAAGTCTTTCTCTGCTTCTGGCCTTGGTGGTTTCCTTAACAAAGCAAGATCTGTCAAGATCATCATGTCTGTCTGTGGTCAAACATCTATATCAAATCTTAGATGAAAGAGTGCCTTTGTGCTCACCTTTTTCATCTTTTTCTCCTCCCCTTTCTTCACTCCACAGGATACTGTCTGTAGAATAACCATCCCTTAATGTACTAAAAATCAGAATGGCAGTGACTGCAATCTAAATCAAAGTCCTTAAACTTCATGTCTTCATTCAGGCTTAGAAATCCTATAGTAAAGTGATTTTCAAACTTTTTAGGCTGTGTACCCCTTTCCAAATAATGTAATCTACTGGGTTCCCCCATCTGAGATAGGGTCATAATATACTTATGATTAGATTGCGAAGTCTTACTAAATTAAATGGGTTGTCCGTCATTACAGGATTTTACTGACGTACCCCCCGATGACAGCTTGTGTTCCCCTAGGGGTATGCATACCTCAGTTTGAAAACCAGTGCCATAGTATAATATCATCTTTCCCCTGAAGGGAAGTGCTGGAGGCCCCCATATCCAAGGACTTTTAAAAGCTGATGTACTGAGGGAGCATTTCTGCACTGGCTGGGCCATGGGCTAGAATGACCTAATAGTTCCTTTCCACTTAGACATCTGTCATTTGAAAAATAATGTAGAGGCCTGCTAAAGGTATTTAGGGTTATCATTATGATGCCCAATGTGGGATGTTATGCAGCTCTTTGAAGCATAGCTTCACAGCTACCTCTTCTCTGAATTGCCCTGGTCAACGCTCAAAAGCCTTGGAGGCTCATTCTGGGTAAGTGCCAAAATGTTCAGAAGCTTGTCCAGGCTGCTTGAGATCTTCTCTCTCTATCACCATGTCCAGCTTTCTCTCTGCCTCCTCCTAACCCAAAACACAGTCCCTTCTCCCTCTTTCCAGCTCCAGTCTTTCTTCTCCAATAGGTCTCTGACTTGATACCCTTTCACATGGGAGAATTGAGAGAGAGAAAGGAAGGATGCTTTAGTAGTTAGGGCACTAAGGGCCTCTGAAGACCCCGGGTTCTATTCCTTCCTCTGTCACCTTGGGAAAGTCCTTCCTCGGTTTCCCATTTGTAAAATGCATCGCTCTTCTGTACCTTACAGGGGTACTGGGATGATAAATACAATAAAGATTGTGAGGCACTCGGATGGCATGGTGATGGAGGTAATATAAGTATCTAAGATAGATCCTTCCACCCAGAAAAGGAAAAACAGAGAACTCCCCTTAACTTTTTTTTTCTTCCTCACATTTTGCCTTATTCTCAAAAGCCTCTGATTTGAGTTGCCATCCCCCTCTCACACTCTCTTATTAATTTAATAATTAAATATTTTAACTTACTTATTTTTGGTATGTTTATACTCAGCTGTGCTACCTTGTGCCCCCAGATCTCACCAAATAACTTGGGTTGCTCAGTAAATCAGAGTATGAGGAGGAGGAACACCAAGTAACACAAAATGCTATAGGATGTGGTGATGTTAGCTTGCTGTCTGGGCTAAGGGGTCACTGTGCTGCTGATGTCTTTGTTAACACTGAGGAGTCAGCTAAATTTCAGCTTGAATTGTTAGGTTCCATCTCGTTGCTTCTGCAGTTTCAACTGGAAATGCCTGTCATTGCCTCAAAGGTGTGTTATGAGCCTTGCTTAGTTGTTTGGGTATTGCTTTGAAATCTTTATGATATAGAGAGATTAAAATACATTTATATGCATGTGAACAACTACTAAAACACTCTCAGATAGTTTTTTTCAGTAGAGGAGCGATTTTAATTTGAAGGGGGTTGCATTGTTTATTATTCCAGAGGGCTTCAATAACTGCTAGAGATTGATTCTGACTCTCTGTTCAGATTTGTGACTTTTGATGTATGTTTAAATATACAGTGTAACATAATTGCCCAACTGGGAAATAATATTGCATGCAGAAGCTCCAAATATTCTTGATTTCAACATATTTATCTATCCTCTAGGAATATACAGATGTCTGCAGAAGTTTAATTTCTTCTGCAACACAGAAAAAAAGCCAGGTAGCTAGAAAATGATGGCTCTTGCAGTACATACCAGTATTGTGTTACAAAACTACAGTCATTGCTGGATTAGTTGCACCTAATATAAGTGTTCGTTATGTCTTTGGTAATCCCATTCTCCCTTGCTGGCACCTCATCCTACCAACAAATCATCAAGTCTGACTCCTACTAATACTTTTTTTTATGTTGGGTGAGTTTTGTCTAATTTAGGGTGGGAGGGTTATATTTTAAGAGGCTGACATGCTGTCTGGGATGCTCACAAGATGAACCTGCCCTTCAAGTTGAAGGAGCCTTGGTTCACCTCTGGGTTATGCTGTCTTCTGTTAGAGTGAAGCAAGATGTCCACTGTAGCAGGGGTTCTGCAAGAGGCCGGCACAGCCTTCAGTGAGAGACAGGGATATGGCCATGGTGCCTGAGGGATGCACTAATTCAGAGAATCCCTTAGGAAGATTTTCCCGGTGGGGCTCCTAGTGGAGTCCAGGCTACATTTTAAAGTGACGTCACCCTGGGCTAGGGCAGCAGTGCAAATGTCCTGTGCTCTCCTATTGGGTGAATGCCCCACTGGTGCACGGAGACTGCTGCTGCTACCAGGGTTGCCATATCCCTGGCCTGTGCTAGGCGAATCAAGGTGACTGCCAGTAGCCTAGTCTATGCATGGGACTTGCCTTGATTACAGCGATTGGTGGCACAGCAGCTGTTTCCACCACTGCAGTTTTCCCCGGCTTGAAAAAAGCTGCACTGGCATAAATGATTGCTTATAGTGGGTTGTCTCATATGCATTAGGAGATTGCACTGGTGCAGTGACACAAATGGTTGGTCACCAATGGCTATAATGGGGGCAAATTACCACGGTAGACAAGGCCTATAATGCAGTGAACTCTGTTTCTGCTGCTGCCTTCCATTGTGGCAGATTCCCATAAACTCCGGTAAATGAGGTAGTGGATGGCTGTGTAGTGTAGGCAGAGATTCTCAGAGTGCTGCTGTTGGTAACAGTTGTATGAGTGGATTACAAAACAGTGAGTGATCACCAGCTTGCTTTATTTATCTGTCAGAGTTGCAGACTGGATAATTGTTGTTATTAGGTATTGGAACAAAATGCCTCTTTAGCGGAGATGTCACACATTCTAAACAGCATGTTCTGTTTTGAACACACAGCATTTCCAGTGGGGCCATTAGCTCTAAATATACAAGATCTACAGAAGCAGAGTGAACAGCCTGTTTCATAGAACCATCTGAAACAGTGTTTGTGTTCAGCACACTTTGTATAGAAGTATGAGATTAGATAGCTCATGCTTCACATTGATTTTATTAGCGGCAGCTTTAATATCCCATTTTTCATCATGCAGTGAAGAGACAGAATTTGCTGTTTTGATTTTTTTTCCCCATCAAGTCTTCACATGCATTTCCATGTGCAGATCTTGTTTCCATGGCATCAACGTTTAAACCCCAACATCATTGGTGGGCTGCATTAGCCAATGAAAACACATAAAAATCAGTACTGGTATAATGTATGGTCATGTTGCATGAAGAGTACAATAATACAGCGATATGTTATGCATATTAATGTGCCAGTGCTTGAAGCTCTGAGTAGCTGTAACATTGCAAGATAGAAGTTTTACAGCTACTTAACTCTAGTCCCTTTCCAAGGCCATTGTTTTCTCTCAGTCCTCATATGTTAATTGTTCCAGAAAATGAGATTCATCACAAAACGTATGATGGATTTTAAAACAATTTGTTGAAGCCCAGAGGCTTCCATTTCTTGGCTCAATACATTCAAACCAAAGGAGATTTGTTGAATCTCAGCTGTCAACTTTATTAGTACAGCCTTTATGAAATAAGATTCCAGGATGGTCCGTCACTCTGCATGTCACTCTGAAGCTTAGAATGTCTGAGTCAGTGTGACGTAATGGAAACAGCTACAAGTGTGGCTGAGAGTGCTTATTGTTCAAACTATCACCAGGTTCAGTCATCACTGGGATTCATGGTCTGTTACCATCCTGTTTTTTAATGTGAGCGAAACTGCAGCTGCCTGCGTTACATGCTATGCTTTTGCTTTGCAATTGTGATTTTGGTTGTCTTTTTTTAATGTAAACAGCTGTTTATTAACAAATGAAGTGAGACCACTAATGAAATTTTCTCAGAAATGTACAGTAGTGTACTTCAAACTTAATTTTACATTGTACAAACCACAATTGTTTTTCAGCCTAATTTTTTATTTCCTGTCATGGTTGTGGTTGTCTCTGTCCTAGTACTGTATCTACTTAAACTTGTCCACAGACTCTCTTTCATTCATTCACATTTCTTTTGCAGATTGCATGTGGCTCAGAGCATAATCTGGCAATAGTCGGTAAGTAGCTTAATTTTATATCAAATGCTATGGTTGCTTTTTTTCTCATTTGTAAGGAGCACAAGATTAAAAGAAAATGTACCCAGTGAATTATTACAGAATGCTTGGTAGAGCTGCATATGGTAGCAGAAAGGAGGAAACAATCTATTTGTATTGGTGAGAAAAGAAATCTGAAATATAAAAAGCATTGGTAATAATGATACCTGGGTAGCGCTTTTCAGTGTTCCTGCTGACTACAGAGAAAGGGAGAGTGGGGAGTTGATGAGTGTGTTGACGTCACTAGGCATAGCTACCAGGTAACTCGGGAGAGTGGAAGACCATAAGTGTCGATGAAGCTCTCTTGTTCTGGGTCTAAGTGAGCCACAGTAACTCCATCTTGTGAACTTTAACCAACCTGAAATGCCGACAGCCTAAAAAGCAAAAGCATAGCATGTAATGCAGACAGCTGCAGTTTCGCTCACATTAACAAACGCTGTAGTGATAAGAACGGGGGAAAGGGGAAGGGGGGAAGTTCACATGCGTCTAAGCTTACAAGGCCACAAATAAACAGATGAACAAGAACTTTTTTCACATACCAATGTAGTGCCTATTGTAACTGTTGTCTGGGAGGGAGGGGTAGGGGTGAAACCAAACAAAGGCTTGCACACAAACAGCTTGGAGTATAAAATGGGAAACTTGTTTGTATTTGTTGCGCTTCTGATTTGAGACATGCTGGTCTCCTGAGTGCCTTTTCGAGATCTCGAATAAACTTGGATTGCTTCTCCACTCGGTGTGTTCATTGGTGCGAAGCACACCGGGCAACGAACCCTGCTGTTGCCCCCCTCGGGCCCTTTGGGACGGCAACAGTTTTGGCATCCCTGGGTGGGCTCGAGGCTGAAATTTAGCCTTGCCCGGATCCCTCCTGGTGGCCGACGGATTACGACGATGACTGACGCCCAGAGCTCACTAGTGACTTCATCGGGGGCCTCGGCGGAGACATGGTTTAATTGACCCCAGAGGGCACAACGGTGCAACGCACACAGACAGTGAAGAAGAAGCTGTGGGCGACCGTGCAGAACCAGACCCTTGAATAAGGTAGAAACAGTCCAGTGGGGACTTTACCTGTTTAGACCTGGGGACGCCCAGTGTCTCCCTAGAGTATGGGGCAGGGACAGAGTACAGCTGGCGGGGCACAGTGTACTCCCTTAGAATGCATCCTAGCAAATTGGAATGTGTTTGGGTCAAATTCAATGCTTAAAAGTAAATTTAAAAAATTCTGTACAGTTGATTGGCCTCAATACCAGCTGGAGTGCCAGGAAAGGTGGCCACCGGAAGAATCACTTAATTACAACACAATCCTTCAGTTACTTTTGTTTTGTCAGCAAACTGGTAAATGGAATGAACATCTCTATGCATATGCGTTTATGGTATTAAGAAATAGAACTGATATTTTGCACAAGTGCCATTTGACTCCGACAGACTCGGTAGTACCTGCTGCTAAACCCCAGAACCCTCCCACAGTTGTAATGCCAGAATCAGTGTCCCCTTCGGCTCCTCCACCCCCACAGGCTCCAGAGAGTACCCCCTTGGTGGGATTGTATCCGTTAATTACTGAGAATGTGGTAGCCCATCCAGGAACACAGGATCGTGCAGCCCAGATTGTGCCTGTGTACTCTCATGTTCCTTTTAACCCAGTGGACCTAGCTGCCTTTAAGGCACAGGCAGGTGAATTTTCTACGAATTCAAGCAGGTTTATTTCAATCTTTGAAGGGTGTCTGGCTAGTTGTAAGCCTGACTGGGATAATTGCAATATACTTATGAGAACCTTGTTGTCTGAGGTGAAGCGGAATCAGGTTATAGCTAAGGCTAAGGAGGAAGCACAGAGAAGGCATAATGAGGATAAAGAGGGCAAGCCCTTGCCTGAGGTCGCTGTTCCCCTAGTGGACCCCTGGTGGAATCCGAATGAGGAGGAGGGTTGGAAGCTGCTTAACTCCTATAAGGAACTGTTTATGCATGGCCCCCGGCACTCAGCTGTCCGACATAACAATTGGGCAAAGCCTTATAAGCTAATCCAGGAAGCAAATAAAAGTCCAGTGGCTTTTCTGCAGCGTATTCAGGATACCATCAGGCAAACTACCAGTGCAGACCCAGATAATCAGGCAACTGAAGCAATTATAAAGGGTATCGTGCGGCCCCTAAGTTTGTTAAGGAGATCATTCCTCGCTTCGGCCTTCCCCAGTAAATAAAATCTAATAATAAAACACACTTCACATCTCAAGTTGTTCAAAAAATATCAAGTGCCTTGCAAATCCCCTGGAAGCTCCACACACCATGGCGACCACAAGCCAGTGGAGTAGTAGAACACACAAATCAGACACTCAAGCGACACCTCTCAAAGGTCTGTCGGGAGGCCTCTCTTAGGTGGCCTAATGCTTTGCTCCTTGTGTTACTTCACATTCGTGCTCTCCCCAAGGGCAGGTTAGGGCTAAGTTCCTTCAAATTTATGTTTAAAAGGGCATGGCCTATGAATGGTACCCCAGTTCTGGCAGGGGAGTAAACAGTGGGGTGTGGTTTCTTGTCTCAGTACATGTGCTCTCTGTCCGCTGTTCTTTCTTCTCTTCACAAATACACCAAAAATTCACAGCCTCTTCTGCTGGATACCCCGGTCCACTCCTTGCAGCCAGGCGATTCTGTACTCATGCGAACCTGGAAGGACAAGCCTCTCCAAGAGAAGTGGAAGGGACCCCACATCGTCCTGCTTGTTACCCACACGGCGGCAAAGGTCAAAGGACATAAAAACTGAATTCATCACTCTCGACTGAAAGCAGTACCCACTCCTGAACAATGAACTGTCCAACCTGCTAAAAAAGCTGCCAGCGACAATTTGGGACTTAAGCTGTTATTCAAAAGACAGTAAGGGTCACTGGAAATGCCTAGTGTTCTCTCTGAACAGCCACAGCACACTCCCCACGAGAACCCGGAGCATTGATTTTATCTATTCACAGAAGGCCGACCTAACCTATGGTCCTGGTCCTTTTATTTTTTAATTTGTTTGGTGTCAATAATTCTTATCTTCTGGGCATTTGGTTGTAATCACAATATGGGTTCAGGTTTAGGGTCTCTCACAACATTCCTTTTTGTCACAGAAGCACTCCTTCTGTTACCTACTGTTTCACCCACATCACATGCAGGATGGGGAGCCATCCCTGCAGACATGGCTACCAATACTTATAAGGCCCTAAAAATTGCCTTTGCCCATGAGTTCAATCTCTCCAACTGTTGAATATGTGCCCAGACTCCCCACCATTCGGCTGGATTGCCCTGGAGAGTAGTTCCCCAAAATTGGTCAGACTTTTGTCAAAGATGAATGGTTACCAGCAGCAGCACCTCTGACAATTTAAGTTTACAATCTAACTGTACTGCGAAAGCTCCATATGGCCTACACAATGGCTCTTGGACTTCCCACTATAGTAGCACTCGTAAGCCCCAGCCCATTTGTTTACGCTCTTCACCCACTGGTCTCATATGTTATCAGCAAGCCAGTACAAGTAATCATACCTGGTTTGCCGGCATTAGTACGTATAAATTTTATATTGGTCCTGGTACAAGTCTCACTGTTCCTGTACTAAATGCCACCGGTTTGCAAACCGGCGCTGCATTCTTTGCCCTTTCCCCACAAGCCACCCTACGGGACCTACAAGGTAACAATAAAAAGGCTAGTTATGGTAAAGCATTTTGGGTTTGTGGTACTAGTGCCTACAAATGGCTTCCTCATAAAGGCTATCTCGCTCCTCCCCTCCGTGTTTTGACCAGGCTCCCTCAGGTCACCCCAAATATTACTGGTCCCTAAAAGCTACCATTAAACCCATCAGTAAAAAAAACAGGTTTGGAATAATATTCCTCCCTACCTATGGGGTGGGACGGCTAACCCCACTCTACAAAAAACTTTCCAAATTTCTCACCCAGTTTGCCAATAATACCCTCGCCATAAAAAAAGGCATAAGTGCCGAGCTGTACCAGCTTCAATTGCTGGCTCTGCAAAACCGCCAGGCCCTAAATTATGTGTTAGCCTCATGGGGCGGGGTCTGTGCCCTTATTAAAAAAAGTGTTGTGCCTATGTCCCAAAGTTTTCACAAAATATTAACAAGTACATCTTGTCAGCCGAACAGGCCTTAAACCAGTAAAAGCCCTCCCCCCAAAAAAACCACTATTCTTAATTCCCTTTGGGGTTGGTTACCTAGTCTAGGGGAACTAGGGGGAGGCATTGTTCGCCTCTTGCTCACAGGTGTTGTAATATGTTTTGTTCTTTTTCTTTTGCTTGCTTGCGGTAAAGTGCTCATACATAAAATTTGTATCTCCCATTCCTCAAAAGTTCCCTTATACCCTCTCATTAATAATCCTAATTGCATAAAGCTTAATCACATTTTGTCTTTAAAGTATAACAAACTCTGCCAAAGGTTTATTAAGTGTTCTCAAAAAAAAAAAATTGTTAACGTCACTAGGCATAGCTACCAGGTAACTCAAAAAAATAAAAAACCATAAGTGTCAATGAAGCTCTCTTGCTCTGGGTCTAAATAAGCCACAGGAACTCAATCTTGTGAACTTTAACCAACCTGAAATGCTGACAGCCTAAAAAGCAAAAGCATAGCATGTAACACAAAGAGCTGCAGTTTCGCTCACATTAACAAACGCTGTAGTAATAAAAACGGGGGAAAGGGGAAATTCACATGCGTCTAAGCTTACAAGGCCACAAATAAAAACTTTTTTCACATACCAATGTAATGCCTATTGTAACTGTTGTCTAAAAAAACGGGGTAGGGGTAAAACCAAACAAAGGCTTGCACACAAACAGCTTAAAGTATAAAATAAAAAACTTGTTTATATTTATTGCGCTTCTAATTTAAAACATGCTGGTCTCCTGAGTGCCTTTTCAAAATCTCAAATAAACTTGAATTGCTTCTCCACCTTGGTGTGTTCATTGGTGCAAAGCACACCGGGCAACAAACCCCGCTGTTGTCCCCCTCGGGCTCTTTGGGCCGGCAACAAGTGTAACAGCAAAATTAATTTAAGTTGTCCTAGGACATATTTTACAATCGAACCATTAAAGCATGAAGTCACAAATTCAAAGGAGTAGCTAATCTTGGTCAAAAATTGGTAAACATTTTAAGTGAAATATTTCATGGAAAAATTCTTGTAGTTTTTGTTGAAATTTTGAAAATGTTCAAAATGATAGCGAGCGTTATTTAGCATATATAGTACCTCTCTACTTAAATGTGGCTCCTATAGTAATGGTGAAAGGTTCTAGGCCTAACGCCAATAGAAAGATAATCCTGTCTTCCAGTACTAGAAATAATCAGATCCCGGATTTCTACTGACTTCACAAGATACCTGCTGATGTGCACTGGGACTGAACCCTCATGATGTGTAATTATAGTAATTATTAATACCCAGTTCTTATATAGCATTATTTCCATCATAGATGTTGAAGTGCTTTTACAAAGGAAGTCAGTATCATTATCCCCATTTTACAGATGGAGAAACTGAGGCCCAGAGAGGGGAGAAGTGACTTACTCAAGATCACCCAGTAGGAGAGCTGCAGATTAAACCCAGGGCACCTGAGTCCCAGTCCAGTGCCCTAGCCACTAGACCACACTCCTCCACTGGTTCAGGCTTTAAGGTGTTGACAAGGAATTTGCCTAATTGTGACACTAAATGAGGAATCAGTGGGAGTCATGCCCTCCAGTATCCAAACATAGATCCTTGTGTATCCTGTAAAATCAGAGCAAGTCTGGTAGTTACCCAGATAGACTACGAATATAATAGTTTTTATCAGAAAATATTTTGTGTGTGTGTTACAAAAATAGGGTCAGTACTTATCCATTTTAGGCCCAAGCAGCCCATTTTATTTAGTGCAGACTTTTTTTTTTAAGAGAAGGATTCTTTGGATGAACTGATTTTCTGCATCCTATCTGCCTGCGATGGGGTGGACTATGCCCAGAGGCCCCCTGCTGGAGGCCTCAGTGTCCTGCCATACCCATCCCAGAAAAGGAACAGTAGAGGAGTCCTCCAAGCAGCCAATCAGAGAGGCTGCAGGGAAACCAGCCAATCAGGGCCCAGGAGGGCCATATAAAAGGAGCTGCAGAGGCAGAGACAGTCCGTTCCTTGCTGGTGCTAGAGGCATGGTGCTCCTCGCTGGCCAAAGGGAACTGCAGCACCACGGACAGCTCAGTGCTGGCAGGGAACCAGACAACAAGGAAGAGCTGCTGGCTGGCTGCTGGGCCTGAACTTAGATGAGCCCTGAGGCAAGGGTGAAGCTTGGGCGAAGGTTGGGGCTGCGGGAAAATGGCCCAGGGAACTGAAAGCACGTGGCTGGCACCTGGAGTAGTTGGTGGGCCTGGGTCCCCCCAGAGGGCACTGCGGAATTGGCCTACAATCGGACAGCGAGAAATCCCAGAAGGGGTACTGAACTACTTAGTGGCCCAGCTGGAGACTGGAGCCAGAGTAGACCAAGAGGGCGAAACCATTGCTTCCAGGGAGGAAGCCCTGGGGGAACGGCCAGATACTAGGGCCAGGACTATTTAAAGACAGCACGCAGAGCTGACGAGAAGGGGTGCTTGCAAGAAGTGGGTGCCATGCCCTTACACTGTCCCTTTGCACCTAATGAATGGAATGTCTCTAATAGCTCCTTGAGCTCCCTCTCACTTCCACAGGAGTCATTACTGCATATCTTGGAAAACTGGCTATTTGATATGTGATGCACATTCATGTACTATTTTCAAGGAGGTATTTATTTCATGTTGGAGTCCTGGTAGATTCATAAACCATCTACAGAGCATATTTTGTATGCAGCATATAATTGATTACCCTTGTATGATAAAACCTATTATGAACTATTCAATTTGATTCATTCTACTGACTATGGGAAGATATCCCCCTTCCCCCCCCCACCAGTTGTTCATTGTCACATGCCCTTGCTAATTAGGGGGACAGGTGCTGTTGAAAGCCAACTAGCAATTTGAAAACTCACATTGGGCTTCTCACTGAATTTATGGGCTGAAAGTTTAGCTAGTAGCAGATTTCTCCAGTGCAAGTAAAAGCAAAGTATTGGGTTTAAACTTTATCTCCCTGTCCCTCCCAATGTCCTCTTAGTAAATAATCTTCTGCCACATAGAGATAATCTCAAAAATAAATATGCAGGCAACAGAAAGATCCTTGAAACAACTAGCAGTAAATTTAATGTCTATTGTATAAAGATTTAAACATATCTAATTTCATGCCCTATGAGTACACTCACTGACTTCTGTAGGAATGTTCTCAGAGCATAAAGTTAAGGACATTTTTATTGTGACATATCACGACAGAAATATTTTGTTGCTGAATTTTTTTTAAACTTAAAGCATTATGGTAAGACCTACGTGTTAGGTGAATTTTTAAAAAATACTTTTTAAAAGGTTGAATTTTGTGGAAAATATTATTTTTTCCAACCTTTCATAACTTGTTGCTAGTTCAAAATGGCCAATCTTTTCACTAGTTAAATACATTTCACAATCTATAATAATATGTATATTTGATTGTACAGTTTTTCAGTAGCATTTATAATAGAGACTTTAATGAGCACTGATAAATAATCTATGTTTTATTAGTAAATTTCCAAACACTTACACTGCATGGATTTCAAATAAAAAAACCTGTAATAAACTTTTTGTAGTAAAAGAAATAAATAAATGAAAAACAATCCCAAACCCTAGAATATTAAAGCAATTTCAGTTTGGAAAGCATACATACATACACTTTATATGCAAACACACATGGTGTGTGTTTTTGTTTGCATCTTCCCTTTAAGTCAAAACGTTTCCTTTGAGACCCAGAAAATACATTTAAAATTAATTTCTTAAACTTAGGCCTGGTCCACAGTAACCCCCCACTTCGGACTAAGGTATGCAAATTCAGCTACGTTAATAAAGTAGCTGAATTCGAAGTACCTTAGTCCAAACTTACCGCGGGTCCACACGCGGCAGGCAGGCTCCCCTGTCGATGCCGCGTACTCCTCTCGCTGAGCTGGAGTACCGGCGTCGACGGCAAACACTTCCGGGATTGATCCGGGATCGATTTATCGCGTCTAGACAAGACGCGATAAATCGATCCCAGAAGATCGATCGCTTACATCCGGACCAGGAAGTAAGTATAGACGTACCCTTAGTGAAGAAATTGTTCTTCCTAGTCTTGTGGATAGTGCAAATTGTCTTGTACAGGTCTATTTGGCAGCTAATTTTCCTTCCATGTTACTTTGGACAGTCTATCTTCATGTGTGATTTTGTGCCTCTTCATGGGTAACTTATTTAATGTACTTCTTCCCTGTTTTTCCTCCATTAAAGTTTTTTTCCCTCCTCTCCCCTATAGGGTTGTTAATAGGCCCCAGTCTTATAAAGAGATCTACGCAGGTGGACTGTTTGCTCTTAGTGGATCTTTTGTAGAATTGAGGCCATAGACCCTTCTAGTAAAGTCAATGGGAGTTTGGCTATTGACTTCAGGGACCCAATCTCACACCGCTGTTGTTGGGTAAATGGGGAGATCTTCTGTTCTAATCTGGTCATTAGGTGACCATTAACATTAATAAAAATGAGAGACTGTGATTTGCCATATCATGTACTAATTTGAATCTTGGGAGTTTGAAATAATAGCTAAGATGTGGAAAATTGTGATTTTTTTTCATGCTAACTTTTTAATGGAAATGTTCACATTTTTGTTTTCAGTGATGTGTGTGTGTGTGTGTGTGTTGTGTGTATGTCATCTCATGACATGGAGTTTTGTCAACAAAATCATGCAGCTGTGAATTTTTGCATATTCATGTGATCCTTTGCTTGAACAAGGATCAATTTTCACATGAAATTTGAATGGATCAGAACAATTATATTTGTAAATATTGGATGACTTTCTGTCTTGCATTTCCAAAATGCTCTCACTTCAAACATTTTCAGTTTTGTCAGGAAATTGTCACAGAAAGTTGTCCAGCACAATGAAAGATGGCATTTTAACTTTGTATGAAAAGGTGTTAAACTTATGATACTGAGGAAAATATGATCAATAACATCTAAGATAATGATTGATCAAGCCATGATCTTTGCATGATACAACCATGTTCACAGTAGTGATGCTAAACATGGGCTTAAAATTTGCAGGATTGGGGACTAAAACCTTCAAATCCATGAAAAAATTATATAACGAGACTTATTCTATACATGGAAGCATGATTTTAAGTTATGTGTTTGTGAGGAAGAGCTGTATTACAGATTTTTCTCTCTGTGGGGCTATGTTCTAAACATATGTTTTCGAAGAGAATAATTATCCTGAAGTAGAACACTTGACATACTACATGTGGGATGTAGAATAATCAAGCAATATAAGTTTGTAAATGTGAAGTTGTTGTGAACATATGCATGTCTTTATTGCATTGTGAAGTACAAATTTGAAGATGGAGTGCCTCCAGCATCCAAGAATTGTAGATGTCTTATTAAATTAACAGGTCCTGACATGTTTACTGCTTTTGTTAAATAGTTGTACAGTTTTCCTAATGTAAGCATAAACATAATGTGTTTTCACTCCGATTTTCCTTCCTCTCCTCTATAATTTTACTCTATCCTCCTTGTGTAGTGAGTTATAAACAGGTCAATCCATTAAAAGATAAGATCTCAGTATTTTTGGCTTCCAGAATCCATTAAAGGATAATATCATTTGTTTTGGCTTCTTCTTGGAGAAATCAGCTTTCCTCATTTATATACTTTTAATAAAAGATATGACTTTTAGAAAGAAGGGAAGTAAGATAACAAGATTTTAGAACGCGGAAGGGAAAATATCTATTTTTTAAAAAAGCAGATTTAAAAGCATACTGCTAACTCCCAGGTTGAAGGAGCTCTTTAAATCTAGGCACTACGACTTGATAGTGAAGTATATAAAATATGAAGTGTATTGACCATGTCTGTACAGGATGAATAGTCAAACAGTACTCACTAAACTTCCAGGTCAAATCCTCAGCTGTTGAATTGCAAATGAAATCACTGGAGCTACAGAACTTGATGCCAGCTGGATCTGGTCCCCAAAGTCCTGTCCCAGCATGACTTGGTCTTCTACAAAGTAGGGTAGACCATCTAGGGTGGGCCCTTCTGTAATAGTTCCAGAGTTCTGGATAGGAAGACATCACAAACCATCAGAGTAGTATTTATGATCCTTTTATTACATGCTACAGATTGAAACTTAATTTGGCTCCCTTGAACTGTTTTTTCTCTTGCAAACGTTCACTGGTTATCTGTTTTTGTAGGGTTATTCACAGTGTTTGAACTACTGACACTGAATGTGATGACACTGTGTCATAATAATGTGATAATGTGATGTCACTTGTACTGGACTGCTGCACGACTAAACTAGTTGCCGCACAACTAAAACAAGACTATGTGGGTGGAACACATTTTCTCCCTGGTCCTCTTTATCCTGACAAAGTAAAATACTGTAGCCCCTGCTGGAGTGAATTGCAGCTACGTTTCCAGCAGAAAACCAGACTTGAAAGGTTTAAGTATAGATGAACTGGTACTCTGGAAAGGTTAAGATCAATAAAACTAATGAGAGCTGGATGTGGTGGAGGAAGGCACATTACAGCTTTCCCACTAAGTTCTATCAGTTTAAAAGATCTGTGGCACAACAACGTTCCCATCCTTCAGTCTCTCTCAAGCAAAGACTGATGATCTCATTGAGTTCTGCAAAGGGTTTTGTGATTGTCCACTAGGGATTAAGTCCTTGTCTACAATAGACATTTTCCCCCTAAAATTTTCCTCCAGTGCTGCCCCACCAGTAATAGTAGAAGTGGGAGGTCTAATGTAGACAAGATGCCAGTGACCACTAGCATTTTAACCACCATATCATCTAGACCCACTTTGAGCTAGTTCAGATGCCACAGGGATAAAAAAAAAACCCGGCAGCTTCTCTGCTACAGCTCCTGTTGTTGCTGGTGCCTGTTGAGGTACCCAGGTGGAAAATTCTGTGGAGAAGAGGCCAGTGGAGATATTTTATAATAAGCGATCTCCAAACCTTCTTTCATCTCTGTCCAAAGTAAGATTTGATTCCATGTCTCCTGAAAGATAGCTACTTATTAATCAGGCAAAATGTTAAGTGATATTGGAGGGCCTGATTTTCACAATTGGTCACGTCTAATTGCACACCTAATTTGTGCATCCATGGTTGCATACACAAATGGCCATTTGCAAACCCAAACAGATGCCTAACCAGTCATTTTCAATAGATTAATTGTGCACATACAACTGTGATTGCATTTTTGTGCAGCTAATTTTTAAAATCTGTCTTAACTTTTCAGAGTACAGTAGTATCTTACAGAAAAAGGATCAGATTTATCTCTACTGCCAGAGTGAGGCATTTCCTGTCCATGTTCACTGGATTGCATGATAAGTGTACAATTTGTGTCAAGGTTGTATGGTTATCTGCAAATTTAATTCAAACTGTCCCATAAATGTCAAGACACAGGCTGTCTGGTCCCACTGTGACTGAAAATCATCCAGTTGCATGGGGAAAAAATATTGTACATACCTTCCTGAATTTAATGAGAGAATCTGCTTTGTCAAGCAAATGAAGAAAAACATCTTTCTGTCAAAATTATTGGTGGCCTCTTTAATTTACTGAACTGAAAACTGCACAATAACTTCAGAAGTATAGTACAAAATGTACTGGGAAAGGTCTCACTCTGCTATCTTGTGAAAAGCCTGGGTCTTGGCTTCTGGAAGAAAATGGGGCAGGACAAAAGGAGTGGATTCTGAAATCTCCACCCAGTTCACTTCCCTTTTGGGGTGATCCTTCTCTCTCCACGAGCTTGCTGCCCCTTTGGGCTGGACCCAGTTCCTGCCACTGAGCAGGTGAACTGACAACAAAGAAACCAAACAAGCCCATGAGACGAGGGCCCTCAACTGTTGTGCTGGGCTCAGTCCCATGTGCTGCAGGGCTGAGAGCTGGGGCACAGAATGGCTCTGGGGCAGGTCCTTTGGCAGCCTTGTGGGGAGAAGCGCTGGGAGGAAAGGGCCTGCCAACTTGGCCTGGGGTTGGATTTGGCCCAGCCTTTCCCTGGGGTGTCCTCGGGAAGCCGGAATCCCCCAGTGCCCCTCCCCAGAGCCCCTCCCCAGCTTCACCCCTAGTGACAAGGGGCACACTCTCTGGGAAGGGCAGACCTGTGGGAGCTGTACCCTGCATGGTGCCGGGATCCTGCCTGAGCTCTCTGCCCTGTTAGGGCCCTGTTGGCCCTCTCCCTAGCACTCCATCCAGCCCCTCCTTGGGGCAGACCTGGGCTTCTAGCCCTTTGCTCCTGCCCAAGAGTTGGGCCAGGAGGCCATGGTCATACTGGAATACTGCAACAGCAGCCTCAGCCAGTCTGCCACCCCTTCCCCCTAAGTCCTCCTGGCTGGAGAGGAGTGGAGATAGAGACCCCATTTGTCATAGACTTGAAGCCCCTCCAAGTTACCTTGGTTCTAGGAAGCTATCTGAGTGAGGCAGGTGCACTGGTGTTGGCGGATCCAGCAGGGCGAGACCTCCTCTCCAGCACACTCACCTGGGTCAATGTGGGGAATGGGGGCAGCCCCGCACCTTGGGGCACCAGATCCTTCTGGCCCCAGATGGAGTGGGGGTTTGACTTGGCTCAGTGTCTGGGTGGCCCCTGGTCCTCTCCTCCCATGGGGCTCTGGCTGCCAAGGGGACATAGGCAGGGGATGCCCACAAGAGGGAGGCAGGCAGGCAGCAGTGGCACCTGTCCCATGAGGCTGGGTCTGACCGGTTCCCCACTCCGGCCCATTGGCTTTTGTGGGAGCCTGCCACAGTGTCCCATAACATGTGCACCTGCAATGCCCTGCCCCTTCCTGGCCCTGGCACTCCAAGCTACGGGGCTGTGCCTGCTGATTTGATCTGATCGATCTGAGGGGACTGAACCCACTCTAACTCTAGCCACTTGCTGCCTATGCGTGTCGGGGATAAGTGAGAGCAAAAATACAAATCCAAACCCAGACATAGTCTCTGTAGCATTGACAACTGGCACCCACATCCCACTGCAGTCTTCATCTTTATAATAAAGAAGGTGAAGGGTTTTCACATTGAAATCTTTTGCCCTTTAATCCAGAAGGTCAATTTCTTTTAGATAAACTCCATGATTCCAGCTAAATTATTGTAAAGAGCTTCAGACCAGGAGTTGTTATAACAGATTATGAAAGACATATTTCTATGGCAGAGTGAGCACCAATAGGGAAGGGAGGCTGGGGCAGCCTGGCGGACAGATCTCTATGTTATGCTGACAGTGTTATTTAGATGTTCACGGCAGCATTACAAAGCTGCAAATGTAGTCGTGTATCTGACATTCAGTCCCTGGGGACTCAGCAGGCGGTCACAAGGAGGAAATCATAAATTCTCTCTGCTTCTTTTTATCCTGCCATAATATTTGGAGGAATCTTTAACATACACAGTGCAGGGCATTGGTGTTCAGCAAGGAGCTCAGCCTGCTATTCTATTACTTTATTTATTATACATGAAAAATCCCACTGCGTCTAGGGTCTCTATTGTAAGGGTGTCCTGGCAGACCACCATGGAGTCATGTTACAGCCTGCTGTCTCTTCTCATTGCAACCCTAATCAGATCCACTGATTATTAAAGGGCACCTGGCAGGGCTTCTAGTAACCATTGTTGTTGTCATTTTTAAGGGTTTTATATGTTGGCCATCAAAATTTGCTCTCCAGCTGAGCTACTTATATATCATTTAGCTGCCTATGTGGCTTTAAAGAGGTCTTTAAAATGTAAATGACTGAAAAGCAGCTCCTGCACATGTCGAAGAACTCCACACTTGGATATACCATGGTGACCAGGTGCTTTATAAATGCCTAGCTATTTAGCCTTACCATACAACACAGAGATTCAAATGCCCATTGATGTTGGTGGGATTTGGGTTACTATTCCGTAGAGTATTTTCAATGCTCCAGGCACATTAATCACTGCCTTTTTGGGATAGAAAATCAGAATGAAATTGAAACGTGTGTGTGTGTGTGTGTGTGTGTGTGTGTGTTTTGCAGGTTACACACACAAAGACTAACACTCTGACCTCTTTGGGCCTTTTTCAAAGGGATACTGAGAGACAAGCTGCCAGTCTATTTTACTGAGTTAATATTGTGGCTGGTCAGATTAGATATAAAAATGTTGACTTCTGCATTTGAAAAGGGAATTCCCTGACAGCATCAGGGGAATTCTTGTCTCAACCAGTTGTCTAGTATCAGTTTATAGGAAGAGAAGATGCTACAGAATGAGAGGTCATCTGGATGCTTAATATAAAAAGGGCACCATATTGAGTAGTGTGGTCTAGGAGACAGGGTTCTGGACAAGGACTCAGGAGACATGGGGTGAAATCCTGGTCCTCTGAAGTCAATGGCAAAAGTCCCGTTGATTGGAATGGGATCAGGAGTTCACCTTTGGGTTCTAGTCCAGGCTCTGCCATTGACTTCTTGTGTGATCTTGGCAAGTCAATTCTCCTCTCGGTGTTTCTCCTTCTGTCCTTTGTGTGACTCATCAATTTAGATTGAGACATTTGGATCAGGGACTGACTCTTATGTGTTTTTATAGTGCATAGCACAACACTGTAATACAAATAATAAAATCCTCTTACTGCCTGCCAGATAGATCATCTTAAAAAATTAACTGGTTCTTAATGTACGTCTTTTTAAAGCTTATTTAGCATATAAACAGGCACTGATTGAGTTGCTTAGCGGATTGCTTAAACTCTCTTGAATCTTCATATAGTTAGCAGGTGTAGGTGTACTTGGACTCTGAAAATCTTGTTCTGTCAGGTTCTAAAGGATTACCATATTGGGTTTGTCTGTAGAGGAAAAGTTCACAATAGTTGTCAACATGTTTTATTGAACTTTATGTATCATCACAATATCAGCTTCTTAGTGTGTCCGGTGTTGCGTTTTTATTGTGCATTAACCTAGATGATGATACTTTTGGTCCAAGGTATCATGTCAATGGGTGGTGAGAATCCTGCTGTGTCTAGAATTCTGCAAAAGCTTGGTGGGGAGGCAAGTGCGGTTTATAAACCTCTGGTAATAGTTGAAACCCTCAAGTTGGAACTAGGAATTGAAATTAGTTAGGTAAGGTAACTATCGTGAGAGCTGTAAGCAACTCGCAAACAGGCACATGCTGAAAATTCTGCAAGGCAAAAACTTAATTGAAATAGATTGATGACAGAGTTCTTTCTCCCACTAAGTACCACTGAGGCTGGAGAAGCTAGTTTACCTGGTTGTTGCTGATTCCGAGAAAATTATGGGCGATTTGGAGTCTCATGACCATTTGAAAGCAGCAGTTATTATATGGTTATATAGGATCCTTTGATTATCAAACAGCTGCACTCAGTGAGAAAAAATGTTGTGTTTTAGGAAAGTAAGTTCTATTTCTGTTTTAGTTCAGACAGAGGGATTAAGGGGAACTACTTTATTTAAAGGCAATTGGAAATAAATTCAGGGTAGTTTCACTTGGCACATGGAACATATTTACCTTAGTTTTCAAGAAAGTAAGTAAGGGGGAGCAACAGTCATCCTGGCTTTGCAGAGAGAGAGATTAAAAGTGTGTTAGCAGAGAAGAAAAGTCTTTTTATAAAAAATTGAATGGCAGGAGGACAGAAGAAGGGAAGTCTGGGTTCAGTGAATTACCTAGAACATGCAAGAGAAATAATCCCCGAACTGAAAACGCAAGGACAGCAGAGTGGCTGAAAGCACTAGGAAGAACAACAAATTAGGGTTTTAATATTATAATGCTGAGCAACAAATAATCAGAAAACTCAGTCAGCAACAATGCAAAGCCTAATTTTTTTGCACCCTTGCTAAAGGCTTTTGGGTTCCGTGTATATAGTAACCACCAGAGACCTAAACTTGTTAATGTATCACGGAGAAGAAATATCATACCTGAAGGGGGTGGGTGGACAGAAGACACTGTACACATATTTAGAAAATAGGCCAAGGATGGTCTGTGAAGACCTCTCAGGGGTCATATTATAGCTCTGTTTTCATGGCTCCACAGGACAGTAAGGGAAAATAAGATCTGCTATGCCCCTGTGCCACCTCCATGGATCTTGGGTCAAGATACATGGGAATAAGGAGGCACTGTGTGCCTGCTGCTCCCCTCCTGAGCAGGAGGGATGGGAAGTGGGCATGGTCTTGGCTTTGGCCCCCAGGTGCAAGCCAGCACATCTAAGCTGGCTCAATGTCAGCAATTTGCTCCTGGTAAGGCATCTCTGAGGCAAACTTCCTTCACTGAGTTGCTTCTGAGGCAGTATTACCAACCTCCAGCATTCAAAACTCATGGGTTAGGTCCCCAAAACCATAAGAGAAAAATATTTTTGTGCCTTTTTATTTGCATCCTTAATTTTTGAACCTTTAGGATGCACTTTGGTCACATTTTCAAGCTTTTCTCTTCAGCCATGCTTTTTTTGTTTTTAAATGAAAGCTGATATTCTCACATAATCACATGCCTCTAGGAGCTGGAGCTTTAAGAAAAGCACCAATTATCATGGTCTTGTGATAAAATCATGGGAGTTGCCACACTGCTGAGGCAATAAGAAGGGCAACAAAAATGATTAGGGGTGTGGAACAGCTTCCACTGACTGAAGACAGGATACTGGGCTAGATGGACCATTGGTCTGATCTAATATGGCCTTTCTTACATTCTTAATGCACTTACACATTACCCCATACACAGGGCAGTCTGTAAATGCACATATCAGTAGATAGGTATTTATATTGAGGAAGAGGATGGGTTTGTTGTCCTCACATTTCTCTTCATGAAACTTCTGGGAACAATGAAGCAGTATTCGTAACATCTTGTGAGGCAAGGATATATCCGTTTCCACTTCAGGAACTAGTACTTTGAACCGTGAGTAATGGAGGGAGGGACTGGAAATCATTACTTCTCTAAGAAACTGGGGAGGACTCAGCTGGCAAGCAAAAGCACTTTCCTTAATAATAAACAAAAGTTAATCAGGCTTGCAAGCCTGAAGCAAGCTTACAGGATAAAAATAAAGTACTAAAACCAAGTGACTTAGGAGGTAAGGGTCTTGCAAAAACTGAATATGGAAAACGGGCCAAACCTATCTTAATGGAATTGTGCAAGGGATGAAGTTGGCCCATTTTTAAAAATTAGCCTTTAGTTGGTACAGGCTTTGCTTTGTGAACTCTCTTTTGCACTTTAATCCTTTTTGGGGTGCAGGGAGAAAAGTAATTATGCTCTTATGGGGACTTGTTTCACTAATCTGCTCTTTCCCTTGTGCCTTTTTTCATAGTCTTTGACGGATGAAAGTTACTATTAAAGTGTTGTTTAGCGGCTCACTCCATCAATCTCTCCTTCTCCCTCTCACCCTCTGTCTCTCATCTACAGCTTGGGAAGCTGGTGGGGAAACAAAACTGGAAGTGTAGTGTACCACTAACTTTTTTGCCTCCTTAAAGCTGTGTCTACACTACAGCTGCAAATTATGTTCAGTTTGGCTGTTGATCTCCCTGTTTCTCTAACCAGCATGGAGAGGGATTTTTATCTCCTGAGTACAGTAACTCCTTGCTTAACGTTGTAGTTATGTTCCTGAAAAATGCGACTTTAAGCAAAATGATGTTAAGCGAATCCAATTTCCCCATAAGAATTAATGTAAATAGGGGGGGTTAGGTTCCAGGGAAATTTTTTTCACCAGACAAAAAAACTATATATTATATAGATATACACACAGTATACGTTTTAAACAAACAATTTAATACTGTTCACAGCTATGATGATTGTGAAGCTTGATTGAGGTGGTGAAATTAGAGGGTGGAAGAGGGAGGGATATTTCCCAGGGAATGCCTTGCTGCTAAATGATGAACTAGCACTCGGCTGAGCCCTCAAGGGTTAACACACTGTTGTTAATGTAGCCTCTCATCAAGGCAGCACGAACAGGAGGTGGGGGGGAACAGCATAGCAGACAGAGACAGACACATACCTTGTGTGTGGGAGAGAGAGATGCACACTGCCCCTTTAAGTAAGCTGACCCACTCTTAAGTGCATTGTCTTTTTAAGTGGATCAGGAAGTTGAGACAGCAGATGCTGCCCCAAGCTCTCTCTGTCTCTCTCCGTCCGTGTCCCCTCCCTGCTCTATATGGAGAAGGGGTAAGTGAGGAGCAGGGGGAAGGGGGACACCCTGACATTAGCCTCCCCATGCTTGCTGCACAGCAAGCAGGAGTCTGGGAGCAGCTCCAAGGCAGAGGGCAGGATCAGCAGATGGCAGTGGGGGGAGGGACAGCTGAACTGCCGATTGATAGCCTGCTGGGCGGCTGCAGCACAGGGAACTTAGGGGAGCAGGGAGCTGATAGGGAGGCTGCTGGTCCATCCTGGTTACAAGCCCCCACCAGCTAGCTGCAATGGGCTGCTCTTCCTGCAAGCAGTGGACAAAGCAGGCAGCTGCCAAACGACATTAGAAGGAAGCATTGCATAACTTTAAACGAGCATGTTCCCTAGTTGATCAGCAGCGTAACAACGAAACAACGTTAACCGGGACGACTTTAAGTGAGGAGTTACTGTACTGTGTTAGCCTGATTGTGTTTATAGATGATTAGGCCTTAATCTGCTATAACAACAGTGGGAAACTTGAAAGGAAAGAAGGCAAGTGTAGACTTGGCTTTGGAATGCCCTCTTGTTAGCCTATAACATGCAATAATACACTTCTTGGGGGTGGGTGGGAACAGGGGAGGTAGGGGGAGAATCTATCCACTCTGATCCAGGAAACCAAAATGGAATCAGGTCAAACATATTTAACAAAGATGCTGACAGCTTTGTTGCAACCTTTACCATAGTAAATAGAACACTGATTAAAAAGGAGAGTCTGATGCTATGTGTAAAGATTTTACCGTGTCGTTTAATCTGTAAGAAGCAAAATGTATGTGTAATGTAAGTATAAGAAGAGAAATTTTCAAAACTAGCATATAGTCACATATATGCACAAAGAGACACATAGACGATCATCAATCTGCAAAGGATTTAAAAACATTTAGTGTTTAGAAAGGTTTTATATGGAGTTGCCTCTGTTACATTTCGATAAAAGGTAGCAACTCTCTCCCTGGCTTAATCACCATTCTGACTTAGATTCCCCTCCCCTCCACACGTTACAAAGTAATTACATTCAGCAGGCTATCCATGATGTATTGATTCTGTCTTAAATGATGCTGTATGTGTTTCAATGGTGATCTGTAAATTAATTTTTTTCTGAGAAAGCCTTAATGTAATAGTCAAAGTCAGGAATCCCTATTAGAGCTGTAACTCACCACCTCGGTCTCATCTCAGCCCAAAATTTAAAATTTCACTCTACATCCCTGCCCTTCTCTGTAACTAAGTGTTAGATGATTATAAAGTGAATATGATGGAAGACACTAGCTAAAGGCACTGTGCTGGAGAGATGAAACTGCCAAATCAAGTGAGAAAGATGAAATAAAATGCAACGTAAAGTTCTGCTCGTTGTAGATGGGTAGCACTAGCTTGCTATTCAGTTTGTATTCTCCCTCTGTGCTTCAAAAGTGATATTGAATCTAGAGTGCCTCAGAGCTGTGTTCAGTGCAGCATCTCGGGCAAGATCATAATCTGGTGTAAATTAACACAGCTCCACAATGGAGTTTCACCCATTTATACCAGCTGAGGAAGTGGTCCCTCAGATTCTTCACAGCCTCTAATGGGACCTATTGTACCACTGGGAACAAAGCATAACAGATTCTCAGGTGTAAAGTGACCTGCAGTACTAGTGACCTGAGAATCTAAACACAAAAGGGCTACTTTGCCCCCTCAGTGTCTATCATTGGCCAGACACCTGGGGATTATTTTATTCTGTTATTTGTACTTTTGGTAGCATCTAGGAGTTCCAGTCATGGAGCTGTACTCATGGTGCTAAGTACTGTACAAACATAGAACAAACGGGGAAACTCAGGTTGGTGATGACTAGCCTGGGTGCAAGGGCTGAGAGCATAAAAACTGAAGGCAATTCAGTATCTGATTTCCTTCCCCTCCCCCCCCCCCCCCCCCGCCCGCTAATCCTCAGGGCTCCCTGGCTGGGGCTGAATCCAGGGAGCAGAGAATAAGGTCACTCGATGGCACTCTGTAAGCTTCTGGCCAGGTATAACATTATTGGATTAAAATATGACCAAATCATTGTTGCTACCACTGCTATACAAATCTTATACAAAGTGTGCCAAGAAAGTGTCAATAGAAATGGTTAAGCAGCTCGCAGGCTAAATGACCCAGAATCAACCTTTACATACATGTTAGAAAAATATGTGAATGGTAATTAGGTCCATTCCATGCTAGATAGACTAGAATTTTGAAATGCAAACCTGTATTGTTAGAGAATTGGAGGTGATACTAACTATGTGTTTACCTATATCTTGTTAGATGTTAGACAGAAACTGTCTGTTTACATGGCTATCACTATAGCAATTGATTCAGAGATCAAAAGGGAATATTAACATTTAGATGAATCTTGGGTGAAATAGTGTCATTGTCTATATGTCTCTTTAAAGTTTGTGATAAACTGCTTAATGGATAGATTACCTTATGTTAATCTATATAGTTAATTGCCAGTGGTGCTTAGGAAATAGGTCTACTTCAAAGTTTCCATAATTGCCTATTATTTGCCTAAGGACTCCATGCTTTCAAAAGAAGGCCTGGAACTGTATAGAAACCCTTGGGTCTTGATCCTTTTTATCTCAGATCTACTTGATGCGTCATGCAGGGGAAGCTTAAATCGTAAGATTGAGATCTCCAGTCCTGTCTGGATCACCCTGAATATGAACATTGGACTATAACCTATGGACTAATTCTGAAAGAACTCTTTGCAACTACAAAGCTCATCATCTCTACTGTGAATCTGATCTCAAAACTGTATTTATATCTGTATGTATACTGATCTTTTAACCAATTCTCTCTCTCTTTTTTTTTTTAAATAAATTTTAGTTTAGTTAATAAGAATTGGCTGTAGCGTGTATTTGGGTAAGATCTGAAATATTCCTTAACCTGGGAGTTAATGTGTCCGATCCCTTGGGATTGGTAGAACTTTCTTATATGAGGAATAAGATTTACAGTAATCCTCATCATATTTGACTTGGGTGTCTGGGTGGAGGCCTAAGGCTGAGTTGTTTTAAGGGAACTGTGTTCTTGGCTTCTGGGTAGCCAGTGAGGTATTACAGAAGCTGTTTTGTGCTGGTTTGGTAAATCTAAGTATTGGAATATCCACCAGCTTTGGGGATTGTCTGCCCCATTCTGTGGATGAAGTGCACCTCTTTCTCAGATGTTGGCGTATATTGTTCTTGATATATGATATAGTAGTGAAGAATACACAAGCATGTGCACACACATATACAGCCATACCTTAATAATGTTAAGGGTCTGATAAATCTTGTTACACATGTTTACTTTTAAAGATGAATCATTTGACTTTGTCCAGAAATATGGCAGCATGGGAGTATTGAAGAAACAATGGAATGATAAAAACATATGCTTCTGAAAGAGCTTTTACAGCCCATTGGATCAAGGACTTCCAGTAGGTTTATAGTAATTATTACCATTTGGGATTTTTATGAGAAATCTTATCGATTAGGACAGAATCACAATTTGATTTCTACTCTTGCCTTCTCAGGCAATATGTTAGGTAGAGAGGGCAAAACTGTACATTGGAAGACATCTAAGATGGTTGATGTTTGTATCCTGGCAGAGAGTGCGACTGTCAATAATAGATATGGGGGTGACAAAATAAAATCATGTGGGCTGTCATGTTCCTGCCACCTGGGAAATAAACTGGTCAGTCCTAGCAATTCCTGCCATGGAAGGAACTGTCTGAGAAGGAAATTACATTTTGGGTGGGGATAGGATTGCAGACCTACCCAACTGTAGAAAATTGTCTCTCAAAACTAGCTACCTCACTGCCCAAAGGTAGTTCCTGCTAAGGGGGGCATTCACCAAATCTGCTGATTTTGAAGTCTCCTTCCATTCATATTGGAAAGAGGAGCAAGCTTCTCTCGCTCCTGAAGACTGCTCCTGCCAATGAGAGATCCTGTCCTGAAGGGTGATGGACATACGCTCATAGATGATTTCCATCTCTGATTTCTATGATACTATGATTCTCTGTCAATGAAAGGACCACAGTGAAATAGCTTTGAATTAGAAGTACTGTTGAACATGATGAGATTTAGACTTCAGATTTATTTGGGTCATTTTCTGGTGCTATAAAATATAACTGAATGAAACATGGAGAAATTCCTCTAATAGAAAAAGCCATTAATTTTGTTTCCTAGACATTTCGCTATTTATGTTTGAAGTGCTTAACCCACTAGGACCTTGGTGACAATTCTGGGTTACATGTGAAAGAGTGAGTGACATTTACAGCAGAGCATCTGCTTCCTCAAAGGAATTAAGCTTGAGTTTATTTGCTTTCTATAGTTCTTTGATTTTCGGGGCAAGCAGCTGCTGTCTCCCTGAGCTGAGACATCTCAGATAATGGGCAAATTGACAGGCAACACAAATCCATATAATAGTTTAATTCCAAATAGGAAACCCACTTAGCTTTAGAACTGAGTTGTTATATTTTTTGTAGCCTCCCTTCCTGTTTTTTTTTTTCCTTAATTGTTCCTCATCACCTAAACACATCAAGGTCAGTTTTAAGCATAATGAAACCAAAGGTGAATTGTAAAACAGCATTATGCCATCTACAGAAAAATCAAAACAAAATGTTTAATGAACTGTTATGTTAAAAACTCTTTATACATATTCTAGGGCATTTTGTCATATTGGCCAAATCCTCAATATATATTTTTTCTGATATTGTCTTAACTAACCCTTACTGGCAGCTTCTGCAGAGTAAATGTTGCTCTGTGGTTCTGATAGGAGTGATTCATAATCTTTTTTGACTGGGCTATTCAATTTCCTGATAACAAAGTAGATCAAATCTGTGACCTTTACTTCAAAGGGAGTCCTGTAAACCACCAGTTCTTCTACATGTGACTATTCCAGAAATAATGCTTGTATACAAATCCATCATATTAACAGGCACATTACATCAGGCAAGCAGGTTGATGTAGTATGGATGATAAATTTATGGTACTATATAGTGATTCTGTACTGTGAAAAGCACAGGTATTCAATATCTCTGCATTCCCTAAATGTAGAATTAGTTAAAGGAGCAATAAAATTAAATAGTTTAATTTACTCATGCTATTTTTATAGGGAGGATGAAAAATTATTTATATTAATCTTATTGAACCGATTTCACCCTGGATTTACGCTAGCCCCTTTAGAAACCCAGGTATAAGGCTCTGAGGATTGATAGCCCTCTAGTCATGTGGCTATGATGGCAGAAAATGGCAGCAGCTTCAACTGTGCGACTGTGGGGATAGGGGGATACCACCACCAACAAAGAAGGAGGTTCTTGTTGGAAAGGGAGTATGGCAAGGGCAGCCAAGAAACATGTTGGTTTCCAGTTCCCTCAGCAACCTTCACTGGTAGGGCTTCTAGCACCAGCTGTGACCAGAAGCTGTCCAACAGAAAATCCCTGAGCGAGTGACCATGAGAAAACCCCCTGCTTCTCTCTGTGGGAATGAAGGCCCAGTTGGAACACAGTATATAATTCGCACTCTCTCTTTGCCAGTTCTGGTGAGTCTGGTCAGTCATAGAAGACTAAATGGTCACATAGATTTTTCCATCGGCCCAAATAGGAAAAAAATAAGCTGCATTTTCCCCTACCTCCAAGTCTTGTGGTACCTGCCATTTATAATGTGAGTATGATGGTCTTGCTGTCACTCAAATGTCACTCAATTTTCCTTCAGTCCAGATTTTCCATCATTGATGGAAGTGACTGAAGATCAGGATCTTGCTTGATTAAATTGTGTGTGTGTGTAGCCTAAGTTAAAAAAACAAACACCACATGCCTGTTCAACCGATTTGCTGAATCAACAGTAAATCACTTTATTTTTTTTAGCACTCTAGTAAAGAAATCTTGTTCTATTGACAAGTTCTGCATGAGTTTTCAATGTGATACTTCTCTATCTGCATAAGTTCTTCCTCCCTCTCCCATCTGCTACCTGCTCAGTCTAGGGTAAGGAAACCATATCCTGTCAAAACAAAGCACCAGGTAGAAAGTGGGAAGGACTTCTGAGATGAGTTTTTTTTGAAGGGACCATTTAGTGGCATTAAAAGAGCTTCATGTAATCAGTGACTTATTATGGTAGCATCCAGAGGACCCAACAGAGATTGAGGCTCAATTGTTCAAACACATAATAAGAGACATCCCCTAACCTGGAAAGCTGACAGTCTAAATAGACAAGACGGACAAACGGTGGGAGGCAAAACAGAGGCACAAAGAGCCAAAGTGACTTGCTCCATGTCATGCAGAACATCAGTGGCAGAGGTGAAAATACAACCTAGGTCAATACAACCTAGGTCGCCCTACTCCCAGGTTAGTACTCAATGTGCTAGATCATAATCTTTACAGTGGAAATAGTGTTGCTGTCATTCATTGCATTGGGTTGTAAATACCTGTTAAATTAAATGTCAAGAGTTTTAATAAGGGATTTCTTTGTAGCACTCAAGAATAAGAAAATACAGAATGAAGGTTACATAATCTAGACAGACACACTTGAAACTCTCAGTAAACTGCTACATCTGAGTGTATATTATAGAAATTTTAATTTTCTTAACATTGATTTGTTTTGAAATATTTTGTTCAAGGGCAAATATATTCATAGATCTAAAATCTTGCCACTTTTACCTACCTTGTGAGTCTATTGACATCTAATACTTTATTTTGACCTGTGCTGATACACATTTGCACATTTTGCATGATCAGTCAAAGCCTAAGAAAGTTGTAGGATTAACTATGAAAGATGTCAATGCACTCATCTTTGACCTCCAGAATTAGGAACTCAAATCCTGCAATGGTCATAAGTAGAAATGAATTTAGCATGTGGCAAAAATAGCGAATATCAACTTTTTGCTATATACTAACATGAAATGTTTTCACATAACATATTCTTAATTGTCAAAGTATCTCACAAGTGATTATAATAGTTTTCTATATTTTCAGTTGAAATTTTCCAACCAGATCAATCTCACATTGAAGGTTGTGCATCAGTAACAGTAGATTGTGTGTCCATAGTTTGTACCAAATAGTGGGTAGATAAGAATGTACCTGAATTCCTTATGTAATGTTTTTCCATCTGTAAGCTTTTGTACATACAATGTGGCATCTAGTCTGCCTAGCAGAAGGTTTTAATTTGTAATTGCCAGTGTATGCAGTACTAACTTTTGAAGTATTCTAGAAACTAGCTTTTTTTAATTCAGTGACACTTATGCACAGTATTAGTGTTAGGGATGACAATCCACAGCTTCTTATTATGAATATGCAAATGCGATGAGAGAAAGAAGTGGCCTAATAAGAAGTAGCAAAGAAGAAGTCCACAAACAAGTCATTGTCTCTGCACTGGAAAGGGATAAAGAGCATGTCCCAGGTCTTACCAACGATGTCATCAACAATATGACAAACCAGTTTGACCCAGTAGCACATCCAGAGGTGCTAATCAACATATGTGTTGGACTGCATGTAATATCAGATGTACAAGAATCTCTACTGAACGTAGCAGATGTTGGTGAAGCACAAATGGAGAGATTTGAGAGAGACGCACTTGATTCTGATGAGACACAGTGCTTCTTTAGGCCAGTCAAGAAATCTGGCATCAAAACATTTGCTGACATAGCCAAGAAGACCAAATTTAAGTCTGGCAAGTGAGGGACAATCACAGCATCTATCAGTCCAGAAATTGTTTTCCACAGAGCCCTATCCTTAGCAAGATGCAGAGATGATATTTCAATAACAACTGTTCTTAGTCACCCAATAGGATCTGTACCTATGTCCCTCTTCCATGCTGATGGAACAATGAGAAGAAGAGACAAAGCTGAATTAGGGCACCAGCTGGGAGCTCAAGCTGAAAGAATCCATGAACTAAGAGCATGCAACAAAGAAACCACAGTGTACATCAAAGGTTCCCTGACTGTCATACAAATGGTGTCTGGGGTCAAATTCCACACATTTGATGAACTGGCTGCTGAGTATTTCAGAAAGGTCCTAAAAAGATTTGACAAAACTAAGTCTGTAATCAAAGACTTTGACAGATATGACAATTGTAACCCTGTGAAAACTGCAGAAAGCCAGCACCAGACAGGATGTAAGGCTGGATGCAAGAAATGCCAGGTGATTGGAGGACACCGTCTGCCTCCAGGGAAAAAGTTTCTAACCGTGGCATCCAGCTAGCAGTCATTTGCAAATTTCTCTGTGAACATATGGTTCAAAATGCACCTGACCATGTAGGAGCACACCCAACACAAACACGCCTCCTGTAAGGAGGCGTTTCCAGTGGTGAAGTACAAAGTCCATCACCAGTAGAGATGTTGAAGAAGCCCAAGACTCAAGAGGCAGTGGACACAAGGATGCTTCTGCATGGTGTATGTGCCAGTATGGCTTTTGGGTCTCTTGGTGTTAAAGGAACCATAGTGATTATGTCACCTGATACAGATGTTTAGGTCCATGCTGTTCACTAGATAACGTGTATTGAAACAGGCACCATTACCAGCACAACTGGTCGCTGCATACCTGCGCATGCGATTTGTGATGCACTCACTCCTGACTTCTGCAACATATTTCATGCTGTACACACATTAACAGGGTGTGACTCTGTGTCATCCGTATTTAGTATTGGGAATAAAATCAGTTTTAATTTTGTCAAAACAAAGGGAGCTTTCCACCTCAGATATCTTGCCAAATTGGGAGAGAGTGATGGATAAACCACAATTTCTGCTGCAAGGAAGTTGGTAATGGTGCTATATGACTAGAGCAAGAAAGAAAAGGACCTGAATTGCTTGTGCCTCAATCTGGCCATCAAAAAGGACAAGTCATTGGCCAAACTCCCACATGGGACAGTTTTGAAGAGCATGTCAAAAGAGTATCTTGGCAAACAAAGATCTGGATATCTTTGCACATGGGTAACCCAGACGTTGGATCATCATGGCAACATGGATGGAAAAATAAGGATGATGAACTACTTCCTGTGTTCTTCAAGGGCCCAGTGGCGTTTGAGCTTCTACAAGACCTTATTTATATCTCTACCAGTAGGGGTCAATGCACAATCAACTATGTCTGTAGTCAGAACAAGGTTCCCTGCAGAGAACTGTGTACATGCCAAGACAATGAAGACTGTAGTAACCCACACACTCCCGATAGAGAACAAGATGATGATAATGTTGTTGACTAGAAATGTCACCTGTGCTATTACATTTCAGTGATACCTGTACAAATTTATTATTTGATTTTGTTTTATCCTTTAGATGGTTGTTGTGATGCTTTGAGGTCACAAAGAAATCAAATTTTGTGTCTTGAGACAATATAGTCACTAACAGAAATGAATGCAAATATTTCAAAGTAGTCATTTTATTGTGCTGATGGGGTGTCATTGTTTATCCTCATTTCTGTGGTAATGGAACCACTTGACAGCTCCACATCATACCTCATCTTAAAGTAGACATAATAAGCTTTCAAATTATATACGATTTGCCTGTGTGTAGAGAGGATACACATTAAGTCAACCAAATCAATGTTTTCTGCCACTTGCCTAACTGTGCAAAGCAGCTGGAATGCGACGGGTTCTGGCACAAGAACTTCTCTACACTAGAAAGAAATGGATCCTCATCTTTCTAGTAGTGTATAGTAACAGTTTCTAGCTTTGCTGCTGAGAAATCCACCCCTGGACAGAGGGCAAGCACCAGGAGATTACAGCACTTATATCTTATTAAAGTTCTTTTTTAATGGAATTTAAATCACTGTCAATTGGTACCCCTAAAGTATGATTTTGGTATAGTAACATAATTTTGTTGCCAATGTGTATATTAAAGTGGAATTTGGTTGCATTTTGAATCAGAAGAGAGCTGTAAATATAAAGAATCAAGGAAAATATTTCATGAGTATTTTCATGGCTGTGAATTATCATCAGCACTAAAATTATTCCATCATGCCACTGTCTTGCCATAATGAATGTTACATATTCATCTTTGATGATGCTTCAAGTTATGTTTAACTGTGGTTCATTATGAAAAAGATAGGGTTTAGTACCTTTTGCCTTGGGAAAACCAAAGAGTAATGGTGAAGTGACCACAAAGCCTATTCTAAGCAACTATTCAAACTGACAAAAATTGCTTGTGATAAGGAAGTAGCAACCTCTAATAAAGGTGAAGCAGAACTGTGCTCAGTACCTTGATATGTAATCTGGGGTAGCCTTTAAAACAGGAGATTGGCTAATAAGGGTGGTTACTTGTTCAGTTTTCTCTAGTCAGTTAAATGCCTGCAGAGCTGTTGGGCTGGATGGTAAACAATCTGAGTCTAATATTTTTGTGAGGTATAGTGGTAAGTGGTAAAACTCATCTTTTCAGCCCCTTCTGAATGTATCATCTTCCTGTTTGTGTCCTCATGTTTTCCAGAGGGTCTTCTTTATTTTAATTAGCATTGCTTTGATTCCACCATCAGAGAGTTGATCATATCTTCCTTGTCAGTATCCTTTGTGGTTTCTCTTTCCAGACCCTGGCTGGCATTTTACACAGAACATTCTGCTAGATTATCATTTTGATCAAACAAAACCAGTTTGGGGATTGGATCAGCTTTGCTCTTACGTGTTTTTGTTGATTGGTTTGTTTGTTCACATTACCAGACTGAATGATTGGTTGTCTTATGCTAGTTGGCCCAGATAGGAGAAGCATGGAGCCTGTAATCATCCAGATTAGTGGAAATTTATCCAGGATACTGCAGGTTTACACTGCATAAAAGAAGCAGTGGCCTGTGGATAAGTTAAAGGCTTCAGCCTCCAGCATGCGCCAATCTTCCAACATCATCACTGAGTTTGTTCAGAACACAAAAAGGAAGAAAAGGGAATTGGTTACAAAAGCATCGATTGTACTTCTTTATTCCGACAGATCAGCAAAGGAATTCAGATGTGACATAACCATTCCTACCAAATTTTCTCTCTCCTCATCTTTATCATGTGAGTTTCAAATAGAAACCTCACAATTAAACAAAAAGTGGGAGACATATACATGTTTTTAGAATCTGTTGTTTATCTATGCTTTGTGCAAATGCTATAGCTGTTTTGGGTAGAGAGCCAGTATATATAATTTCCAAGAGGCAGATGCTTCATGCATCTTCACCAGAGTTACGACAAATAACTGAAGTGACATATTGAGGCTTCCAGCATGCAGTTTATAACCCCGAGAGTAATGCACATTTATATGAGGACTTAAACAGCCTACATGAGTCTTAGTCATTCTCTATAATGCTCTTAAGAATCTTCACTATAATTTATTGTCTACATGGTAGTCAGACTGGTGTGTAACTATCAAAAAATCTAACTAGGCCAAAAAAAAAAGTGTTTACCTCAAGGAAGAACTGGCCTTAAATTGGTATGATTTTTTCCTTCTGAGCTCATACCAATGGATCTGTCGTTAAAACTATTTCTTCCTTCTCCTCATTCTCTCTGCTGCTTATAAGTTTTTAAAGGTACAGCTGTATATTTAAAAGTGTAATTAGGGAAATAAAAAGATGCAGTAGGTTATGATGGAAGAATTCTCTATTCACAAGTGGCTGCGGAAAGCAACATTTTAGCCATATCTTTATTTTTCTCTGTTGATGAGGCCCACATCCCAGCCTCTGCACCATCCTTGGAGCATAGTGTCTGAATGGCAGTGGATTCCCATGCAGTTCCGATGCATCGGAGTGTTTTGGTTGCATCTTTCATTCCACAGAGCCAGTGGGTGGTGCACAACTGTGTGACTTAATCAAAGCTGCCACTTTGAGAGGCTGTTAGTGGGAGGAGGGATAGCTCAGTGGTTTGATCATTGGCCTGCTAAACCCAGGGTTGTGAGTTCAATCCTTGAGGGAGCCATTTGGGGATTTAGTTGGGGATTGGTCCTGCTTTGAGTAGGGGGTTGGACTAGATGACCTCCTGAGGTTCCTTCCAACCCTGATATTCTATGATTCTAATGCAGTGGGTGCAGAGGCTACTTGTGACCCATCAGGTACAATAATGACCTATAAGTAGGCAGGGAGAGGATTCTGAGTCCTGACAGCAGCACTATACATAGCCTGTTTACTTGGGCTCTTTGTGGATGTGCTTTGCTTCAAAAAATCATGGAGAATCAACATCAAGCGGGGATTGGTTCTTGGCCCTACACTATTTAACCTTTTTTACCAATGAGCTGGAAGAACACACAAAATCATGACTAATAAAGTTTGCAGATGGCACCAAGATTGGGGGACTAGTAAATAATAAAGAGGACAGATCACTAATACAGAGAGATCTGGATCACTTGGTAAACTATGTGCAAGCAAACAGTATGCACTTTAATATGGCCAAAAGTAAAGTTATACATCTAGAAGCAAAGAATGTAGGCCATTTTTACAGAATGGGGGAATCTATCCTGGAAAGCAGTGACTCCAAAAAAGATTTTGGGGTCAGGTTGGGATAATCAGTTGAACATGAGCCTCCAGTGCAATGCTGTGGGGGAAAAAGGGGAATATCAAGTAGGAGTTGGGAGGCTATTTTACCTCTGCAATTGGCGCTGGTGTAACCACTGCTGGAATACTGCGTCCAGTTCAGATGTTCTCAGGAAGGAAGTTGGAAAAATTGGAGAAGGCTCAGAGAACAACCGTGAGAATGATTCAAGCACTGGACGACATGCCTCGTAGTGATAGGCTCAAGGAGCTTGATCTATTTAGCTGAACACAGAGAAGGTTGAGAGGTGACTACATTAAGAAAAAATATTTGATAATGCACTTTTCAGTGTAGCAGACAAAGGTCTGTAACAAGATCCAGTGGCTGGAAGTTGAAGTTAGACAAATTTAGACTGTAAATAAAGTATACATTTTTAACAGGGTGAGGGTAATTAACCATTAGAACAATTTACCAAGGTTATGGTGGATTCCCCCTCAGTGACAAAAACAGGATATGTTTCTGGAGGTTCAAAGACAGTATATGAGGGGAAATATATGCATTTTGCCAGTTTTGGTGCATAGGTAATGCAGCTGCCACACAAGATAGAATTCAACTTCACTTACTCTTGTGGAAGGTTTCTTTTCAGTGAACTGAAAATACCTTGTAAATTTCTGAATTTGATGTGCTGTTACTAAAAGGAACAAGGTAAATTATACAATAGTATTCCATTCATTATTAATGATGTCTTTTTAAAGTCTGCCACTGTTTTATTCATTAAATGAGATATTTGGTTTACGATTTTGATAAGCTATAAAGTGGCCTAATTTAATCAAGAAATTTAATCATATTTAAACAAATACTGTATGAAGAAGTTGAAAATGCTCTTTTAAATCATCTCTGCTTATATTTAACAAAGAATTCAGCCTAAAGGGTTCAACAGTCACATCATTTCTCTCATGGCTATTCAGATTTCCCATATAAAGAAAGAGCAGGGTACTCTTCTGATTCCCTTTTTAGAACATTCCTCTTCTGCCTTTACAGTCCTGTCTATTTCCTCATTAGTGTTCCTTCCAAAGCCCAAGCTTGTCAACAACGAAGCTATTATCAGCACAGTATGAAATCAAAGGTAATACAAAGATGGTTTTTAGTCTAGTCTTCAGCAATGTTTTGTCTATGGACCAGTATTTTTAATTCTGCAGCTGCTGAAAACTTACGGGAATTAGTGTATGTACAGCCAGATAGATTATAAATCAGCAACTGATGACTTAACATCTGTATCATTCAGATACATTCTCATATGTGTTAGGAAATGTGAGAAAATAGATCACAAAAATATCTTCACTTAACTAGGATGTACGGATAGCTTTAGTATGAGAGAGCATATAGAAGGGGGAGGGTTGGGCATTGTTGATTTCACATTTGCCTGCAGGTGTTTAAAGCCCAAAGTAGGTTGGAAGCCTTTTTTTTTTTAAGCAAGTGTGAATGCGATATCAGTGTTCCATACATTAGTCTGTATATTCTGTTTCGTGAAACACGGGCTTCGTGATAGTCAGATAAATCTTTTTTAAAGATCAAGGAAAAAGTGGTGACAGGAGTCTTCTTTCTCCAACAGCTTTCACTTTCTTATTTTGGTCATATGGAGCAGCTAGCTTCCTATTATCTGTAATAGCCCCCCTGCCCCCCAGCCCTACCTATCTTTTCACAAATTAATCAATAAAATAGGAAATCTACAGATCCCATCTTGCACAGCATTTAGTGTGCCATATCAGCTTGGAACCAGATTTTAAAGGTATTCAGCACTCAAAGGTGCGGGTAGGTGCCTATTTACAGACGTGCCCAGTGGGTGACTTTCAATGGGACATAACTGCCTAACTCTCTGAGGTGCTCAGTGGGATTTACATCATTAGGTGCCTAAATACCTTTGTAAATCTAACCCTTAATCTGCTATGTTAGAAGCAAAGATGTGCCAGTTTATTTAGTAGGCAGCTGAGTGCCCCAGACTGAGGTGGACTTAATGGATGACCTGCAAAAAGCAATGGTTTTGGAGCATCTGGAACACAAAACCCCTGATCCTGCGGCTCTGCCTTGGTACATGGGTCCATCCATGTAGAGTAACTTATAGACTCAGGGCCTAAACATGCAGAGAGGAGCTTTAAATGTTTTTTTAATGGGGGTTTGAATGAAACTTTTTTTAAAAAACAGAATCTGATTTCTTTCTTTTTGCTCTGTTTATTCTAATTTTCTGGTTTGTACCATATTACCTCATTGGACTACATATTTCCCACTCTGTCTACCCCTACACATTCCTGAAATATCCAGGCAGTAGCAGGCATTCCTGTCTCCATAGCTCTCGTATTTACTTGCAACAGTCAGAAAATAAATCCCAGTTACTTGGAAGAGCCACACAGCTTTTATCTCAATTACTTTTAAAGAACAATTTAATTGGGGCTTAGGATGCTGGAGCGCTTCACAAGCCAGGTGTTCTTTTACTTTTTTTCATTATAAGGCAAATACTTATTGTCATGGGCTTGCACCAATTTGGAGTGAAAGGATATGAAGGATATGAAGGATATGCAAAGATATGAAGTAGATGATATGACTCTAGGCCACGAAAGTTTGGGTACATCCAAGCAACTTACTGTAGGAATAACCCGGCTGTGCCCTTCATTAGGGGAATTGGCACAGATGTAATCCATTATTTTCGCACTTCGAGTTTATAAAGGAATGTCAGGAAGCTCTTTTCTATTTGTTTTGATCACTGGTGTGGTTTAGTATTGCTGCCAAGTATCTCATTGATACTTTTGACTAGCACTCTGTGATGGGGCTTGGGGTGCAATTCAGAAGAGTGAGGAGTTGTCTCACCTCTTACCCTGTAACCCTGAGTGCTTCACAATGCTTTGCTACTGTAGCTCCCAGCCTGGGATGCTCACAACTGGCCTACAAGCATGCAGCTCACAGTCTGAAGTGTCTGTGTTCTAGACAGCTCTGGTTCAGCAGCTCTGACCCGAACAGCCTGTCTACATCTCCCCTCTGGCTCCAACAGCCTTGGTGCCAACCTTCAGGGTGACCCCAACGCACTTCCAGACCTGAATTTCCCCCGCGCTGGGTGTTCTGCAGTATTCAACCCTCTCCAGGATAGTTCAGAGAAATAATGAGGTTTGTTTGTTCTTCTTAAGACACAAAAACACATCACAGCTTATTAACTTAACTGGGGTAAATACATCCTTCAATTTAAACACAGCACTGAGTTCATTTATAGGAAAAATAAAACAAATTTATTAACAATAGGACCTAGGTTAAGTGATGCCAAGTACAAGGAATAAAGTTAGAAAGGGATACAAAAAAATAAAAGTGAAATCATAGAACCATAGGACTGGGAAGGGACCTTGAAAGGTCATCTAGCCCAGTCCCCTGCACTTGTGGCAGGACTAAGTATTATCTAGACCATCTGTGACAGGTGTTTGTCTAACCTGCTCTTAGAAGTCTCCAGTGATGGAGATTCCACAACCTCCCTGGGCAATTTATTACAGTGTTTAACCACCGTGACAGTTAGGAAATTTTTCCTAATGTCCAGCCTAAACCTCCCTTGCTGCAATTTAAGCCTATTGCTTCTTATCCTATTCTCAGAGGTTAAGAAATACAATTTTTTCCCTCCTCCTTGTGGCAACCTTTTATGTACTTGAAAACTGTTATCATGTCCCCTCTCAGTCTTCTCTTTTCCAAACTAAACAAACCCAATTTTTTTCAATCTCCCCTTATAGGTCATGTTTTCTAGACCTTTAATCATTTTTGTTGCTCTTCTCTGGATTCTCTCCAATTTATCCAAATCCTTCCTGAAATGTGGCATCCAGAACTCGACACAATACTCCAGTTGAGGCCTAATCAGCGTGGTGTAGAGCAGAAGAATTACTTCTCATTTCTTGTTTACAACAATCCTGCTAGTACATCCCAGAATGAAGTTAGCTTTTTTGGCAACAGTGTTACACTGTTGACTCATTTTTTAGCTTGTGATCCAAAATGACCCCCAGATCCCTTTCTGCAGTACCCCTTCCTAGGCAGTCATTTCCCATTTTGTGTGTGTGCAACTGATTGTTCCTTTCTAAGTGGAGTACTTTGCATTTATCCTTATTGAATTTCATCCTGTTTACTTCAGACCATTTCTCCAGTTTGTCCAAATCATTTTGAATTTTCATCCTATTCTCTAAAGCACTTGCAACCCCTCCCGGCTTGGTATCATCCGCAAACTTTATAAGTGTACTCTCTATGCCATTATCTAAATCATTGATGAAGATATTGAACAAAACCGGACCCAGAATTGATCCCTGTGGGACCCCACTCGTTATGCCCTTCCAGCATGACTGTGAACCACTGATAACTACTCTCTGGGAATGGTTTTCCAACCAGTTTTTCACCCACCTTATAGTAGCTCCATCTAGGTTGTATTTCCCTAGTTTGTTTATGAGAAGGTCATGTGAGACAGAATCAAAAGCTTTACATTAAAGTCAAAATATACCTCATCTACCGCTTCCCCCTATCCACAAGGCTTGTTATCCTGTCAAAGAAAGGTATCAGGTTAGTTTGACAAATCCATGCTGACTGTCACTTATCACCTTATTATCTTCTAGATGTTTGAAAATAAGTTGCTTAATTATTTGCTCCATTATCTTTCCGGGTACAGAAGTTAAGATGACTGGTCTGTAATTCCCCGGGTTGCCCTTATTTCCCTTTTTATAGATTGGCACTATATTTGCTCTTTTCCAGTCTTCTGGAATCTCTCCAGTCTTCCGACTTTTATTGCTAATGGCTCAGATATCTCCTCAGTCAGCTCCTTAAATATTCTGGGATGCATTTAATCAGGCCCTGGTGAAGATATCTAATTTGTCTAAGTAATTTTTAACTTTTCCTTTCCCTATTTTAGCCTCTTCTGATTCTACCTCATTTTCACTGGTATCCACTATGTTAGATGTCCAATCACCACCAATCTTCTTGGTGAAAACCGAAACAAAGAAGTCATTAAGCACCGTAATGACTTAAACAAAGAAGTCATTAAGCAAATCACACAGTTAGGATGCCCTCATGATATTCTTTCCGTCCTGTAGACTTCCCAACCCCCTGCTGATTTCTGTGTAAATGGGGCTTTCATTGTTTTTGGTCACACCTTGCTTAATTTCATTGGAGACAGGTAGATAGCTACCTTCTCTCCTATCTGGGAGGGAACCTGTTTCTCACTGTTTGGCCACAGACATTAAAGCATAATATCATTAGGTATCCATATTTCATCATATAGTATTAATACGTACATTTCACAGTGGCATTAATCACCAGAGTGCCATTAGCTTTCAGAAAAGGCCTCACTCTATACACTTTTATAACACAGTAATATTGTATACTATCAGTTGATTCAATTGCAAATCACTTGAGGCTCAGCCCCCTCTGTCTTTATGGACCAGTAAACTATTGCAATGTATTTTTTGAAAAGTAAAACTCAGATTAAGCATCTCTCTCCTGCTGAGTGGGTAGATACCATGCTGTCTCCTTCCCCACTTCTTTGTTTGATAGCTTTATTTACCTTATATATAAAATTGGACCTCCATTGTCTCTGCCTGATGACCAGGCTAGCCAGAGATGCAAATACACATTCCTTTGTCAAGGGCAAACCTGTTTACCAGCTCCCTCTGACATGCCTGGTTTAAACATGCTTTAGTAATAATTCCAGCGTTTATCCATAACTATTAATACATAGTGTGTATATACATTATGCAAGAATATTAATGAGCAGTGAGTTATTAGTTTTCAAATGATACCCCACAAGACATATTTCATACAAAGATTTTTACAGTAGAGTATAGGATGTGAATACTTGGTTGCTTAGGGTCACACACTCCAATTAGTTGTCTGATCTGTTTATCTACTGTATGAGCTGCAGGCAATTATGGTCTCAAATCATTTTAAGAGTATCTCATTTTTTGAGTAGGTTTCTTGATTCAAATGGGACTTCTAATGGAGTAAAGTGTGAGTAAAGGTGGCAGACTTCAGAGCTATAGGATGAATAAGTATATCTTTAATTTTAATTACACTAAATGAATTTAAACGCTATTCTAGCTTAACTGTTTTTGATCACGTAAAACAAATGTTCAGTTAACACAATACTATCTCACAGATGCTAAGGGTTTGAAAGAATAACATTGTATTGAGTGAAATATTTATTTGGACTGAGATTTTCAACAACACTCGAAGGGTTTGTATGCCCCATTCCCCTAAAAAGTAATGAGAATTCCGTGTCCCAATTCCTTAGATAGGCTTGAAAATCAAAGCCTTAGAATTTAAGATCAACTGTCTCTTATCCTAAATGGAGGAGCTATTTATTGTCCAACAATAACCTCCCAGTCATCTTAGAGAAGAACATAGCCACTGAAGAGCAACTTTGTATACACATGCTAAGCACCTCAGGTGTACCAACAATACCCCATGGTCAATGCTATCAAAGGCAGCTAATAGTTCTAAGGGGCTGTCTATAAATTATGTAATACATTGTGGGTGGGTAGGTGGGATCATTAATTTTGCATGTTTGTTTGTGTTAAAAAGTGTTACAAGAGGTAGGTAGGTCTTGAAAATCACCAAGAGGATGGGTTATGAAATTCATGGACAGTCCCTTTAAAAAATCAGAGGAGATAGTAGATCTTTATCCATCACTAGAAGGAGATGAACCAATACGGTTTCTGTTCTATACCTAGGTCTGCAGCTTGACTGGATGATGAGTGAAGGATGTCTGAGTATTCAAAACTCCCCCAGAGCTGCTCAGCCACACCCTTCTCCTTGACCTTTCCAAAAAATGGGAAATTACATACTAGTCAGTGATACTAAATGTCTTGCTTTCTTGAGCAGAGACCTCACATACCTTCCTTAAGAGGCAATGCTTCCCCTCTTTGTGGTTCTTCCTTCCACCAACAATGGGCCTAGCACTTTTCAGTTAACTTTTACCATCTGGGGGAGGGTGTGGATTCAGCTAACAGGTTCTGACCTGTGAGGCACCTCCAGCATCTCAGTGACAGATACCAGCTGAAACTCAGGCAAGTGAATGTCACGTTTTGTCCCCTGAATACATCAGTCTTTCTAGCTGACAGTAAAGTAGTTCAGCCAGATCCAAGTGACATTATCCTCAAAGTAATAAGAAAATGTTTTCACAGCAAGAAACTTGACTCTGCAATCAAGTATCAGCAACTTGGATTAACCAAGCTATTTACCATCTGCATAGCCCTAGCATAAATGCTTTATGTCATGATTGATCAGATTAAAGATGAGACTTGAACTGGTATTTTACCCTCATGGGATTGGTAATGGAACTCTATATTCTCAATTATTATTTATTTATTCAGTGACTTTCATCTCTAAATAACCAGTTCATTTCCAGTCCAGTGAACAAAACAAATGTGCCAGTCTTTTAAGCATGGGGGGGAGGGAGGGAAGATGTGGACAGTAACTGAAAATCATTATCATTTGGTTGCTTTTCCAAGGTCTTTGTCAAATGAGTCAACAGTCTCAATCCAGTTCCTTGTGGACTGGTGTCTCCTTAATAAAAAAAAACAAACTAGCACTGTCTCCGCAGAAAGCTAACGGATCAAATAGACATACTGAATTAACCTCATCCTTGTAATGTCTTTGGAAGATGAGCTAGCGTGATCTACTGGATAGGGCACTGGATTGAGGGTCAGGAGATCTGACCTGGATTCTATTTCTGTCTCTGTCACTGACCTGCTGTGTGACCTTGGGCAGTTGTGGTACCTCTCTGTACCTCTGTTTCCCCTTTGTCTGGTCTGTTTAGAATGCAAGCTCTTTGGGATGTGTTTATACAGTACTTAGCACGAAGTGGCCTTGATCTTGGCTAAGGCCTCTAGGTGCGATTGTAATATAAATTAATAATATCCCTTCCAGATTCCTACCCAACTTTATGACAACTGAAGAAGATCCTGTCCCTGGAAAATCCATGCGCAACTCGGGGTGAAAACAATGCATTGGTGTTTGTTGGGGCAGTCTTTTGGAATTTCACTCTGTGATGTGTGTTGCTCGTGCAGTGCATGTAGTTGTGTATCATAATACAGACTCTCAGTGCTCTGATTTGAGGAGACCCCTTTAACTTGGGCCACAGCAGGGTCGTGTTCCTTAGAGTTGGTCCCTCTAGACTGCAGAAGGAGGAGTTGAGGTATATTGGTAGGGCATGATGAGGAAGTTTTCACTGTCACTAATGGTAGCTGTTCTGTTAATAAAAGTCTACAGTGTTCCGGACTATCAATCCAGCACTTCTCCAAGAACTAGATTCACTTGCAAACATGTTTTCTAAGAAAAATATTGAGAAACATAGCTGTAAATCTAGCAAACAAGAATCCCAGCTTTCAATTGCTCGTAATGCTTTACAGCCCTCTACATGATATTAAATAGGATAGTTGGATTTGGATGCGCAAACATAGTTTGCAGAAAACACTGATCTTAAGCCAAATGCCTGTTATGATTTCTCTGTCCTCGGGAGAAGACCAGCTTGCACATGATTGGTAGTGAATTAGTTAATTTACTTAGTGTTTTATGTGTAGGCAGCATGCAGCTCTGTGAGACTGCAATGGGCAATGAAGCAGCAGAATTCAATTTGCAGCAGTGACCTAAGAAGGACTATTTTTAGTAATAAAATAGGTCAGGGAATGCAGTAGTACAGACTGATAAATGAACAGTCTTCTCCTTAACTCATGGGGTTTGTTTCCTCTTATTATACAGCAGCTCTGAGGTGGGGAAACCAGATTAAACATTGTCACATGATCAACGTTTGAATTTTTCATTGTGAAATAATCACAAGAAAACCACTGTGGTTTCTCGGGCTGTAATGAAGAAAGAAACTAGGTAAATACTTTCTTAGGGATTTGTGGAAGGGAAAACCACTAGAGAGCTAGATGACGTGAGTCATTTTAAGCACTGTTGTACAGTGCATATGACAGGCAATGCTCCATTTTTACTACACTGGCAGGTTTTCACATATTCCATGTACTTGTCTCTGGTATTCATTTATTCTCTGCGGACCATGCAGGTGAGGGCTAGCATCCTCTTTTCAATGTGTGATAGATGGAGGAACTGGCTAATGCCATCAGCTTGATTCTATGGAAATTTCAGTTTTCTCTTTGAGAGGAAGAACAATTGGCTATGTTTGCTGTGGTGTTCAGCAGCCTGCTTAAAGAGTCTCTCTTTCCAGTGTCAGGTTACTTCACCTGTGTTCACCAGGGGTTCTATTCCTGGCTGCAGAGGAGTCAGTGTGTGGCCTTGGATAAATCACACAAACTTCTACTGTGCCTTCATTTTCCTCGTTTGCAAAATAGGTTTAATATTGTACCTACTGTGTAGGGATATTATGAAATTTAATTCATTCATGCTTGTAAAAGACTCTGAGATCTTTGGATAACATATAGCAAAATATTTTATTATTACATAATTGTGTAATCAAAGTAAGATGGAGCATGCATCACTGTCATGAAAGGTCATTTCCATTGCTATAAGTTCCAGATATCTGGGCTTTATCTTAAGGTGGCAAGTAGGACATACAATATACTTGCAGTGTTGTCCTTAATAATGAAAACCCTTTTCTTATCAGATAATTTGACATCAATGCTTCGTGTATAGTAATAGTAATTTTCCACTTACATGACCTGCTCCCTATTAACCCTTACATTCCTCGACTGAAAAGCGAGCCATTTCAGTGGTCAGGCATTTGAAATTCATTTAAAAAACGCTGTTCCTAGTGGGATTGATCCAAAACCTATTGAAGTCATTGCAATGGAAATATTCTCACTGACTTCAATGGCCTTTGGATTAAGCCCCATAATCATGTATACAATATGTGTCCTGTCAGCTGCTCCCATCTAATTCAGTATTCTTAAAGCAGCAGTCTTAATGAGAACATCAATGTTACTGTTTTTCCTTTGGCACTAAAATGAAGGAAGCTTAATTTTTCTTTGTGGAATTCTGAACATGGCAAAAGCATCACTTTTTGTAAACTTAAGTCATTCCAGTCTCCCTGTCCACACCCCAGTCCTCCCACACAACCCATCCCTTCTAACTCATCATAGGGGCCAGGAGTAAATGACAAATCATGATCTGCTCACTGCATACGTATATGAGACTAGTCTCTTGCTAGCAAAAAACACTCATTGACATGAAGCCGTTCATTATGCATGCAGTAGAGAGCTCCGGCAGGAACACTCTCTTTGTCTCAATTTTTAAGAGCTAGAGTGCAATGTTCTGGCCCATCCAAAAAAATTCATAGATTCTAGGACTGGAAGGGACCTCGAGAGGTCATCGAGTCCAGGCCCCTGCCCTCATGGCAGGACCAAATACTGTCTAGACCATCTTTGATAGACATTTATCTAACCTACTCTTAAATATCTCCAGAGATGGAGATTCCACAACCTCCCTAGGCAATTTATTCCAGTGTTTAACCACCCTGACAGTTAGGAACTTTTTCCTAATGTCCAACCTAAACCTCCCTTGCTGCAGTTTAAGTCCATTGCTTCTTGTTCTATCCTTAGAGGCTAAGGTGAACAAGTTTTCTCCCTCCTCCTTATGACACCCTTTCAGATACCTGAAAACTGCTATCATGTCCCCTCTCAGTCTTCTCTTTTCCAAACTAAACAAACCCAATTCTTTCAGCCTTCCTTCATAGGTCATGTTCTCAAGACCTTTAATCATTCTTGTTGCTCTTCTCTGGACCCTCTCCAATTTCTCCACATCTTTCTTGAAATGCGGTGCCCAGAACTGGACACAATACTCCAGTTGAGGCCTAACCAGCGCAGAGTAGAGCGAAAGAATGACTTCTCATGTCTTGCTCACAACACACCTGTTAATACATCCCAGAATCATGTTTGCTTTTTTTGCAACAGCATCATACTATTGACTCATATTTAGCTTGTGGTCCACTATAACCTCTAGATCCCTTTCTGCCGTATCCCTTCCTAGACAGTCTCCTCCCATTCTGTATGTGTGAAACTGATTTTTCCTTCCTAAGTGGAGCACTTTGCATTTGTCTTTGTTAAACTTCATCCTGTTTACCTCAGACCATTTCTCCAATTTGTCCAGATAATTTTGAATTTTGACCCTGTCCTCCAAAGCAGTTGCATTCCCTCCCAGTTTGGTATCATCTGCAAACTTAATAAGCGTACTTTCTATGCAAATATCTAAGTCGTTAATGAAGATATTGAACAGAGCCGGTCCCAAAACAGACCCCTGCAGGACCCCACTTGTTATGCCTTTCCAGCAGGATTGGGGACCATTAATAACAACTCTCTGAGTACGGTTATCCAGCCAGTTATGCACCCACCTTATAGTAGCCCCCTCTAAATTGTATTTGCCTAGTTTATCGATAAGAATATCATGCGAGACCTTATCAAATGCCTTACTAAAGTCTAGGTATACCACATCCACAGGTTCTCCCTTATCCACAAGACTCGTTATCCTATCAAAGAATTACTGGTGTACGTGCCATAGCTGATGTGCTTCACTAACTTCCTTAAAGTAAAGGTCATACTGTAGAAAGCGTGAATTTGGGAAGTAGCTAAGCCTTGCTTTTATATCATAAGTGTTTTATAGTGATTACATTTAGAGTTGGTTTTAACTTTCACATTGGATTAGGGGCTAATTTATTTAAAGTACATTTTTGAAAATCCCTATTCTTTATTATTTCCTGACGTTTCATCAGCAAGATGGGTGAAAACAATTTGTGCTACAACAGAAAGCTAGCAAGATATTTTCAGGAATGTGCCATTCCATTTCATTCATGTACAAATCTTTGTATTTCTGTCCAATGGGTTACTGTGGTTGATAATCAGATTTATTTTCTATCAGGGTGTGGCTGAACTGTAGTGTCTGAATTCTGAGAGACATTATCTCAGACAGGAAAGTGAATGGTCTTGCATCATTGATCAGTGTCACATTATGAGCCCAACTCCAATCTCAGCTGCAGTGCACACACACGTGTAAATAGGTGTTACTTTGGATGTACGCTGGTTTAACTGAGATCGCCCCTTCACTTTAGGGTTATATGCCACACCAGAGGACAAATCTGGAGTTGGAATAGCTCTTTTGTCTTTACCAAAGTTCAAATGTGAGAATAGCTCCCTCCAAACAAAATCCTTCATGTAAATCCAGCTAATCTGCACATCTGAAGACCAGACTAACTTGGGTACCTTGTTCAACTGTATGCCTTCAGAAGTCAAAGGCTTTCCAGAGAAGCTGATACAGATGATATCTGACATGGCAATGAAATTTGTGAGGCTTATTGTCATGGGAGTCTTCAATATCCATATGTCAGTATCTCCAATCCAATGGCACCAAACTTCCTATCTGACCTTTCCATGTTAGGTTTCTCACTGGCAATCTCTGGACTGGTTCCTTGGGCTGGATGTGCACATAAGGAACCACCTATTTTGATCTGTCCATACCCTGCTCAAGGTGGAAGGCTCATGGTCCCCACTAAATTCCAAAACTCTACCCACCCAAGAGGCGAAGGAGTAAAAGAACTAGTGAAACACTATAACTGCTTCCTGACAAACACTGTTGATACACTGTCACCAAAGCATTCATGGTTCTCAGATGACATGACAGACTCCCTTCACCACAAATAATTCTTTCAAACCTATGCTGTGGCTGCAAAAAAACCCTACTTTTCCATTGCTTGAAGGCAGCAAAGTCACCGCAGCACAAATGTCTACACCTTAAATAGTTTAATAAACAGAGATTGCCTGCACTCAACCTCAGAGCCTAGCATCTCTTGCTGTGAGAAATTATCATTCTTCTTCGAGTGATTGTTCACGTCCATTACACATTAGGTGTACGCGCGCCGCGTGCACGGACGTCGGAAACTTTTTCCCTTAGCGGCTCCCGGCGGGCCGGCGGGCCCCCCCCTTCCCACCAGAGCGGCGCCCCGCTCCAGGGTATATATATCCCTGCCAACCCGACCACTCCAGTTCCTTCTTACCGTCCGTGGCGGCGTTGGAACAACTCTGTCTCTCGTCTGAGAGTGTCCCTTAGCAATAGTCAATTAGAGTTCTAACAGTTATCAGTTAGTTGTTGTAGAGTTTAGTCAGTAGTTAACTGTTTAGAGTACTTAAAGTTCCTGCCGGGGTGGGTTGTTCAGCCCCGGCACCGGCCCCGGGCGGTGGGGTATGCCACACGCCCAAGGCTTCAAGGCTTGTGCCACGTGCCGTAGGCCCATGCCATTGAGCGACCCCCACGCTTCGTGTCTTCGTTGCCTGGGGGAGGCTCACCAGAAAGAGCGCTGCAAGATCTGTAAGGCCTTTAAGCCCAGAACTAAAAAAGAGAGGGACTTCCGCCTTAAGCAGCTGCTCATGGAGACGGCGTTACAGCCCTCCACTTCGACGGCACTGTCTACCTCCGTGCGGAGTGCCCCTGCCTCGGTGCGTGACCCGGCGCCGGTGGGTCATCCGAAGACCGCGGCACCGACACAGCGGGGAAATACACGACGCCGGTCGTCTTCGCCGGCGAAAGTGAAGGGCCAACCTAAGGCCCGAGGTCGCTCCCCGCACAAGAGGGCGGCACCGGTAAAGACCTCGAGTGCCCCTAAGGCCGATACGGCCCCAACACGGACCCCGGTAGTGGCTCCGGCGCCGAAGGGCCCGTCGAGCCCCGGGATGGGCGCGTCGAGCGAGGAGGAAGGGCTGGAGGAACTCGTGGGACAGCCCTCCACTCCGGACACGTATGAGGCAGCCAAGGACCTCATTGCCTTGTCCATCGAGGCCCCGGCACGCGCTGAAGGCGCCCCGCCTATGCTGCCGCGCAGAGGCAAGCCGGCGATGGTGCGCCCATCACGGTCGCCGTCCCGGCACCGTTCCAGGGACCGGTCCCGGTCGAGCTCCGCCTCGGTGGACTCCCGGTTGCCCTCGACGGAGGAAGCACCGCAGCAGTCCGGCTTCAGCAAGCGGTCGGCACCGACTCAGCAACCAAGCACGAGTCGGCACCGCGAAGCATCAGCGGTTCGTTACCCGAGGCCGACCAGCCGTAGCCGTTCCCGGTCCCGAGATCACCGGTACCGTTCCCGGTCCAGGTCGGCAAGGCACCGTTCCAGATCCTGGTCGCGGAGGCGCTACTCCCCAAGACCAGACCGGCACCATCCGACGGCGCCACCGTGGCCTTCCAGATCACCGTCAGTGGTCTCGGGGGCTGACTCAGACCGATACGGCGGGTATGCCCATAGGTCACAGGACAGCAGGGACTACGGTCAGTCCCAATGGGGCCAGTCGAGCCAATGGCCATTCTGGACACCCTGGGCCTACCACCAACAAGGGCCCCCATCGAGAGCCTCGAGATCCGGGCCATCCCGGTACCGATCCCGCTCCCCGCGGCACCGCCCGCAATCGTATAGGGAGGCAACGGTCTCTAGACCACCGGAGCGGGAAGGAGTGGACTCGGTACCGAGTACGGTACCGTCCCAATCACACGCTGCGGGTCAGGCCGCAGAGGAACAATTGGCTGACGCAGGTTTACAGGACAATGAGGATGGGCAGAAGGCCCCGACCTCTTCCTCCTCGCCAGATGAGGCGTTAGCGGGCACACTGGTGTCCGGCCCTCCCCCGATTGACCACCGGGCACACCAAGACCTGCTTCGCCGGGTAGCCCTCAATCTGGGCTTGCAAGCGGAGGAGACTGTAGAGCAGGATGACCCCATGGTCGATATCCTGAGCCCAGAGGGCCCCTCCAGAGTCGCACTCCCCATTATACGGACAGTACAGTCCAACTATAAGACGGTGTGGCAAACACCGGCCTCCAGTGCTCCAACTGCAAAGGGAGTGGAGAGGAAATACTTCGCCCCATCTAGAGGGTTTGACTTCCTCTTCCTGCATCCATCCCCCTGTTCGTTGGTGGTCTCGGCGGTCAATGAAAAGGAGCGGCATGGCCAGCAAGCTCCTGCCCCCAAGGGCAAGGAAGCCAAGAGATTGGACTTGTTCGGGAGAAAAGTCTATTCTTCGGGGGGCCTTCAACTGAGGATCGCCAATCAGCAGGCGATTCTAAACAGACACAACTTTAACTCTTGGGCATCAGTCGCCAAGTTTAAGGACTCCCTCCCATCTGACGCGCATCAGGAGTTCAAGGCCCTGGTGGATGAGGGAATGGCAGTGGCCAAGTCCTCTTTACAGGCCGCGCTAGACTCAGCAGACGCTGCGGCTAGAGCAATTGCGTTGGGAGTCATGATGAGGCATTCGGCGTGGTTGCAGGCTTCAGGTCTCCCGCCAGAGGTGCAAACCACACTGCAGGACCTCCCGTTTGAAGGTTCGGGCTTGTTCTCCGACCAAACGGACGCCAGGCTACATAGCCTTAAGGACTCGCGTGCGACCCTTAAGTCGTTGGGTATGCACACCCCGGTAACGCAGCGTAAACCCTTTAAGCCACAGCCACCACAGAGGCAATATCACCCTCGCCCCCGGCACGAGCCTTACCGCCGTCGAGGCAGGGATAACAGGCGAAGACATAACAATACGCCTAACCAAGGCCAGAGTCACGGCCAGGGCAAGCCGCAGCCGGGAAATAAACCAGGCTTTTGAAGCTACGCCCGAGGACAGCGTGCCACTTCATATACTGGATCCTGCTCTGGGTTTCAAGGACCGTCTGTCCCATTTCTACCGGGCCTGGTTGCGCATAACATTGGACCGCTGGGTCCTGCGCACAGTGAAGGCGGGCTATACCCTCCAGTTTTCCTCGCCCCCTCCCTGCCATCCCCCTTCCCCGTCCCTCTTCAGGGACCCTTCTCACGAGCAACTCCTCATACAGGAGGTACAGACCCTTCTCGCAGCAGGAGCAGTAGAAGAGGTCCCTCTAGACCTAAGGGGAAAAGGATTCTATTCCAGATACTTCCTGATCCCCAAGGCGAAAGGGGGCCTCCGTCCTATTTTGGACCTGTGCGATCTAAACAAGTTTCTGATCAAAGCGCGCTTCCGTATGGTCTCCCTTGGAACTATTATCCCATCCCTGGATCCGGGGGATTGGTATGCTGCCCTCGATATGAAAGATGCCTATTTTCACATCGCAATCAACCCGGCCCACAGACGTTTTCTGCGCTTCGTTGTCGACCAGCGCCATTTCCAATTTACGGTCCTGCCCTTCGGCCTGGCGTCAGCACCACGGGTGTTTACGAAGTGCATGTCCGTGGTAGCAGCCTTCTTTCGAAAAAGAAGGATGCGTGTGTTCCCGTACCTGGACGATTGGCTACTCGCGGGCAGGTCGGAGGACGAGGTCCGATCTCATGTGACACTGGCCTTGCAGACGTTCGACAAGCTCGGCTTCCGGGTCAATGTGCCAAAATCCACGCTAGTCCCCACACAGAGGCTGGACTTCATAGGTGCTACCCTGGACTCGGTAACCGCGCAAGCGAGCCTACCAGAGGCACGGTTCATGTCAATTCACAGAGCCGTAAGCTCGGTGCAAAAATTCCCCACGACAACGGCAAGGTGTTGCATGCAGCTTCTGGGGCACATGGCAGCCTGCACACACGTGGTCAGACATGCCCGCCTGAGGCTCCGGCCTTTACAGTTGTGGTTCGCCCACACGCATCGCCCCAACAGAGACCCATTGGATCAAGTAGTCACGATCCCGAACCAGGTGCTCAGCTCGATACGCTGGTGGCTCGATCGCCAACAGGTATGCGAAGGGATTCCCTTCGCTGCTCCACAGCCCACTCTGACGTTGGTAACAGATGCATCGGACCTGGGTTGGGGGGCGCACCTGGGGGAACTGCGGACCCAAGGGCTGTGGTCCAGAGACGACAAGCTGCTTCACATCAACCTGAAGGAGCTAAGAGCGGTTCGCCTCGCCTGTCAGACCTTCCGCGCCACCATAAAAGGTCACAGCGTGGCAGTCCTGACGGACAACACTACCGCCATGTTTTATATAAACAAGCAGGGCGGGTCCCGGTCTTCTCCCCTCTGTCACGAGGCACTCCAATTATGGAACTTCTGTATAGCCCATGCGATACACCGCATCGCGACGTATCTTCCGGGGATTCAAAACGGCTTAGCAGACCGCCTCAGCCGATCCTACCGAATGCACGAATGGACGTTGAGGCGAGACGTCCTGCATTCGATCTTCCGAAGGTGGGGCTTTCCCCGGGTGGACCTATTTGCCACCAGGGACAACAGCCAATGCCCTCAGTTCTGCTCGTTCCAGAACCTCAGCCGGGGATCATTAGCAGATGCTTTCATGATCCCATGGGGAGGGAGCCTAAGATATGCCTTCCTTCCGTTCCCACTCATACACAAGGTTCTCCTCAAGACCCGCAGGGACAGGGCGACGATCATACTTATTGCCCCGGCCTGGCCACGCCAGCATTGGTTCACGTCCCTGCTGGAACTGTCCATAGCCGATCCAATCACCCTCCCCCTCCATCGTGACCTAGTCACGCAAGACAAAGGCCGCCTACTCCACCCGAACCTGTCTTCGCTACATCTCACGGCATGGTATCTCTCTGGCTGAATGATGCAGAACACAGGTGCTCTCACCAAGTTCAGCGAATCCTCCTTAATAGTAGGAAGCCCTCTACAAGAGCGACCTACCTGGCAAAATGGAAAAGGTTCTCCCACTGGTGTGAGCCTCAAAGCATACAGCCTTTACAAGCCTCAATTCCGTCAATCTTGGACTACCTACTGCACCTCAAGAATCAAGGGCTTGCGCCCGCCTCAATTAGAGTTCACTTAGCCGCTATTTCGGCTTTCCATCCGGGAGAGTTGGGAATGTCAGTGTTCTCCAACCCCACAGTGGCCCGATTCCTCAAGGGGCTGGAAAGGGTGTTTCCCTACTCGCGCCCGCCTGTTCCGGCGTGGAACCTGAACCTAGTCCTAACAAGACTCATGAGTCCTCCCTTTGAGCCCCTAGCCACTTGCTCCCTCACGCACCTCTCGTGGAAGGTGGCATTTCTCGTGGCCATCACGTCGGCCAGGAGGGTATCTGAATTGAGGGCCCTCTCTTCGGAACCACCCTATACAGTGTTCCATAAAGATAAGGTGCAACTGAGGCCGCACCCCAAATTCCTCCCAAAGGTGGTATCACAGTTTCACATGGGGCAAGACATTTGCCTACCGGTGTTTTTTCCTAAACCCCACACGGACCCTCACCACCGCAGCCTACATACCCTGGATGTCCGAAGGGCGTTGGCATTTTACCTGGAACGGACCAGGTCGTTCCGCAGAACACCCCAGCTGTTCATTGCTATTGCGGAACGTATGAAAGGCTTGCCTATCTCGACACAGCGCTTGTCGGCATGGATTGTGCATTTTATACGCACTTGTTATGAGCTCGCCAATGTTCCGGCCCCGGAGATCGGGCCCATTCGACTAGAGCCCAAGCGTCCTCAACGGCCTACTTGGCGCAGGTCCCTATCCAGGAGATCTGTAAGGCAGCCACCTGGTCGTCCGTACATACGTTCACAGCCCACTACGCGATCCATCATCAGACCAGAGAGGACGCGATGGTCGGGCGGGCCGTGCTACAGTCAGTTGTATCTTGACTCCTACCCACCTCCAATGGTAAGCTTGGGAATCACCTAATGTGTAATGGACGTGAACAATCACTCGAAGAAGAAAGAACGGTTACTTACCTTCTGTAACTGTTGTTCTTCGAGATGTGTTGTTCACGTCCATTACACTTCCCACCTTCCTTCCCCTCTGTCGGAGTCTCCGGCAAGAAGGAACCGGAGTGGTCGGGTCGGCAGGGATATATATACCCTGGAGCGGGGCGCCGCTCTGGCGGGAAGGGGGGGGCCCGCCAGCCCGACGGGAGCCGCTAAGGGAAAAAGTTTCCGACGTCCGTGCACGCGGCGCGCGTACACCTAATGTGTAATGGACGTGAACAACACATCTCGAAGAACAACAGTTACAGAAGGTAAGTAACCGTTCTTTTTAGGAACTTGTGCATCAAGGATGACTTGATGTGCAAAGGAAAAAGCAAGCTGAGCACTGGACAAGAAAAACATCATAAATTTGCCCCACTCACACTAGAAGTAGTCATGGAAACACTCACAGCAATCAGCACTACAGCCTGTTACTCTGGTCCTTTCTGTTTCTGGCTGGTGAAAGAGAGTAGAGAATATCTGGGACCTCTGCTAACAGATGGTCACCTCTTTCAAGAAAGGAGTCCTACCTCCCACCCTACAGAACGCAGTAGTCTGGCTAGTACTGAAGAAACCATCAGCTCTATCTCTCCTTTGCATCAAGCGTAAATGGTACCATCTCCCAGCTTTGTCAATGCCTAGTCAAAATCAGCATCTGGATCAAGTCTAGTTGGCTGAAGCTGAACTCAGGCAAAACAGAAATGATGCTGGTAGGAAATAGGAAGCATTTAGAAGAAGTTGCTTCCTCCATCACATCCTATTACCCAAACTGTTGTGGCTGGAAACACCTGGGGCTGGCCTGAACTCTGTGCCTCACCTTATTGCACATAGATCATCACACAATCAACCAGGAAATTGTGACCTCTAGCTTCAGTTGTTTACTTCATTATATGTAGTAAAGAAGCTTAATGCCTTGAGAGCATTAACTGGTACAAAACTGAGTAGTCCATGCACTTAGGGACACAAGTTGCTCTGAGCCCAGCAGCCTAGTGCTCTGGTCTCTGCACTTGCTTCCCAAAATATGAAGTGTCCAATGTAGGGTCTTTGTTCTGATATTCAAATGACTCTGGGGGATTTGGCCCTGTCTATCTGAGAAATTGCCTCTCCCTCCATGACTGTGATCTCTCATGACAGCTGTGTTTCACTAGAACTTTGAAACTAAGACTAAGAAGGGGAGAACTAGAGATAGAATCTTCAGACAAGATGAGCTTAGCCTGTGGAACTCACTGCAAGATTAAATAAGAATGATAATGGAGCTCACGTGATAAACCCCTTTCTTCAACTTGAATTTCTCTCAATTTATGCACACACGTTCTCTCTCTCTCTCTCCCCCTTTCTCCAAGATTTTACCATCTCAGATTAGGAATGAAGAGAGAACTTGATGCTTTTAACTTTTGAGCCATGTGATACTACCTTGGTGAGGATCTTACGAGAGCACAGGTTAGCATTTGTCCCTGTATATCTCTCATTTAATTGCTGGTGCTTTAGCTTTTTCTATGTATTTATTGAGGACTTGCTTGTGTTTTCTTACCGGTGGCTACTTGTCATCCCTGAAATGCCCATATTCCATCCCACCCCACCATAATATTGCTTCTATAATCTTAGTGATGTGCGTCATCAACAGCTGATGGGAGCATGTTCCCATGTAGCACCATAAGTTGTCACAAACAATGTCTTCTTATTATCACTGGTTGGCTTGACAGGGCTTGCAAAATTAACATGCCAGCTGAAAAAATAAAATGTGTCCCCATGGTTCTTCCTGTAGGGTCTGGTGCTTCTCCGAGTGATACAGAGTGCTAGCAAATTAGTGTTTCTGTAGCTGCATGTGACTCCTAGATGTATTGCCTGAAGGAGGGAGTATTTCTAAGAATGAGGGCAAGCAGCATAGTGTGGCTATTATGGGGGAGGATCTGCCAAGGATAACAGAGTATATCCTCATACCAAAGTTGAGATATCCTGAAGGGATACTTGTGAAAATAATTTTTTATTTACTGTGCCATATATGCTTATGTATAAGCTAAGAAATTTCGGGCTGAACTTCAAGGCAGATTTAGATGGATTCCCTTATATTTAGAGCAGTTTGGGAACAGCTCTGCCAATAGATCAGTTTGGGAACAGCTCTGCCAATAGATCAGTTTGGGAACAGCTCTGCAGCTCCTTGTCTCTCTCCTTTCTGCCTCTTGGATGGTTTCTCTGGAAGTATACAACCTTTGCAAGTGTGAGAGGACTTGGGGCAGTCCCACGTTAACATAACAATTCTCAAAGCTCATTGGCTTGTTCAGTATAATGAAGCATTTCACAAAGTGAATCCATTTGTTTCCTCCTTGTCGTGCTCTGTAATTTTTAATGTATACCATTCCATCAAGTGCAGAGCAGGAACATAGAAGAGGTCATAGACCAGAGCAGTATTCTACCATTAATATGCATTAGTTGAATTTTCCTGTCATCTTACCTGCAGTCCTGCTGTGGAGTGGGGACCAGATGGAACCACCTGCAGAGGGAGCAGAGTGCTCCAGGTTGTCATCGAACCACCTCTCCTCCTAATGGGGTGCAAAGTTAGAAAAGAGAAAAGCTATTTCTGTGCTTGTTCCTAAGTGTTATAAAATCAAGATGTCAAGTGACATATGAAAAGAAGTGATCACAATGCCAGTTAATGCCAGTAGTTAGCCTGCAGCTTTGGGCATTATAGCTGATCAGTTTTTAAACCTGTTGGGTAATAGTTAACCTCAACACCAGTTAGCAAGGTATCACTGGCATAATTTGTGTCACTAGTGTTATGGGCATGATTTCCAAACCTGTCCTCCATTTGGGTGTGTTGCACAGTTTTTTGCACACTCACACATGCACACGCCTGTATGATAAAATCTATCAGGTGACAGTGCACAAGAAGCATGCACACGCCTGTATGCATGCTTCTTGTGCACTGTCACCTGCTAGATTTTATCATTCTGAGGTACCCACTGTCTATATCCACCTGTTTCTTGTTTTATACTGCGACTGTAAGCATTTTTGGGAAAGGATCACTTTTTTTGTTTTGCGTTTGTGCAGCACCAAGCACAACAGCGGTCAACTCTATGACTGAGGCTCCTAGGCGTTAAAGTAAAATAAATAATTAATACTAATAAATATGGGGGAGAGTTCACAAAAAGTACATTTGCAGATGTACGTGTATACACATGGAGACTAACTTTTGAAGATTAGGCATAATATATGTTCTCTTTTAGCGTGTGTGAATGAGAGCATTCCAGGTGCATTTTGTTACACACAGTGACGTTTTTATTAGATCTCTGGTTGGTGCTGAAACTGTGTTTGAAGGGGGGAAAAGTGATTTGATTCCAAAATTTAGAGGTGACTTATGTCAAGATTATAGATCGTGCTGTGCAAAGATGGTGCTTTGATTAATAGGTTTATTCAGGAATCACAGCTGCAAAAATTGTAATCAGAGGCAGATTTGTAGATCCTGCCCTGTGGGGGTTCTCCTCCCTGTCCCCCTTGAGAGAGTGAAAATCTGGAGGGAAGGAATTAGAGCAACCTTTCATTACTGAGCTGGCAGTGGTAGTTGGCATTAACTGAGCCCTGCTGTTGGAAAAGCCTGGAGAATTGGTACAGTCCTTTGCTCTCAGTTGGTGATGCTGAGACCACAGGTGCATAGAAGTCAAATGCAAAAGGAAAAGTCTGATAAAACAGTAAATGCAATTTGAGGAACATGAACATCATGTGGCTGCAGAATGGCCAGGGAGTGCCTGTCAGCTTTGCCCTTCATTCACCTCATATTATTTTTTAAGAGCTTTGATTGTAAGCATTGTTCAGAATGTGCAGAGAATTACAGTAAATCCAGCCTTAAAATACAAAACTGAGCGTTAGGTCTCAGCTGTTCTGTGTGATTCTAAGTGTCGCATTTCTCCAAAGAGCATTCATAATTCCTGCATTGCAACATTGGGGTTACGAAGTTCAACAGAGGTAGCGTCAGAGTGCTCCTTCCTGGAGTACTTGGCATAGAGGTTGGAGAGGAAGGTGAAAGAAGATATTGGGGGTAGGGGCATTAGATGATGGCTGTACGGAGGGGGAAAGGAGCATTTGCAAATATAAGGGAAAGAAAGAGTGATTCTGTTTCTCTGAGAGTCCCCAAATAGTCTAGTTTTTATCCTACTGTTCTCTTGTACCATTATTCTTTGTGCATAGCTTTTCCATAATTAAAAACTCTTTTAGTTGAGCCTACTATTGCACTGAAAGCAGAGTGAATTTCCAGTACAAATAATGGTGGAAAATACAAAATGAAACATATGAAAAACTGCTCTTTGTTCACTTTTAAGAGGTTATTCTCAAGTCTCCAGCCTGTGGATGCCAAAGGTCAATTGTAGGGGGTGGGGATCTTGGTCTTCAGGAAATGACAAACTTGCAACCCGAGTGAGGTCTGTTTACTTTTTTCAAGGCCGTCTCCCCAAAGAAAAGGGCTGCGAACCTTGAAAGGTTAGATTAACCCAGCTTTTATTAAATACCCCCAAATTATTGAGCATTCACAGGCTGTGTAGAGCCCAAAAGTCAACAGTGCCTACATGAAATTCCCTCTATTGACTCCCAAAATAGGAAGCCAGGAAACAGTAGCTAATGCCCTTCTGTCACCAGTTGTTTTTGATGCTTTTTAAAAGGTATGCATATAATATATTTGTATGTGTGAAACATAAGATTTTAAACAATTCAGAATTAAAGTGGGGAGAGAGCATTCAGCTACATAGGTCTAATGCAGAGTTGAATCTGGGGAAGGCTGAGGGTATGTTCCTGGTGATCATTATGCTGCTTTGATTTATTGGCCAACTGAGTTAATTTATTATTTGTATATGATTATTTTTGCTGCTTGGTCGTAATTTGTTACTGTAAAATTTAATTAATGGATGAGGTGCCTAGAGCTTTCCCTTATATGTTTTCTTATTGTTGCTTAAATCTAAATAAATAAATGAAAATATTTGGAGGGTGGTTAGCTTTATTCCAGAAGAAATGGACATTCTGTTTGTTTGTTGGTTGATTGATCCACTATTGACTTTGGAGGGCTGGTGCAGGACCTTAAAGCCGTTAGTGCTGCTTACTGTGTGTTCTGTGAAAATGAATTCTGCCAATTAAAAATTTATATCTGGGAAAGAATGCAAGGTTACGTCTTCTCTTACATAAGTGTATGGATATGAGGGACAGTAACATGGGTCAGGAGTATTGATCTCTGTGGCTGCCATGAGAGAGGTGCCCCAGTTCTAACCCTTGCCAGCTAATCACAATTTTTAATCTGTTGCATATGCTTATGTTTGGTCATGCTGATGCTCTGCGTGTGTAGCTGCTGCATCCTCATTGAAATTTCCACATTCTTGTGCTATAACTTCGATGTTATCATTTATACCTACTGTCCAAAATGGGGTTAATGGTCCATTCTAATTTTTGGAAAGGGCTTTGAGAACTCTGGATAAAAAGCCCTCTAATAAGAGAGAAGAATAATCATTATCATGTGTGTGGCCCTCTGGGTAGCTTATTAAACAGACCCAGAAGAGTGAATTCTTTAGCAGAAAGGGTAAGATTTCCATGTTGTGTATGTTTCTAACGCCTAAGTTAAGATATCTTAACTTTACTTATAAATTGCATTTTATGTTACATGCTGTGACCGGGGTCCCAGTGGGGACCAGCTATGGTCACTCAATTAGGGTGAATGCGAAGAATGGGGCAGACAATCCCCATAAAGCTGGTGGATATTCCAATCCTAAACTTTACCGAGCCAGCATAAAACAGCTTCTTTATTACCTTACTGGTTACTCAGAAGTCCAAACAACACAGTTCACTTAAAGTGATCCAGCCTCAGGCCTCCATCCACGTACCCACATCAAATATGATGAAAATTTTTGTAAATCTTATTTCATCATATAAAAGAAAAGGTTCTACCAATCCCAAAGGATTGGACACATTACCGCCCAGGTTATTGAATATTCCAGGTCTTACCCAAATACATGCTACAGGCAATTCTTATTAACTAAACTAAAATTTATTTAAAAACAAGAGAGAGTGTATGGTTAAAAGATCAATATAGGTACAGACATGAGTTCAATTCATTTAGGTGCAGATTCATAGCAGAGATGGTGAGCTTTGTAGTTGCAAAGAGTTCTTTTAGAAATAGTTCATAGATTATAGTCCAATGTCCAAATCTCATATTCAGGGCGTACCAGCACAACTGGGACCTCAGTCTTGTAACTCAAACTTCCCCTGATGAAGCCTAAGCAGATGTGAGATGATAGAATCAGGACCCAAGGATCTTTTGTAAAATTTCATGTCTTTTGACAAGTTGGGAGTTCCTCCGGGAACAAAAGGTCATTAGGATGACTTTGAAGGAGGTCCATCACCGGTACTTAGCTATAGAAGTAACATAAGACAATTTGCTTGTTCCTCCACCATTCACAGATTATTTGCTATACATTTCAAAGAGAGATGAATACAGAGATATCCCGTGTTTACCATTCATTTAAATGCTAGGATGTTCTTTTGATTTCTGAAGTATCAGAATACAGCATAGACAGGGACTATTGATTACATTGTCGACCCTACTCATACATATGGAAATACACAAAAACACAAATATTATCTCCCCACCTGTCTTTTGAGGGTTGTTTATTTTGCAGGATGTTTAACTCTTTCTAGCCATGCATCACACATGCATAAGCTCTCTCTTTGTAACCATCAATATCGACAGTGAAATGTAGCAAAAACATAAAGGATCAAATTCTACTCACAAAAACCAGCTGATAAACACAGCTGCAACTCCTCTCTACCCATAGTCTCTTTCTCTCTCTCTCTCTAGGATCCCTATCAAATAGATGGGTTTGTGTAGCATGCATTGAAGGTTGACACATCCGAGCCAATTTGGGCAAATGAGGAGAGTAAATTTCAGGGCATAGATAATAACCAAAATGACATCCAAAAAATTCCCTCCTCCCAGCAAACAGGCTCATCATGCACTTCTAACCCCGGAATGTGACTGAACAGATGGGCCTTGCAGCTTGCTTGAAGGTCAACAAATTCTGTGAATTCTGGACCATGGGGTGGAGGTTAGGATTGAGGCAATAAATTCCAGAAGTCCTGGGATGATTCTTGGAATATCCAGGACTGTGAGTCATCTTGTTACCTCCTTCCCGCCTGTAGTGAAAGGTAGCCTTGCCCATGGTGACTGGGTGTTAGTTCCCTAACAGGTGACTGGGTGTTAGTTCCCTAACACCATCAGTCTGTCAGCCACTCAAGTTCTCTCCTCTAGGCTCTCCAAGGCCTGTCTTCACCTTGCAGATTAACACTAGGGGTGCCTCATTCCTCTAGTAATATTTTTTCACTAAGCCATGCATCTTATAACTTGACAAATTCCTATATAAAGTTATCAGATCTGAGTTAGCAAGAATTTTGCTAACACTTAGGAAACTGACTCATATACAGTCAGTTAAGAACACATATGAACAGTATGCCCTTTGCTCCAGAAGAGGCAGATTTGAATGAGAAAGCTTAAGAGACTCAGTGCTGGGTCCAGGACAGTGGAACAGCTTACAGGAAAAGATCAGAATGACTCACCTTATCAGAGAAGCTTTCACAGAATAATCGAAGATGAAAAAGATGGGGAAGGAAGAATAAGAAGGGAGAGTGGAAACAAACAAGAATAACCAACAGAAAGTCTCTCCAACTATAAGCTGTTGAATTCTAGAATGGTGAGAGCGAAGTTCCATTTCAGATGACATATGCTGTCAGGGTTCCCTCCCCACTCTGAACTCTAGGGTACAGATGTGGGGACCTGCATGAAAGACCTCCTAAGCTTATTTCTACCAGCTTAGGCTAAAAACTTCCCCAAGGCACAAATTCTTCCTTGTCCTTGGATGATATGCTGCCACCACCAAGTGAGTTAGACAAAGATTTAGGAAAAGGACCACTTGGAGTTCCTGTTTCCCCAAAATATCCTCCCAAGCCACTTACCCCTTTCCTGGGGAGGCTGGAGAATGATATACCACCCAAATAGGTAAACAAGGTGAGCACAGACCAGACCCTTGGGTTTTTAAGACACTAAAAACCAATCAGATTCTTAAAAGCAGAAAAAAGAAAAAAGTAAAAGAAGCACCTCTGTAAAATCAGGATGGAAGGTAATTGTACAGGGTAATAAGATTTAAAACACAGAGGATTCCCCTCTAGGCAGAATCTTAAAGTTACAAAAAACAGGACTAAACCTCCCTCTTAGTATAGAGACAAGGGGAAGGATAGCTCAGTGGCCTGAGCACTGGCCTGCTAAACCCAGGGTTGTGAGTTCAATTCTTGAGGAGGCCATTTAGGGATGTGGGGCAAAAATCTGTCTGGGGAGTGGTTCCGCTTTGAGCAGCAGGTTGGACAAGATGACCTCCTGAGGTCCCTTCCAACCCTGATATTCTATGATTCTATGAATTCACAAGCTAAAACAAAAAATAACTTAATGCATTTCCTTGCTATTACTTACAATTTGTAATCTTAGATGCTTATTTCAGATATGGCTTTAGGAGAGGTATCTTTCCTGCCCTGATCCCTCTCTGTCCCGGAGAGAACAACAAAGAGAGCACAAAACAAAAACCTTCCCCCACAGATTTGAAAGTATCTTCTCCCCTTATTGGTCCTTTTGGTCAGGTGCCAACCAGGTTATTTGAGCTTCTTATCCCTTTACAGATAAAGGAGGGATTTTATGCTACCCTTAGCTGTATGTTCATGACATATGCATGCTACTCTTAAACTGTATTCAGCACATAGATACTGTGATGATTGGTGCTGTATAAAGCCCATAGCTAAATAAGATAGGGTAAATGGGATAGGAGTCTGTGCATCTACAGCAGAGGCAGCTTTAAAGCCTGTATAAAATCTGTCTGCAAGCTTCTAATAAAGCAAAATACTTATGTCCAAGGTGCAGGAACCACGGTGTTTACAATTTTATTTCAGAGATGAACATATTGTCTAGTTTCTCATGTTTAAAACAATGAGATCTCCTGAGACACTCCCTCCATCACATCCCCCCCCCCCCCCCGACTACAGTGAGATTTAGGTGAAATCAAGGCTGCAGTGCACTGTATAATGCGTAGGTCAGAAATTCTCATCTCTTTCACACAGGCTGCCAGTAAGACTCTAAGGCCTCATCTGGCTTCTGAGGATGATAGGTCAGCAACAGCTTTTTCATACTAACAGATTTTCTTTTGGAAGCCTGATGCTGCTGCACCTGCAGAGATTAACAAAATAGTCAATAATGCTCAAAAGTCAAAATTGTAAAGTAACAGTCGGTTTGATACGATGGGAAAGCAGCTGAAACAAGCAATTAAAATGGATGGTCAAGATTTAACATAATATGGAATTCTATTTTGATCTACAGGAAAACACATTCTATCCACAGGAAAAAATCCTCCTCTAAGACAGCTGAGATAAGGAGGGTATCTTTAAATGGGTAAAACTCTAATAATTTCCTGTCTAATGAACTATTACGGAGTAATAGCATTAATACAGTGCATTGATGATAATGAACATTGGTTCTATAAATGCATTTAGTTTCTCTACAGTAGATTTTCTGTATATTTGAACCTGAGCATTTTATCTGTGACATTTAATTTTCCTGCAAACCCTGTATTGAAACTTGGATATGTTTCCTTCTCCCTTTTATGAATACCCTAATGGGAGTCTAGTATCTGGCAATGGGTTGATGATGATTAGAACCTTGATGTACACTAGCGTCTACTCTTTTGTCATGCTGCTCACTCTCAAGTGGCTTCTGTCCTGCCTAGCCAGTTACTTCATGGACTAAGGACACAACCCTGTATTGCTTTTGCAAATGTGTGCTTTTCCCTGAGTTCCAGACTATTCCCCCTATTTTAGACCAAGGTCATCACAATTTGTTTTCTAACTGAGCAATATTCTGCCTTTTCATAGACCTCAGCTCCTTACCTAATAAGACTAAATGTTGATATGCTTCCAGATCCAGATATGCCAATCATGCCTTAATTGACTATAATGATTTTAATTGGTTGAGAATAACAAGACAACAAAATAACAATAAAAATGAATAAATCTAGCTTCGTGACTAGTAACTTTTGGGTGCTCCATTTGTGACACCTTAAAGGAGCTTGATTTTCAGCGCTTTTGGAAAAAAGGGGCCCTTTAAGGTGTCAGTACTCAAAATAACTAACTGCTTTTGAAAATGTTGCCTTTAGTCCTCAACTTCAGCTGCAACAGTGGTCATACTCTCTACTCCATGAGGTACTTACTTCTGTCAGATATAAACTCTTTTCTTGTTAATATAACACCTCTAACATAGCAGTCTCAGGTATTCCTTTGCATCATACTTCTCTTTCATTTATACCTTTGTAGTTCAGTAATCTTATTTCTCATGACTGTTGTATTTTTAAAGACATCACTGAATGTAGACACATATTTCTTTGGATAGTTTCCACTGGCAATAGCTTCTGTTTGCCTAATCACTACTTACTATCTTAAAAACATTTATAGGGCAGCAGCTTCTCTTTTACTTTCTGTTAATCTCCAGGGTTTATTTCATTAAGGTGTTTATGGGTAAAACTTTCAAGGCCAAATTCTCAAAAATGGCCTTTGAATTAGTACACACAAGTTCTTGTGTACCTTGAAAATCTAATATTCATGCTTAAATTTTATTTGTGTTTTAAAATTTTATAGCAGAACTATCGAGTTTGACAGTAGGGGATCTGTAGGCTGCTCAACATTTTTGAAATTCAGCCTATTTGTTTAGGTGCCTAATTCTGGATTTATGAATTTAACTTTAGTCACCCAGGTTTGAAAATGTTTGGTCCAGAAAATTACTGCTTTTCTTACGATCCTCTCCTCTGTCGCTGGCACTGAGCTTGTGCACAACAGCACCTGTAAGGAGAGGTGAGATGTAAATGCTTTGCAGTAAACAGAAGAGCATTAAACAGAGCTTTCACCAGATTCAAGGAGTGCACTCCCCACCGAAATAAATTAATATATGCAGAGAGAGAATCTTTTTAAAGACTTAAAGGCAGAATCAAACTGAATGAACTGAAGACAATGAAACAACTCACACGCTCAAGATTAGCAAAAGGCTTAGAGAGAAGATGGAGGTCATGGAAGCTTGATCTCACTGCTTTAGTGAAAAGATAATTGTATTTCCAGCAGCGGGAAGGAAATAGAAATATGCTTGTTTTTATTAATTCCCTCCTTAAGGAAATTTTGTCAGTTGAGGATTCTGTCTCAGACTTTGCTATAGAAAGAGAACATGAGACGTGATAGCCCAAACTTGCTCCAGATCAAAGGCCAAGAGCAGTAATTATTAAAATCTTGAGATTCCAAGAGTCAGAGAAATTGCTTCAGTTAGAAGGGAAAAGGATTCAATTACATACCAAGGCCATAAGATAATGTTCTGCTTAGATCTGAGAGCTGAAATTCAATTTAGTGGGTTGCAGTATGGTACCCTGAAAAACTCCAGACCCAGATTATTTAACATGTATGAGGAAATGGGTGGCTTCCTTGATGTCCTTACAGACATTGATACCGAGAAGGAAAATAGACCAGGAACAGACACCTACCCATGAGAGAAATGGAGAGGAACCGAGCTAGAATCTGCATATCAGTGAGAATGAAAGCGAGTTTCAAGACGATAATGCTGTTTATTGTCGTGAGGAGGGGAAAGAAGGAGAGTTTTATCAGGCTGATCTTTAACTGTATTGTGTTTGCTTCCAGGTTATGCTAATAGTTGGTGGTAATTGTTTTACCTGCAGCAACCAATGCTTGTAGACAGAAGAAGCTAGAGGGGCAGGGAGGAAAAGAAGGACTCTGGAGGCTGCTTTTAGATACAAAGGTGCCCAAAGTGGAAATGCCTGGGAGTGGGGAGTATTGAGGCGCTGCATTCACCTGAGCTCTGAAATATCTGAGGCTGTAGGCCTTTATTTGGACTTTATTCAGAACATATAAATGCTTATAGGTATCTATTTACTCTTTCATAATACCTTTCACTTGGAATCCTGTAGACAAGAAGAAGCATGAGATTGGTCCAAAAAAGGCCCCCGATCTCTCTCTCTCTCTCTCTCTCTCCTTGGTTTGTAAACACTTTCCTTGATTATTTATTTGCTTCTTTTTGTATTCCTCTCCCATGTGGCAACAACCATATTACATTGGACAATTTTTTCAAGTCCTACTCCATATCTCTTAATTTAATTTTCTTAGCAGTGCTTTCCGTAGCAAAATGACAGAGCTGAAAATGTCTGCAGAGCTGAAATAGGAAGATCATGCTGAGCTCACCATATCACCATCCCTCTTAAACAATTGGCAGCAGTCCCCCTTAGGCCCCAACTTCTTCCGCCTTTTAGGCAAAAACATGGGGCCCTGCAGTGTGGCCCAAATATCAGAAGTCCCTGGCTGTTTCAGATCAAGGGCAGAAGCTTGTTTCACGGGAGAGAGCCCCTTGTGGAGAATGCTCTACTACCAGCTCCCTTTGTCAAATCAAGGGAGATTCAGCTTGAGCATCTCTCCTGACCATAACTGAGGCAGCGTAACACAGGGAAGGAGGTGGACTTTGACATAGGCTGATCCTAAGCCATTTAGGCCTTTACAGGTCAAAACCAACACCTTAAACATCACCTGGAAACCCATAGTCACTGTAGACCGTAGAGCACTGGTGTCTCATGCTACCAATAAGATATACACATACCAATCAGGCTGCTGCAGCCTGCACCACCTTTTGTTTCCAGATAGTTTTGAGGCATGCCCCCATGTAAAGCCTATTGGAGCAGCCCAGCCCTGAGGTGACAAAAGGCCTGAGTCACTGCAGGAAGGCCTACATCCAAAATGTAATCTCCCAATCAGGCAGAGATGGAAGGAAATATTCCTGACCATGGCTACTTACATGATCCTCTAGCAGAAGCTGGGGATCTAACAGTACCCCCATGTTACAAGCCTGAATAATATATGAGAGAAACACCCTCAATAAAACAAGAGATATTATCCATACCATATCTTCCTATTCTCTACGGACTCAGAAGCATCACATCGGTCTTAGCCTGGGTTAAGCTTTATCCAGCTACCTCTGATTTGTGCTCTAGCCTTCTCCAAACACTGAGCCAGGTGTTCCCCAGTTACTGGTGGGATCAGGTGAAGCGGCTCAAATGAGGATTTCTACTAACCAACCCTCTTTGTTTTGTTGCTGAGATGAAATTTATATTATCGGAGAGTCATATTTTCTCATTCACTTATGTTTCAGGCATCAGGCTCTTCTCTGGCCTTTCAATGTTAAATCCTTCTTGCTCTTTTGAAAGACAGTGTCCCATTATTTCTCAAATGGCCAGTAAAATAATCTTTTTCCAAAATGTTAATGTCCCACACTAGCTACTGTATGTTGGCAGCCTACTGCTTTCTATAGTCTCTCTTTAGATTGCTGTGAGAGTTTTTGACAAGACCGGTACTGTTTTCCTTGAGCCAGAAAAGTGTAAATAATTATGTGCACAATAGGAATCCTCAGGGCCTGTCTGCTAACCTCTACCTTGACAGGGTTATTCTTTCACTTAGTCATTTTTACTTTTTATGTTTCACTTAAACTGCATTCAAGGGAAGAAGTTTTCTCTTTAGGAAGAAGTCTGACTCACCTTGACAATTCTAAATATAGAATTGCCTGAGAGATGGGAGCATGTATTTAATAATACAGTTTTATTTATCAACTTCTTCCTTAGCCTTACCTTCTGGTATATTTCTGAACATGCTATTTCTCCTCCTGTCTCTGTAAAGGCTCCAGTGTTATCAGCGTTTAAAATATATTCAAATATTAGACCTTTAGTTAAATTTAACTAATTAAGATTAACCACCACTTAATTAAGATAACATCCTCAGGATAATTAAACTTCCTTAGATGGCATGACAAAGCCCCAGTGTTTTACAGCCTATTCTGCTTCTTTCTGAGAAAGATATTTTACGAAGACTCTTTGGTTGACCTGAGCAATAGTCATTTGGCAAAGATCAAGCACTCTGTACAAGTCGCACTTGCGCTAGTGAGGATTAGAGAATTTTCTTGGCAAATTTTAATGCTATTTATTAAAGGAAGCACTTACTAATGTCTTAACAAACATTCCCTGTATTGTGTGTCAGAAACTGATCTCAATTAGCAAGATTTCTTAATGAGTCAAGGTGACAAATTCATTCTTTTTACCCCATAATCTATCATTTTTTGTACAAATAAAATTTATGCTTGCTCTTTCAGAGACAACTTAGTAAGAAGTCATGTCTGGTTACAGAAATCTGCGCTGTATTTTTCACAACAGTACATTCAATCTCTGTGTTTTTTTTAAATATTTTATTTCAGAATAAGGCTTAGCATAAGGAACATAAAGGATAGTATCTGTAAAGAATTTTATATTAGTAAATACCGTAGGCTGGGTTTATCTGCAGATTTGTGCACTTAAAATCAAAAATGTTAATTTAAAATGTGTTTTCCATAGAAGAACTGGTTCTATGAATCAACATTTAAAAGTGTGTGGCCTGAATCTCCTCCCACTTAAATTAGTTTTATACCAATGCAATTCTAGTTGCTTTACAATCATGTGAGAGGAGAATCAAGTCCTATTTGTGTGTATGGTCTTATGTAAGAAGAAAGGGTTTTTTTGATTACCCATTTTGCTCACCAAAATGTAAACATTCATGTAATAAAATGCTCTGGGTACCATGTAGCATTTGAAAATGCACTTTCTACAATTACAGCTCGTTGATCATAGTGCACATCTTGCTGAACAGAGACATCTGTGATACAGGGTTAGGAATGAGAATCTGTAAATCAGTTTCATTCTTGCTTTAATGCTTGTTTAAGATCAGAAGAAGAACTGTGGGGCTTGAATCCTTAACTTGTGTACAGGGTTTAGGGCCTGGTCTATGAACCAAGACCTCTGGCCAGGACCGGCTCCAGGGTTTTTGCTGCCCCAAGCAGCTGAAAAAAAAAAAAAAAGCCGCGATCACGATCTGCGGCGGCAATTCGGCGAGAGGTCCTTCGCTCCGAGCGGGAGTGAGGGACCCTCCGCCGAATAGCTGGACGTGCCGCCCCTCTCCGGACTGGCCACCCCAAGCACCTGCTTGCCAAGCTGGGGCCTGGAGCCGGCCCTGCCTCTAGGCGCTATGATAATACAAATAATAAATAATTGTTGTAACTCAGTTGAAGTCAATGGAACTATGACAATTTACACCAGCTGAGGATCTGGCCTTTAATGTTTAACTATGGGCTGCAATGAATAAGTAAAAGGAGGTGAAGCAGGTGAATTTCCCAGCTTTTGATCCACATTGTTATTCATTGTTAACAAGGAAAAAAGTAGTTTAGAAGTAGGGATATAATTCCCTGTTCAGCAAGATACTCAACCTAACTTTGATCAGGTGAGCAGTCCCATTTCAGTTTTTCATCAATAAAAGTTGAGATAGTCAGCGAGACTATTTAAGGATTGGCATGTACTTAAGTACCTGGCTGAGTCAGGGCCTGGTTCACCAAAAAATGCACAGATTACATGTTTGGAGTCTACATCTGACCAAATGATTCCTCAAGACTCAGTCAAGCTAGGGCATACATTTTTTTAAATGTAAAGCTGAACTTGGGTGAAGACTATATTTCAAATTATTCTCTCAAGACTTTTATCCTCATTCAGGAGACTCAAAATATTTCCTTCGGTAACTGCAGTTAGGAAAATTAGGACTCGTACAAAATTTTCCATCAAAACTTCTTCTTTTTTTCAATGGAAAATAGGGATTTCAACTAAATGAACATTTTAGTAGAAAGTATCAGGTTTCCTTGAAAATATGTTTTTCAGAAAAACAAACATTTTAATGAAAATTAGATTTTTGGTAATTTTTGTTTGCCAAGAACGTTTGTATTCAGCAGTTACAGAAAAGTCTAAACCAGTGATTCCCAAACTTTTTCTGCTGCTTGTGCAGGGCAAGCCCCTGGCAGGCCGGGCCGGTTTGTTTACCTGCCGTGTCCGCAGGTTCGGCCCATCGCGGCTCCCAGTGGCTGCAGTTCGCTGCTCTAGGCCAATGGGAGCTGCTGGAAGCGGCGCGGGCCGAGGGACGTACTGGCTGCCACTTCCAGCAGCTCCCGTTGGTCTGGAGCAGCGAACTGCAGCCACTGGGAGCTGCCATCGGCGGAACCTGCGGACACAGCAGATAAACAAACCAGCCCAGCCCGCCAGGGGTTTGCCCTGCACAAGTGGCGGAATAAGTTTGGGAACCACTGGTCTAAACTTTCCACTGAAAATTTCAACAGAAATGACATTTTTTGCTTTCATCAAAGTTCTCTGTGTGCAAAAAAAAAAATTCCTTTTCTGGCCAGCTCTACTTTTTAACTTTGGTCCAGTCGTTGCAACTTTTAAGGCTCTCAGGTTGTTGTCTAGGAGCCTTGGGAAGTCCTTCTCCTTATGTAGATTGATGAAGCACATTCAGCTGAAATCTATCTGAGTCTATGTATTGACCCTGTATCCTATTGTTCTTACCGTATATAGAATCTCATCCGATGAAATGATGTATTAAAAAAGAATATATTGAAATGTTTCCAGCCAAACACTGAGCTTTAGGGATCAGTGAAATATCACTTTAGGGAACATATGATCTTGTGACAAGTTTTGTAACTGAAAAATCAGAGTAACGGAAGCAACGACAGAAGTGCATATTCTTTTGTCGAGATCAGAGAAAGAAACACCTGCTGCTCAACAAAGGGAAAACAGTGTTCCTTGTTTCTTTTCGTTAATCTGGGAAGGATGTTTGCCATTATTGCTTTCTCACTGTTTTTTGCCTCCATGTGAATCTCAGAATGGGACTGAGCCTTGTATAGTTGCCCTTCTTTCTAGATACTCTGTTTCCCCTTCAATCTTTATAGTGTGTCAATTCTCAGTTTAAAAAGAAAAGTATATTACAAAGGAAGTCATATATTTATACTCCCAAAACCATCACAGGAGTGACATGCTTATTATTGCCTCAAGTGTTATTTCAGTGTGTCTGGACCTGTAGTAGCACATTTCAACTTCTTTTTTTCAAAATTCTGTATTCGGGATAATTCATCTAAAATAATCCAGAATTGTTTACAAACATAATTCCTTGTGGTAGGCGTTTGTGGCTGCTTTTTAAGTGGTTAGCACTGAGCAACTGTGCCCAATGTACATCACAAGGCATCAAGAGAGTGTTTCATAGCAGCCATTGGAAGTATTTTTGTGGCTAATCCTCGCAATAGACTTTCCTCTCACTTTCAACACTCCCAGACGCTTCAGGAAAGCAATATGCTAAAGTGGAGGAAACAGTCAAAATGGTCACTATGCACTTCATTTTTTGGTATAATCAGCATCCTAGCCACATTGTCTCCACCCTCAGGCATGCCCACTTCCCCCACCTACTGCCCACTGCTCACGTTAGTACGAGTATAGAGTTTTACTCATGTTGCATAGCACTCGTCACATTTTTCTGTGCTATACAAAAGTCTCCCTCTTCAGGTGCTGAGTCAACATTGAGTGCTTTGCCTTTCTATACCTTTCTCTCATCAGCAGCCTGCAGTATCGAGCCCTGAGAGATGTATTGAGTGCATAATGGTTACTGTGTTTGACTTACCTACGCAGTCACAGCACTACCAATATCTGTCTCGTTGTTTGTATGGCACTCTAGGCTACCTTAAATATGAAAGGCACTATTATATGTTACTGTATATTCAATCCAATTAGATCTGTTCTAGATGAATGTACTATAACTGCATGTTTATTCTTTGCCTCACTATATACTATTTACAGAAAGAAAGCAGAAAATCCCATTTGTCGATATATTGTTTAGTGTGGTGGTAGCTGGAATGACTAGTAATTATTAGGTGCATGCTCTAGGCTTCAGCACTTTTCATTACTGTAGAAATAAACCAGAAGAGGAGGGTTCATTGTTTTATTAGCTCCCTGCAGGAATCAGGTTGTCTTGTAAGCCTGCACTTTTACTTGTTTTTTATTTGCTGTTAGGGACAATGACTCTGAATGGCACTTTGACATGGGGCTGCTAATCTAGAAAATTAAGCTAAATCCAGGCCAGGACGGAATGATCAGTGTTAAAACATGTTGAATTCGTGGCTTTTTCAGTACAATGTATCCAAATAAAGCTTGCTGGTCTTTCAGATAACCCAGATGCACCGTGGAATTCTTTGTCCAAGTTACTAGGGTGCTTCAGAGATGAGTGGTCTCATAGAGTTTCAAAAGCTGTGCCGTGGGAATCGGCTCAGTGGTTTTACTGAGGCACTTCAGGCATCTGCAAAACATTCATTAAAAGTGAGCGTAAGCAGTACAGCAGGAACAAGGGATGTGAGCAAGCTTGTGACCCCTTCTGAGTTCATGACTGAAGAGTTCAGAATCACTGTGCCTTAATTTAAAAACTTTCTGGCACTTGAGTCTTGATTCGGGGAGTGGGAAGGGGAGGGGTAGAATGTGAATGTAACTCCCTCACTGCCTTGAGATACTGTAAGAGGAATTAAGAGCTATTTACACATTCATGTAATCTGGAAATTTCTTTGCAAAAGGCAACAACTATCAGACTTAAGAAATAGCATATGGAAAAAAGAAGGAAACTGAATGCCTCGTGCTGCAGCAAGGTGTGTTTGTGGCTAGTGTATTTGACACCAAGAATATGTGTTAATGCTACAGTTTTGTTCACATGAACCATTCTGAGGTCTGAAGGGTATAAATGAGTGAAGAAGAGAGCTTTCTGTGAAATTCCATATCAACATAAACAAATGCTGTTCTGTGCACTCAAGAGCTGGGCCTTACAATAGAGACAATAAATGCTTTGTTGTTGTTGTTTGGATTCGCTTGTTGTTGTTGTTTTTTTACTGGTGCTTCAATCTCCAGTTCAACTTTTAAGTATCTTGTTGCTATGGCGAAAGAGTCGCTTGTATCCTATGCAGTGGGTGCATATAGCAATACTCCTTTCCAGTGCCATAGTGGTGCTGTGTTGCCTCTGCATTCTGCAGCTTTTTCCCAAGGAAATCCAGCTGTAACCTGTATGTTGTCTCTTGATTGACTCTGTCCCTGACTGTTTGATCTCTCTCTCTCTCCTGCCCACCCTTTGGGAATGCTTCTTTTCTATCCTTTTTCTCCATCTCTAATCTTATCTGTATCTCCTCTTCTACCTTTACTTCTCAGCGACGCCTCCCTTTACCCACAATTAAATGAAACTATTGGCTTGCCCTTATTTCCTCTCTCTGAAATACTCTTTTCTCTGCATCTCTGCTCAGTGAGTCATACCATACTGCTCTAGACCCAATAGTATATGTTGCTGCTACTCCATTTTATTTTTTTAAACTGAAGCATTCTAGCACTCAGGTACCTAATATACAGTGGTAACAAGTACTAATACTTTTACTGAACATAATATGACACCTTTAAAGCATCCTCTTGTGAGTTCTTACTGCTGCAGGGAAAGTACAATTTCTTGCATTTGAAACAACTTACAAGTCCACTGTTCAAGCAGCAGCACCACATGTAGTATTTCACATTTAAAACTGAGTTCATTGCCACTGCAGGGGTATGGAATGATCACAGGTATGCAGTCTGAGAACATCGGTTTATAATGATCCATGCCCACAAGCCATCCATCCAGAGTCTCTGTCACCTGCTAACTGTGTACATGTGGTATGTGTATATGTAACTGGTGATTTCTCTTTCGGAAGAAAATCAGAAGAGTGGGTATCGGGGCAGAGCAGGAAGGGGGGGGAGTATCTGAAGATGGAGTGGAGTGAGGATATACATAGGTTCTGAAAGTTAAGAAAAACATTGGACCTTTCGAATGCTCTTCTGAACAGAGCTCCATAGCTGTTGAGTTTCCTTTATCAATAGCTCTTACCCTTATAGGAAACCCCTATGCATATTTTTCCAAAGTTGAGGCTAGGTTACTGAGTGCCTTTATATATGTACTCTTGCCACTCTACTGCTGAGGTCAGCAAGAATTAGATAAAGGGGAAAATTAGAGTATTTTTTTCATTTTGGTGTGTCCTGAATGAACAGGGGGTGCTTGGAAAGGGCAGAGTACCTGCTGTGAATGCAAAACTCCCTTTTCTTGTCCTCTCCATAGTTTTTATGTAGTTGATCACTAGACCAAGCTTTTCAAAAGGGCTCAGCTCCCATTTAGGCCCCTAAATGAAGTGGCCAGGTTCTCAACGTTCTGAGCTGCTGAGCACTTCTGACAGTCTAGTGATAGCTGTATTGCACTCGTCTTTTTATATGCGGCAACCATGTGCATGTGGTTGGGGTGAAGTGGCCCCACTTTTTCTTTTGGTTACCTTTACTTTAATATTATATTACATTGAAACTCAGTCTATTTTCTGAATTATCTCTGATATCCTACTGTGGAGAAAGCCAGTTCATCTGCTCCTGCTGCTCTTAGCTGAGATTGTTATTAAACTTCCATTTGTTAATTGTCCTGTGTCTGTTACCAGCCTGGGGAGTCTAACCTTGCCACTGTGGTGGCCACCCCTTAAGCACATGCACCTGTTTACCTATACTCAGGTATCCTTTTTCTCTTGGGGGGAGCATGGGTTTGGCCACGCAGGCACAGGATGAGGTCACACCTTGTGAATCCTCTTAAGGTGCATCCATATTTCCTTAGTCTCCTAGGAATAGCCCAAAATTTCAGCTAACGTGTACCACACTCTGTACAGGGGTGTCAAACTCCTTCTGTTCTGAGGGTTGAACTCCTTTCCCAGCAATGGACCATGGGCCAATAAAAGATACTGCCTCACCCACGTTGTCTCTCTGATATCCTGGGACCGACCAGGCCACAACAACACTGCATATCTGGGCCAGGTTGTAAGTTTAGGACTTTATGCTGCGTTCAGTCCACAGCGGCACTCTTGCTGATGTCTATCATACAGCAGTGCAAATAATCCATTTTTTAAAATTCTCTGGCTGAATTGTAGACTAAATATTCCTTGGGCCAGAGAGAAAGAGAGAGTGATTCTGTCTCCTGGTGGTGGTTAGGGCACTCGCCTGGGAGAGGCAGACTCAAGTTTCAGTCCCTGCTCCAGTGCATACTTAATTGTTTATACAAAGCAGAACAGCTTCAGTAGGAGATACTGAGAGAGAGCCACCTCAGAATGCCCAGTGGTTAGGGCACTCACCTGCTATGTGGGTGACCCCCATTGAAATCCCTACTCTGAATGAGGTAGAGTGAAGACCTGAGCCCAAGTTTCCCACATCCCAGGTGAGTATGCCAATAACAGGACTCTAGGGTATAAGGCTGGGCACCACCACATCCCCCTCCATTTTGTGAATGGGGACTAAGTCTCCCTGTAAATCTACCGGCAGCCCCATTTTTTGGCAAAAACTATTTGCTAAATTAGTGCTGAATTTGCATACAGTTTCGGTCAACTCAGAACTGCATTTTTCAGCAAATAGACCATTCTTCTGAAAAAATTCATCCAGCTCTAGTCAGTAGGAGATTTGCTCAAAGATCAAGGGTTGAATCTAGCTTTTATAGTAACTGAACTGATAATTGTTGTTATTGGTATTGTAGTAGTGCCTACTGGCCAGGGCCCCAGTATACTGTACAACCATCTAACAAATCACTGTTTATTCAGCACCTCAGTACCTTGCTGTACTATGTGGACCTCTCACCATCATTTTCCTCAACTTAATCTGTGTCTCTTCCATGTTGGATTGTGTGTCAGTGTGTAGCAGAGTAGTTTTCTATCCATTCTATCTATTGATGCTGGAATGGAATAATTTCTAACAAACAACTTCCTGTGTAGATGCTCGATTAAGTTAGACTGTGAGCCCTTCAGGTCGGGGACAGTGTCTTGCTATGTGTTTGTACAACACTTGGGACAGTTGGTCTCCAACTTGGCTTGCTATTTTGGGGCACTATTACTATATAAAGAATAATAATGCCATGCTATTATATGTCATAGTAAATACAGACTGCAAGTGCAGTAATCTAAAGGATGTCACTGTGGAATCTGGACCTCAACCATCAACATATAAAAGAGTGGCAAAAAAATCTTGTAGGCTTTTCCATGGTTAACTGCTCATATTTCCATGAAGTCACTTCTTCAATGTGTTGGCTTGCTTTTTCTCCATTAAAGATAAAAGTTATGGAGACTGGGGCCCTAATCTTACAGTGATCCCAGCACAGGGGACTTGTTATAAAGTTGCGGGGGGGAGGAAGAATTTGCTTGTTGCGAGTGGAAAATCAAAGTTGGTATAAGAGGAATATAATATATATTAAATTATTAATTCTACATTGATAAGTAGATTGATTTAAGTGTTACCTATCTGTACTAGTGGTACTTTATGTGCATCATAAACACACAAGCGTGCTTTTAAAAAAAGTGATGTGTGTTTATCAAGTGAAGAGAATTATGAAACACAAATACTCCATCATAATTTCTTTGGCAAGATGAGCCCGATTGTGATACTGAATGAAGACTCTTATGGCTTTTCTTAGTCTTGCAAGCCTAATTAGGTTTCTGAAGAAAAGCCTCCACAGTTGCATTTAATGCCTGCAAATAAGAAGCTAAATCAAAGAGGAATGTTTTGGAAAATACACCTTTTTCTTTCATTTAAATGGAAGGGAGAGCAAGCCATGTATTTTGAACCTGCTCCTTCTACCATTTCAGTCAATAGAAATGTTGCTATTGTAATGGAAGCAGGAACGGGCTTTTTATTTGCATATCAACCAATTGTGTCTGGTCTTTACATGGATGCATGGTGGGAGGTTGGACATCAAGAGACTTTTCCCTCTGTGGCACACGTAAAGACCAGACAGAACTGTGCAGCCACTGCGTTCTGGGGAGCACAGGCCCTACTGTGTCCCAGGTGACCAAGGGAGGTTGTGGAATCCCCATCAGTGGCGGTTTTTAAGAACAGGTTGGACAAACACCCGTCAAGGTTGGACTAGGTTTACTTGATCCTGCCTCAGCACAGGAGACTGGACTGGATGACACGGCAATGATACTTCTTGTGATATGAACATCTGCCTGCTGGGATCACCAAAAAGCCATCCGATGGTAACTGTGCTGTTAAAGCATTAACACTGTACATCTCACTTCCGCCAGACGTAGCGCTATCTGGGTCATATCCATTTGCTACTGACATGGGCTGGATTTGAACCAGCAACCCCGAGGCTTTCCATCCTAATTTCCTGAGCTATGCAATCACCCCTGGGGTCTAGACTCACATTTTGGGTGTGTTTATAATTTCATGTCTTTCTGAATGAGAAAAATACATGCAGTTTCCCCCTCCATTTTGTTCATTTCCCGCCCTCCCCTTTGTAAAATCTCTGTGAGGCCCAAGCACTTAGAGATCTGTAATGATGTTTGACAAGGCAAAATAACACTTCAATGTATATTTCCTTGCTGGAGTTAAGTAGGTTGCCACGGTTGTGTAATTTCAGCAAAAAATCAAGTTATAACCCAGGCAAGAATAGTACTATAAAAATCAAAATGACCCAAACAATCTCAGTATTTAGGTAAAGGATGCCTGTTGCATATAAATAAAAGAACGCACTATTGCTTGTTTTAAAACCAAGGGAAATGCAAGGGCAAGGGAAAAGACTGTACAATATCTGTGCGTGATCATTTGAGAGTTCCACGCTATGCTAGGATTTCTCTCTGGCAATCTAATCTGCCTCAGGGGGCTAAAGTCTGTCAGCTTCCTGCAGATGGAAACAGATCTTGACTTTGCGATGCACAGTCCATATCCTTGCGGGATGGCTCTCAGAAAAGATTAGCTTTCTTACTGAGTTCATTCTGACATCAAAATATATCTAGCTTATAATGATTAAACATTAACACAGAAGCCATAGTAACCCATCTGTGTCCAGTGATAAAGTTCATCTGCTCAGTTCATATAGTGTATTGTTTTCTTCATCTGCAGATATAGAGGCTGTCACAGATCAGGGTAACTGCAGCCATATTCCCCCTCCATGTTCCAGTGAGGGCACCCACTCTGTGCTCCAGGCTCCTCAGATGTCACTTTCTTGGGTAGAGACCCACATCTCTCTCCTTCCTGACTGGGGTTTTTCCAGGATGCAGTTACCTGCCTCCACTGTGAATTCCTCAGCAATCCCGACTTCCTAAGGAGGCCATCTTTGCTTTATCCTTAGAGGCTGTAAACAACATAATGGCCCTTGGGTATAATGTACCACACACACAAGCAAGCACATTTATTCTTAAGGTGAAAGCACTACAGAGAAAACATAAAAACAATAAAGAACCTACACACATGCTAACAGGCATACCAGTGATCACTCCAACTCCAACCAGGGTCTGGCAAGTAAGCAATCCTTCAAACCCAAACAAGGGTTTTTTTCATGTGGTCACAAGTTCATAGCAGCTTTTTGCTCAAAACAAGCACACCCATGGATCTGTGACTCACTCCTTTATATAGTTTGGGTCTTTGATCTGCAGAGATTGTAACTAGATCATCAGGAGTGGTCTCCTCCTCAGGGCGAAGCTTCAAAAGGTTGGAGATGGTCATTTACATTCACCTCTCCCCTCCTCCCGGCATTTCCTAGGAATTCCATCTAACTTTGTTTGCCTGGTACATGGTTTAAAAGAGAACTTTGAAGCTTATAATACTTCCCAAAGTTTACAGTGGCCACATCTCCCCCAAGAGAAGTTACAACCCCACAATAATACACAGATGATGGAATGCAAAGGTACTTAATTCAATAAGGTTTAATTTAATTCAGTAAGGTTTGTCCAGGATAGTGCAGAAAATTGCCATAACTTTCACATAGGATTTTTTTGCATCTTTTTTAAAAAAAACTCTTTGGAAACAAGCTAGTTCTTATGTAGACATCACCTAGAAAATGGCTGTCTTCATAGGATTTTTTTGATAGCCCCACTGAGGTGCTCTGCAATGGAGGAGGGAGGATTTCTGGCTACGGGGAAGCATTGGAAGAAAGCTCAAGAGACTGACTTAAGGGCTTATAACAAAGGAAAGCATGGTGGAAACCTGCAGCAGAACACACATAGGAATAGCCAGACTGGTTCAGATCAATGGTTCATTTAATCAGTACTCTCTCTCTAACAGTGGCCAGTACCAGATGCTTCAGGGAAAGTACAAGCAATCCCACTGTGGACAATAATGTAATAACCTATCCATAAAGGAATTTTCTTCCTAACCCCACACAGGTAGTGGTGGGCATATCCAGAATCATAAGGGTTTTTATCCGCTCTAAAAGAAAAAATGATGTGCATTTCCAGCTGGAAACACTCTGATATTCTCCAAACCACAGGTCATTTAACTCCAGGTATTAAATGTTCTCTCTTAGGAGCAACCTCTTTACAATGATGGACTTAATGGCTAAACTAACATACAGTAATTGAACACCTCAGGTCCACATTCCCTGTGTGTATACAAGACAGAATTGCTTGTGTGGCTTTGTAGAGATGCACTGGGAGCATTAGGAGACCCTTTTAATGTACAGTCTATGAACAGGCCAGCCAAAGGCAAGGGGGTAGTTTTGGTGGTGGAGGTGGTAACGATTGCCTCTTTCTTTCTAGTAAGTCCCAAGTCCTCGTCTCCTCTGTGAAGCCCCGGTGGACTGCCAGATTTTTTTTGTTTTACTCCTACATCTCCAAGAGGAACCTAGCTAAAAATGGGTGAGAGATGTGTTAACCACAAGGAAACAGCATAATTAATAGCAATGGAGCAATATGAAAGTCACGTTCTATGCCCTGGACAGTGTTCAGGGAAGATATTTAACAAAGGTTTGTCCATTTAAAGAGGGAAGGCCAGGGGAGTTACAGTAATAGTGTGGAATAGACCCCTCCCCAACCTCTTTTCCTAATATTTTTCCCAAGATCAGCAGAATTGACTGTGACAGGCATTACAAATGCTGCAAATTGGGTTGTATGCAGATGGCAAATATAGATTTCGATATGAAATATAATCAGTGAGAAAGGAGGAACTATGTCTTTCAGAGGCGTTAGAGAGAGACCTTGAGGTACTGAAATCAAGGAGTAATGAAAATAGAGATTCCCAGGAAGATCTGTTCCCAAGGAGGGAGTGAGGTTTGTGGCTGGGGGAGACATGAAGCCCTAGGAGCAGAGAGAGTAAATCCTCCAAATATTATGACGCTTCCTAACTCTGCTTTGCATAGGAATAGCTTGTTAGCTTAGAAAATATTCTGACGAAAGCAGCTGCTGTTGCTGCTACTTGAAGCATTGATTTGATGAGTGGAAAATGGTGACTGATTTGCAGCTGGCAGGAGTCATGGGGACCATCTGAAAATGGATTTGGTAGCCAGCACTGAAGGCTTCCATAATATATCCCAGAGATGCAGCCATGTACCATGAATCCACTGAGCCAAGTGGGGCTGTAATTCTGCAATTTTGTTTTCATGCCTAAAGGTGTAAACAATTTGTTTAATTAGCAAAACATAGGATTTTGTGTTGCACCTTAATCTGGGGGTGAGTATGGCTAATTTTAGTTTAATTTGTTTTTTTAAAACAATGGCCTTTTAGCATTTCTGTAGTAGGAATAATACAGACCAACAGCCAATGCCTCTCAACCCTGATCTGTTATCCCAGTACATGATCTGTCCTATGAGACGATGGCTAATAACACCAATGTCATGTGATGGGAGTTTTGGGATGTGGGTATATATCTACTAAAAACTCCAATGGAAGCACTAAGGTCAGGTTCAGTTGTAGGCGAATAGTCTCTTTAGATACCACAATGAGGGAGAAGGGGAGGTTGAAAATAGAGCTGATTTAAAAAAAAGGTCGTCTTGCCTCACCAAAAAATCAACAAATTGTATTTTCCCTGTTTTCAAAATTTTCTGTGCAAAATGTGGACTTTTTGGTGAAATATCAAAAACTGAAATATTTTGGCTGAAAAACCAAAAATATTTCGTTCTGGGGTGTTTTAAAAAAAAATTAAATAGCCGTATTTTCTGTGGAAAGCAGACCTGTCACAGGACAACCCCACCCGGGGTACTCTCCCATGGCAAGCTGCAGCATGACTGATGTGCCTGCTGCAGTTTCCCCTCTCAGGTAACCCAAGGACTCTACATCGGGCTCCCTTGCCTCAACACTACCATCTTTGGGGCTGGTTTATTGCAAAAACATTGTGTAAATGGTCCAACACATAAGTTCCAACATATAGTCCATTTATTGTCTCAGTGCAAGTAATCATAAAATCCCCAAGACAGCTCATCCCTTGATGCCCCACATACCATTTGCCAATACCTTCTGCCACACCCTGATTCTTTGTCGGTCCTCTTCTGTCCCTCTTCTGTCCGTCTTCTCTCCCTCCTCCTAGATGGAGTGTGACCCTGTTCTCCAGTGTGGAACTCCAGAGCCTCTCTGCTGGGAGATCATCCTCACCAAGGGAGCATCCCTCACCCTCCTTTGCCCTCTCACTGTTCCTCTGGGTCCTGCCCTCTAGTGTGGAGATGTCAATGTGTAAGCCCCTCTGCTGCTTCCCTGTATTCAGCTCTCTCCAGCCCTTGGCTTAAGCTCTCCAGTTTAGAGAGAGCAGGTACCTTCCTCTGCCACTTCCTCCTGCCTTCAGTCTTCTCCCAGGATCCAGTGCTCTAAAGCAACTCCTCACTCACCAGGTCTCCCTTCCCTCTAGGCCAGGTGCCCTCTTCTAAATCTAATTGTGGTCATCTGACCTGGCGCAGGTGCACTGGCCCTGCTCCTTCTTAAAGAGCCAGTGTTACCCTGTGACAAGACCTTTTCATGAATAATTTTTTTTGTCAAAATCCCAATTTTCTGTCAACCACATTTTTGGGGAAAAATTTTGACCAGCCCTTGTTGAAAAGCATGTTTAAAAAGATAAACCTTCCTAACTCAATGTATGTGTAGCATTACCTCTGTGATTCATCAAAGTAAATGTGATTTCAGAAGTGGATCCAAGTTACTGTGTATAAACAATATCTAGCATAGTGGGGTCCCAATCTTGGTTGATGCCTGTAGCTGTTATGGTCATAGCAAAAGTAATATTAGGGAAGGGAGTGAAAACTCTGTTCTCCTTGAGTAACTTGATGTTCTTTATTTTAAGGGCATCCAGAGAAAGATGAGTACCTTAACAGCATGTATAACAACACATAATATTTACCCAATTCTAATGTTGGTTGGTACTAGGGAGTTTCAGACCCAAACACCCTAGTGAATTTTGAAGTGGTTGTGTACTGTGGGAGAAGTTAGGGGGAGAGGGAGAAGGGGGGGAACCATTGAAATATGTTCTCTTTTGTTGTAGAAGAAATTTTCTTGCTGTTGTCAATCAGTAACTCCTCGTTAACCTTTTGGTATTCAGAATTCATCCACGTTTCTAAATATTCCTACTCAGGAGCTCTCAGTACCGTAAAGATTCATGGTTGGTTGGTATGGGAGTTAGTTTTCATCTTGGAATGTGCCACTACAGTCATTCCACCGGGTGTGTTCAAGTGAAGGGGAGTATACGCTAATGGAAAGTGAGTGAAATCAAGAAAGAATGGTTTATAATACATGAGTACATACCATAGGGCATACAGCTCATCATTTACATTATGGATGCCAGATCGCTTCAGCTTTGTTTTGTGGTTCTCTGATCCATAACACAAAACAAATGGTTAAACTTATTAACATACAAGGTAGTCTCTTTCTCCTCAAATGGTGTGTATTTATGTATAAAAACAGGTTGATTTTATGAACAGGTATTTAGTAAATGGGTTTAACAAAGGCTTGCCAGTTGATTTCTCAGTAAAATAACAAGTAGGGTGCACTGACACACAGTTAACTACAAATCACTATACGCTACATTTTGGACCACATTCTGTGCTGCTGTTCCTGCGTTGAAGTCAATGGTGTTTTGCCAACAGAGAATTTGGCCTGTTATCTTTTGTTTGGTGTTCAAAAATGCCTGATTACTCAGTGAGTCTTACAAGATTGGGAAAACCATGTAGGGATAAATCAAGTTTAGACTGAAACTATCTCTTCTAGGAAATAATGTAGAATTAGAGTAATCAGTGGCTAATTTTATTTCTGAACAAGCTCTGGCACTGGGTTAATTGCTGCAGTCCAAACTGGTGTATCCCATGTTGATGGCCTTACACAGTAACAATTTTGGGTTTGGGGGGATCTATTCATCAGCTAATTCAGTTAAAAAGCACATTACTGCATGCACAAGGTTTTAAATTGGGAAGCTGATGTCTGTTGCCATGCGGAATAATCATTTTAAGTAGCTGAAATAGATTAGTGCATGTTGGCAATTTTCATTTGTGTATAAATTTATTTTTAATGTTGTGGGGCATTGTTGGATATTGCAAACATTAAAAGAGCTTGACAATATCTGAACTAGGATTCTGGTGTCAAACAGTAGGTGGAAATTCATTTTATTCTCATCGTTGATTAAAATTTTATTAGCAGCCTTTAAAGATAGTGGCAGGGCAGCTCTTCAGGGATGAACAACCTAAAAACTTGCCTTCCTGTTTCCATAGCAACACAGCATTTTCATCCTTTCAAGGCAACCTAGCTTGCATCATGTACTGCAAGGGTATTAGATTCAGAAGAGAACTATGTTAGCAGTTCAGTATCTCGCTCTGTGCCCTAAATTATGCGGCATGAAAGGAAAACAAACTAAATTTAAACAAGAAGAAAAACTCTTCCTGTTAAAGATCAGTCTTGTTACTACATTTTCTTTTTAGATATTAATGGCACTAGAAGAAGAAAAATAGTTTGTCCTTTTAATTGTTGTGCTGTTTTAGAGGCATAAAGTCATGGCAGCACTGCTGAAAAAGGTGAGGTACTGTGTTTTTGAACTGACTGCTCAGTTGTAAAACTACTCCTTATGCAAATGACTTCATCAGTGAAATCACCATATTCACAGGAATAGTTCCCAGTACAGTGGTCATTATTGATATATTTACAATTGCCATCATTACTACATTAGGTGGAGGGAAGATGGGAAATATTGTAGTAATGGGGCAAAAGGCAAAATTGTAAATGGTGACCTTGGTTAATGCTAGTTTTCTGATACTACGGACCTCAGCATTAGAAGTGCTGACTATTAGAGGTGGCATTTTCAGGCATAACATGAAGAAATTGCTAGTTTGGTACCCAGGATATGTACAACCATGTGAGACATTTCAGGTCACCCACAGGTTGATGCATATGTATTACTGCTAATTTAACACTATCCCACTACTGGATATGATGTCAGTGCTGATCAAGTGTTTTTGATTATAAAGGATATAAATTAATAGATTTTTCAATTTTAAAACCAGAAGGGACCATTGTGATCATCTAGTCTCACCTTCTGCATAACACAGACCACAGAACCTCATCAAGAAATTTATGCATCAAACCCTTAACATCTGTTTGAGCTATAGCATATCTTTTAGAAAGGCATCCAGTCCTGACTAAAAGACCACAAGGGATGGAGAATCCCCTACATCCCTAGGTGAGTTGTTCCAATGCTTGTTTAGTCTCTCTCTTAAAAATGTGCCCCTTATTTCTGAATTTGTCTAGCTTCAGCTTCCAACCAGTAGATCTCTACATGAATCTAAATACACAGATGTGCTTAAGTGTCATGCAAGCAGACTGCAGATTTCTATTTCAGTGCTGTGGTGATTTACATTATGAATTAAAAAATGCTATTTTAATGTAAACACTTTACAGTAAACAGGCCACATAACAATGAGAGAAGTATTTAAATGATGTGTACAGATGCAGGTCTCTACAATATTTTCTGTTCTGGCATTCAGAATGTTTCATTTTCTATTCCTACATTTGTGTATATTTTTTTGCAAAGGGTATTTGAAACGTATCAAGGTCTATCAATAAAAAGCGAGAGCTTTCCCAGTAGCTGTTGCTATAGTTACACAGTGCAGCTCTTAGCATCATGCATAGTAAGTAAACCACCTGCAATTCCTTAAAAACCCTTATTTGCAGGATAAGATAGAAAGAGACACTGCTGGCACACAGATGCAGTGTTAACACCAGAATTCTTGGTTGCTTTGATATTCTTGCTGCTTTATTCATCCAATGGTCTGTGAAAATATCTTGTGGACGGGGAGCAAAGGGGAAAAGATCTGTCTCAAAAGGTACCTGATGCCTTCTGCTCCTGAGGGAAATAGTCTCTGCAGTTGCCTAGGAATCAGAAGATAAAGATGAGCATGAAGATGAGCTTAGAAAAATGTTGGTTTAGAGCATATCCCAAGAAAGGCTATAGTGACTGAAACACTGGTGTGTTTTGGTTTTAAATGATACCACATCATCAGTGCTGGCTTACTCCAAATATAACCCACACTCCCCTCTTTCCAGTAAATGGCAGCCTTCCCTCTAGAAATGCACCACCAGAATGACAAGCCTCTGAGAGAAATAATCTGATCATCTTTGCAATGGCCTTTTAATGTTATGGTGGAGAATGATGTGCCTTTTCTGGTTGTGGAGTACAGTAGTTAAATATATCCTTATGTATTTTAATAATACAAATGTTGAAATAAATATCTTTGGCGCTTGGAATCAGCTTTTTATAAGCGTAGCTCTGATATGCATAAAAATTCCAAAACCTGAATTTTTCATCTTTTTTTAACTGGATCTTCTTAATTTAAAATTAAGAATATATAAACATAGTTCTAGTTCTTGTTTCTACTTGGTGTTTTGTTTATATAGCATTTTAAAATCTTAAAACATTATAAAAGTAAGCCTTTGTTGACCGATGACTCCTAACCCGATATTGGAGGATTTATAGTTTTGGGTAAAATAATGAGATTATAAAATTTAGCAATATGTATCTTGTGATAGTGTAGTAATGCATTTGGTGGTAAATATGTGAACAAACAAACAAACACATGGTAGCATCCTAGGGGCTTTTTGCAATCAGAGCTAAACTGCATTGACATATCAAAACTATTGGGAAAGTGACTTATGCAAATGTTTGTGTTAACTATTGCAAACATAATTATGGACAACCATAGCCCTAAATTTGGTTTCCCAGAATACCAAATATGAATTAGGGGCTGAGACTTGACTGGATCAGATATTGTCCTCATTGTATGTGGGTGGAATGGGAAAAAGTCAACTCCATTCTTAGCTGGAACAATAGGACAATGACCTGGGACAACCAGATAGGAAGCTTGGCCCAGTGTGTTCCTCTTGGGGTGACCTTCACTTAAGTTTTCTTCCATCGTTGTTTCTAAAGTCTCCATAATGTTGTAAGTATGCATAGTGTAAGATTGTAAGTATAAACAATGCAGAAAAAGACTTTACTGTACTTCTTATACTTATGCATGTAGATCTTTCTATGCTTTGAGTTATACTTGTCAGTATTTAACTAAAGCTCAAAGTTGCTGTGTGCTTCACCAATTTCATCTTCTTAATTAACTCTAAGTAGCCATCTGAATAAAGAACCTGTTATTTGCAAATAGCACATGTTGCACCCCAATAAATAATTTTATAATTGCAATAAGCAGTCAAGCTACAGCTTGTAAAATAGTTTTGAGATAAGAAAGTAGTATGATCCCTATTTTACATATGGGGAAACCGAGGCACGGGTACTATATTGTGGAGTTCACAGTATCAAGCAGCCTTACAAAATTCTGCTCAACCCTCCCTCTTACCACCCCCTATCCCCAAGTAGTTTTATTTTGATGGCTGAATAAAGTATGATCAGTTTATTTCATTATCAGTCATGTTAAAGGCCAGGTAAGTATACGTTCTGCCAGTGCATGGTAAATGTTCATGACTGTTTTGCAAGGCTTGTCTAAAGGCACAGTTGACATAATACTTTAGGGTTATGATAAATGGTCTAATGGCTTTTTTAAATATTCAGATCTGTAGCGTAAAGATGCAATTAGCCTTGCAAATGGTTAATAAAATAGAAATGTGGTGGCTGCTTTGTTATTATGTATTTGCATTATGATAACAGCTGGAAGCCCCAGCTGAGATCAGGACTCCATTGTGTTCGATGCTCTAACAGACAGCCCCTGCCCCAAAGAGCTTACAGTCTAAATAAACAAAACAGAAAAAAAGTTGTGGGGGGAGGAAAGGCAGGCACAGAGAAATGAAGTAACTTGTCCAAGGTCACAGAACAGCTCATTGGCAAGGCCAGGAATAGAACCCAAGTTCCCTGAGTCCCAATCCAGTGCCCTATCTACTGAAGCATGCTGCCTCCCATAGCAGTTTGTCTTCTCAGGGCTGGAAGGGGTGCCTCTGATCACTTCAGAAATTCTAGAAGCAGGATTAGTTTCCTGCATTCTGAGAGCTTAGTCTCCTCCCTCTGCGGCAGGAGGTATTAGAAACACAGCACTAAGAGGAGTTTTAAAGAAGGATGCTGTTGGCTCAGCATGAATAAATCATTTCCTGATAGGCCTTTTCACTCAGAATCCACAAGAAAAAACCCATTCCTCAATGCTTATCTCCCTGTTTCAGGGAATAAAGAACCTTTGTCCTTCAGTCTAGACAACAGAGCTTGTCTTTACTACAAAATATACTCACATTAGAACACAACCTTAACTGTTAACAGGTAACATGGTGTTGAGAATGTCTTTGCAGTCAGTGTGGACAAGAATAGGTTGCACCAAACCATCATGTCAGCTAGTCATGTTTAAACCCTATAGAGACCACAGTTTAGCCCTCACTAGCTGAGATTGTGTCAAACATAAATTATTCTTGCCTACACTGGCTGCAAAGTCATGGTCAGCATCATGATGATCAACTCAATTCCTCAAAGCTGTGTTCTGAGAGAATTACATTTGTTAGTGAATACAATGCCACCATCACTTAATTGTCTTCTGCAGGGCCAAAAAAGTCTCTATAGCAAAGGTGACCAACTGCAAAGAGAAAAGAAGTTAATCCACAGTTTTGTCTTGAAAGTGGTACTAAAATCTTTAAAAGCTAAGAAACAGCATGGATGGAGGGGTATGGAAGCTGTGGATTAATTAATTAGTTTTCCTTATAACAAAGTTCTGAACAAGGTCGCCTTTCATGTTGGAAATTAAACACTTAGCTCAATCAGTAACCTTTCAGCAAGACAGATTGGCAAGGAGAGAAGGCATTGAAAATCAGAGCAGATGAAATTACCTGAACCATTGTCCAATATACTGATTTACCGATCGCTGTAAACAACAAAACATTTCTTTCTCAAAACCATAAAAAGACATCATTCTTGCTCCTGAAAGATCTAGTGAAGGGTGGTGCTTTCACTTAATATTAATAGCCGCACTCATGCACAGATCACCAAAGACCAAACCCATGTCAGTTAGTCCATCGGTCAATTGAACAACATGATAAAGAAGTCATTTAAAAATAAAATGTACACAGCTTGCCATGCTTTGAACGGTGCCATTGCTGGGCTTTCTTGCCTTTCTGATATTGTACATTTGAACCAAACTAGATAGCGTAGGTGTGGTAAGAAAATAAGCCCAGATCCGGGAGATGAGCCATGTGGCACCTGGTACAGTTCTGATCGTTCGGCTACTAGGCACTGTTCTGGTGCTGAGGAATAATTTAATGCTCTCTATTAAAGTCCAGCTTCCTAGTTACTTTATAGTATATTTAGTGGTAAGGTATTTCTGTTTGTTCAGATAAATTACTTTTTTAAAGGGTAATTAGACCTCCATTTTCAACAGTGTCTGGTGATTATCAATGCCTGAAATTTCTGGGTGCCCAAGTATATGCTCTTTTAAAAGGGCCTGATTTTCAGAGGGTGGGTGTTCAGCATTTTTTGATAATCAAGCCCCATTAAAGAAAATTTCATCTTAAACATTTAAAGAGAAATTGGTGTAACGGAAAATCCACGACCACTGCCACTGGCTGCTGTAGATGCTGGTGCAAGGTCCTGTGGCAGGAAGTCTGTTAGGAGGGGAGGTTGCAGTACCAAAAGGTGCCCCCAATATCCCTTCTGCCTGAGATTCCATGGTAAGGCTATGCAGCCCAAAGAAAGGGCATTGCAAGCTGGGAAGGTGTGGTACAGTGGGGTAAATGTAGATGACTAAGTATTGCCCGTGTAATCCACTGGTCAGTGGGTGTTATATGTCCACCTCTGTGCCCAGTCCATGGAAGAGGTGAGACTGTGGCAGCACTTGGCTTTTTAGCGCAAGCTGTAGAGTCTCATATTTCCAGCTGTCATGGTCCCCAATTCAGTCTCCATTGATGACTAAGATGGTAGCTCTTACACCTGCAAAACCTGTACACATGTCTTTCACTTGTATATTTATCTGTGCAGAGTGGGTAACTGCATGAATAAATGGATTTTTATGCAGTCACCTAGATGTCATGTGTAAATGCATCATTTTCATAAACAAGAAAGAGATTTTGAAGGCACAGCATCGATGCCGATATTGTTTATTATTTTCCTTTTTCTTTTACTAGGTTGATTATTGTTTCATGCATGGGGTTTTATTTAATTGATTAATATAATTGGTGGAAGGGGTTATCCTAAAATAACATGCCTCATTCAACTATCCTATTGTCTGGAGTGTTTTCTTATCACTGTGACGATGGCAGTCTTTGCAGTGGCATTGATCTGGAACATTTCTGTATCAACTTTATTTGGATGGATCCCGAAGTGTCTTAATATTTACATAGAAGGGTCGCGTCACCAGCTACTTCTGAGGTGAAACAGCAGTTATTTAACATGACCCAGCAACACTACTCAGGAGTAGAGAACAGGAAGTGAAAAGTGACTTCATGAATTGAAACTACTGGGTGAATTCTAAGTAGGCAGAATTTAGTTAACCAATTTTTAATTTGGTCAGAGCACTTGGCTTGACACACTGGATCTTTAATGACCACAAGAAGTCAAGACCTTGTTTTTTTTAAAATCTCATCCTAAAGTAAACAGCTCTGATAAGACAACACCTCCTAACTTCCTGCTGGAGCACTGATTAAATAACAGCTCTGAGGGAAAACTGCCATCAAATGACTCTCCAGCACCATTTCTTGCAACACCTGGGTTTTCCTGGATGTTTTCTAAAAGAGTTCTTGACTTTTCTTAGCTGATGAGATCTGACACAATCAGAACCCAGGGTGGTAGGATTGTCAGGTTAGCCCTCTGTAGAACATTGTTACTTTGCTCTGCTTTTTCCCTCAGAAAAGTAGCTGATCTACATTTTAAACAACACTCTGCCCTGGTCTACACTGGGAGGGGAAGAGGGAGGAATCGATCTCAGTTACGTGAATAACATAGCTGAAGTCGACGTACTTAGATTGACTTACCGTGGTGTCTTCACCACAGTGAGTCGACTGCTGCCGCTCCCCTGTCGACTCCGCCTGCGCCTCTCGCGGTGGTGGAGTACAGGAGTCGGCGGGAGCACGCTCGGGGGTCGATTTAGCGCATCTAGACTAGACGTGCTAAATCAACCCCTACTGGATCAATCGCTGCTCGCCAATCCTGCGGGTAGTGTAGACATACCCATAGTTGGGAGTTCAGGGTGGGATTTTGAAAACGGCCTAAATGATTTGTGAACACAAGTCCCATTCACTTTCAATCAGATTTGTGCTACTAAGTCGTGTAGGCACTTGAAAATCCCACTCTTACTCTATACATCCCTGAATAGAATTAAGGGGTCTGAAGAGACAAGAAAAGTGTATCATGTTTGGCTCACCCTCAGGTACAGTCAATTCTATTGGCAGGTAGTCTGGAAGTGGGGGAAACGCTTATGGTTTCATACTATAACGAGAGACATTTTTTTCATTGATACTCAAAAGGATTTTTATGGCAGATGGTGATGAGAAGTCAAGAGAAAAATATTTGGGAGTTACTGTTTAATGAAACAACCCAACATTCCTCCAGTTCAGAACTTCAAATTCTGTCATTTTGATTTCCAAATATAGGAACAATAGATAGAGCATATCTCAAACTCACACTGCAGATTACTCAGGAAATATACCCACGCGGGCAGCAAACATATGTAATATTTCAACATATGACAGTCAAAAGGCTGGCAGCAGTGTACACTGAAGGCTTCCATTTCCCCAAAAGTGCTGGCTGGTGTGGTGTTTTCTTTCTCAGGCTATGCTGTCTGTAATCTTCACAGGAACCTGAAAGACTTTCCCGCTGCTGAGCGACAACAAAGCAGCATCATAAATCGAATCTCAACACTCTGTAGTGACAATATTTGTTAAATAATGCCAAGTGTGACCTAAGTTGAAACAACTGGACCCTTAGGAGTTATAGCTGCACTCGAATCAAGATTCAGAAGGTGATGAGAAAATGTTTTATTTGTTAGCTTCTTTTCCCCCCATTAGCTGCGTGTTGGTACCCACCTATATCGGAATTCATTTTAATTTCTGTTGCGATTTTATAGAGACCTTGTCAACCCAAAATTGGAATGGAAGAAAGGAGGAAGATGTTTATCTCATAAGGGCCAGGGAGGAATGTATCAAGCCATCCCACAAAGGAGACTTTATACTCCCTATCTACTTACTCCCTGTGTCCGAAGGGAGAGAGTTTATCTCTAATTCTGACAATTATTGATTTGATAAACAAAGTTGAAAATTGTTTTTAATTATGAAAAATACTTGGTGGGAAGAGTCCAGGGTCTTGGGCAGATTTGTTCCTCTTTGGGTGGGGGGGGGAGGAGGCTTTTGCCAGATATTCCTATGTGCATTCCAGCCGATTGCTTTTCTCCCTGGGGTTCTGTGGAAGATCAGGCGGAACAGTGCCAAGTTTCTGCTTGTGGTCTCAACCTGGGTTCTTACTTCTGGCACGCTGACATTCTGGACTTGGCACTGAGTCCCTTAGTCCTTCTGCCCAATCTACTTTCTCTCCTGTCTCAGAGCCAAGGCCAGATATACCTCCCAGTCTGAGGTCCCTGTGTCTGATGCACGGATGCTGGCCAAATGAGCAGTTTGGACTGTGATTATTCTGTGGACGTCCAGGAGAATCTGCTGGAGAAGGAAATCTTTCACCAAAAATCACAGCTGTATTAAGTGGAGGTGGTTTCTCTCTCTTTGCTTTCTCTCTCTTTCTCTTTTCTTTCTTGCTCTCTTTTTCTTTTCTCTCTCTTTGCTTTCAGCCTGCAGCGATGACACTCTTACAAAGACTTACTTCTCATGTTCTCACTGGTTTTGGAACTGCTCCTGTCCTAGGACCTAGTGTGTGGTGCTCACTAAATTGTTGGGACCGTAATGAGGGACATCGTTAGGAATGTTCCCTACACCATCTGGCAGGGAAGAGATTGTGTTCCCAGTGGTGATTGCATCAACTCGAATAGCACCTGAGATCCAGAAATACATGGCTCACCAACTGTGCGTGGTTTCCCAAATCCTTATCTATGGCACTCTCTGCATTTCACCTCAATCAATCAGTAGATCTGTCAGTATTTTTCTGACAGTTGCTACTAGGGGAGTTTAGGCAGGTAGAATGGGATAAGTGTAGTAATAATCTCAGGTAATTCAGCACCTCTCTACAGAAGGATCCCAAAGCATTTTACAGAGACTTGGGGGCCAGATTCTTCCTTCAAATTACATTGTTGGTGGTTGAAGAGGAACTGTGCAATAGCTGGAGTAGCTGGAAAAATTCTGACCAAGTCACTTCTTGGGAGAGTCGAGTGGCTCAGCATTTCTAAGCGGTGTATCCACTGCTGCTACCACCACACACCCACTCACGACCAATTGCTATTTGGTCCTGTGCGTTTTTGGATTGTTCGCCTATTGTTGAAATCTGGCCACCTTTGTGATGAAATGCAGCAGCTGTTCAACACTAGAAGTGGTGGAAGTGAAGAATAACATCTCCAGCTGATGAAACTTAAGAGGGCATATTAGATATGCAAAATGTAATTAAACAAGATGCAGTAGGGTGAAATGACTAAAAAGAAACAATCTCATTTGTGCCCCCCCAAAAATAGAACAGGAGAAAATTTGCATCACTTAAGTACACAATCTTTGCCTGAACCAGATGTTGCTGGAGGAACTCCTCATTTGTTTAGTATCAACAAGCAATTCCTGTAGATTTCGCCCAGCAGTCTCATGCAATTTTGAACTGATGTTTGGAGAAACAGATCCAAGTCTGCTTCTGAATCCTTTCCTTTTGGAGCTGTCTACTTCAATTTTCTTCCTGTACGTTTTTAATTTTTGTGGAACTAAACACTGAATTTTTCTTCCACCATTCTGTAATCTCCCACCTCCTCTTTTATGTTTGTGAGAGCATTCATAGAACATAGAAATGTAGGACTGGAAGGGACCTTGAGATCTCATCAATGCCTGCCCCCGGTGCTGAAGCACGACTGAGTAAACCTAGCCCATTCCCAGAGGCGGATTAAGGTTTTGTGGAGCCCTGAGCCAGAGCAAGTGTGGTGGGGCCCTCTCCACCCATTCCCCCTGCAATCTTGCAGCTAAAAAAATAGTTAGGGATTATTTTTCTCGTACATGGGAGTAATTCAGATCTACCTGTCTGTCAATTATCTTGGAAAGGAGAAAGACAATGGGCTTCTCCTTTGCAAGCCTTATATGGTGCATTGCTTAGCATCATCTGCATGTCTGGACAATATGGCTAAAGTCATTAATCATTTCAAAGCCCACAGAAAACAGGAAGAGGCAGGACATCTTGGGTTCTCCCTTGCAATGGTCCCTAATTGACAACTCTCTCTTCCAGCCAGAGAAGCCAGATTGTCACTGAATGAGGCTTGTGCAGACAGTGGTGATTTTGCATTGCAAGGGTTTGTTGCAAACGTGTTTTTCTGTGTATTAATCCATCCTTATGGTTTGGCACTCCCACCGTTTCACTTTGGATTCTCGGTTAACACTACAGATTGTCAGAGTCATTCTCCATTAAGAGCACCAAGCTTCACAATGAAACCAAAAACTTCACATTCTTTTGCTGCTAACGTCAGGTTCACTAGACGTGTTTCTGAACCTTAGCAATCTTCTTGATGGAGTTGGCCTGAGTTTTGAGCTCATAAATCTGGGAAGTTTTATGTGCTTTCATGTTTTGTTGCTAATATTCCATACAGCTCTATCCAAAGCATTCTTCTTAATTGTCTTGTTGCCCTTTTTATACTTCATGCTTATCAAGTCATTAAAACATGATCTCTGATAGAGAGTGGAGTGCTGGTCTTAGGTTAGGGTCAGTGTTGATATTTCATATGTTATTTGCTTTTTACTATTTGTCTAGGTGCTTACATGGTCCCATCACTGTAATATCTGAGTATTAATGAATGTACCCTACTCTCACTGCTGTGAGGTAGGGAAGTGCTATTATCCCTATTTTTCAGACCGAGAGATTAAAGTGGTTTGCCCAGTGTCACATAGAGTCACTTGGCCAAGGTAGCCTTTTCCTGCAATTGGGAAGCTGAGTCTGTACCTAGAATAAGCAGGTCTTATGCTAAGCGTTGGTTGGATACAATATCTGGCTAAGCCTTGAATGGAGTTAATACTGCAACCCCTACCACTTCTAGAACAAAAAGCTGCTTAAAAATCAGTTCTCCTCTTCCACATAGGGTGCCACACCTGATGCCTGGAACGAGAGAGGTTTCATTTACAAATAGCTAACAATAAACATTTTCAAATGAGATATTACAGGTCTGAGCCCTGGCTTATTATGCAGAGTAGACATACCCTTGGAGTCAGAGTACCTAACTAGCTTGCTGTTAAACTGCTGCTATTTTTTAACTGCCAAGACAGCCTTCGTATGAACTACTGGCTGTGTGAAAATCTTATCAGTATCAATGGGAAAAGTGAAAGCTCATTCAGCATTTCCCTACACTGCTCTTGACTTTGGATTTCTCTCTGTACATCAAGTGACCTCTGGGGTTCACCTCAGGTTACTTGGGAGGCATTGCAAAAATCCCTCATTTGTTTAATATCAACAAGCAATTGTTTCAGACATCACTCAAGAGTCACATGCAATCATATAACCCGTTCTTACACATGTCCCAGAACTCAGCCGCACACTCTCCAAAATGTAACCGGGCATCTGATAATGTAAAAGAAGAAAAAACAAATGGAATCCATGTTAAATCCAAAGCTATTGTATAAATATTTTTTCATGTAGAGTTAAGATGCAAAATTTCTTCATCTCAGAAAAATAAACAGGAATTACATAGGATTTTATATGCTCTCCTTTAGACTTTTTTTAAAAAACACAACTCCTCATTGTTATTCAATGGAAATCATCCTTCAGGGCAAGGAATACCTTGCAGGCCAGGAGAATTTTAAGGTAGCTGTGACTGTATAAATAACTTTTTAACTACTGTTTTACTGAAAGTAGTTTTTATTGTAAACTGTCAGGGATTGACACTGTCTTGTACAGCACTGGGAACATTGTCAACACCTAAAAATAATAATAAATAATTGCATTTTCATAACTAGACCAATGTACAATACAAAAAATAGTACTTTTAAAAACAATTGTTTCTTGCCAACCCATCCCTTCTCTGGACTTTCATTCAGGAAGGGAGGAATCATGAAAGTTCATATGAGGTTTTGTTTCTGATCTTGACCAATGAAGCAAAAAAGAAATGCTGTCATAGTAGCAATGGGTACATCTGTAATATATGCTGTGTGTAATGCCAAGTGTCTGTACTCAACAGGTAATGATGATGCAGTTTGAAAGATTGTCTAATGATTTATGTTTTTATGCTGCACTCATCACCATAGTATCTGATGCCTTACCTGATTGTCTGTGGAAGATGGCATCAAATTCAAGGTGCCACCCGAGGATCTGGATATAGTGTCCTAGATTCTAATTATGCAAAAACAAGGGGCTTAATCCGCCATTGCCTTGCACCTGGTTAGTCATTTACACCAGTTCATTTTGATGTGATAGCACTTTACACCCACATTGCAGTGGTGTAAGTGACTGCACACAGTGCAGGTCAAAGGAGAATAAGTCTCCTATGTGTGGCCTGTGTTCTAGGCGGATGCCTTTCTGCAGCCTGCTTTGCCCATGTCTCTCTTGTGGGAGCGTTGTGGGAGGACCCTCTGCTAGGATCTTGGTGAAGGGTATTTTTAATGTTTCATGAAATAGAGCCAGCTTCCAATAACCTTACTCACATGGAATAGCATCTTATTTCGCAAGCAGTCCTGTGGATTTCAGTGGGGTTGTATGATAAGTACAGTCCTATTTGGTGTAAGTAAGAGTGACTGAACCTAACACAATGTTTCTTCGTGAAAAGATCCTGCTATTTCCACAAATGGCACCAATCAAAGCAAGTGGAGAGCTGGAATAATGTGCAGAATTTTCAGGGAACTTGTTGGGTTTGGGGCAGGAATGTAACTTTGATTTGGGCTTGAGTGTGTCACTTTCTGCCATGTCCAATATCTCAGTGGACCTTCATTACTGAATTGTGTTCAGAGTCTTGAGATAAGTCTGTCCGGTAGATAATTTCTCTATCAGAATTTTTGCCTTATATTCCAGAGAGCATACTTTAAAAATTAGTCCTCCTATTACAGCTGCTTGAAAGAGTAATGGGTGATCCTCTCTACACTGCAGCTGTTGTTTCATGTGTAATATGACCCCCATATTATGTCAGTGGAGCGAATCAATGCTTTCTCTGCCCAATCAAAGTCTTGAGCTTATGTCAGTCCCTGTGTTGACTCGTCTTTTGCAATCAGGAGTGAATTAAAATGTACTTTCAGAACTACCTGGAGGAAAGCTTACACAGCATCTGTCAGCTCTTTCTAACCTTAGCAAGGTCTATTTACCTTTGCTTTTAAAAACAAATGCAAACCTAGAACATGAATTATCAACCTTTAAAAAAGAACTTCTCCCTACCACCCATAGGAATCATGCAAAAATCTCATTCTAACTATGACATTAAGATCATATTCAGCCTCCACTAGGAAAATGTAATTTTAAGGGGTCTCAGTGCATATCTGGTTTTGAAGGTGCCTGAGAATATACAGAGCTATGGATATTTAAAACAAATACTAGAATTACGTTCAGTGGGTTTCCTTTTAATGTTCATGATAGTTTCTACAATGTAAATACATTAATAAGAGGTAAAAGTAACCCTGTATAAATAATACCAAACAATAACCCAAAGTAAGGCTGTTACATGCAATATACATAGTCTAAGAGTGCAATGAGCCATGCACGTGTTGGTTTGGGAGTGTCTGTTGCGTGTGTGTATGTGTGAAAAGTTTGCATTTATTTTTTGTATTTATGGGTGTGTGTACAATTATTAGCAAGATATAATGCATGTGGAAAATACAGCATGTGGTTGTATGAAACAGAGAACTTATTTTCAGACACTGTTCTCTTCATCTGTTGGTGTAGGTCTGTGATTCTATACCGGATGGCGCTTTCTTGCCATTTGCTGCTTTTTCTCACCTTTCAAAACTGGACACATGGCTTTTGGGTACAGGTACACAATGATGAGTGTGGTCTCAGAGCTTGGATACACACATTCTCACTACTGTTTGCCACCCTGGCTGCATTGGACAGACATTGGCTATAATGAACAATTTTGCTGAATTATGTAGATTTCAAAGTATTTTTCTATTCTTACCCATTTTGTACACCCCCAAACACTGTTGTGCGCACACACATAATAGTAGAAGTAGTACTGTGTTTTTCTCACCATTTGAGACACATATAGTGAAAATTACATATAATTTGTTTTACGGTAGTTTCCAGAGGCCCTGACCAAGATTTAAGGGCCCATTGTGCTAAGCACCATACACATATGGAGAGACCGTCCCAAACCACAATATAGAGCGCTACTATTTTGAAACTATGGCTCACGTAATTTCTTCATATCAAAGCTACAGGTTTAGAGTACTTGATCAAAACATGATCATATTCCTCAACACCTAAGTATTTTTATTATGATTAACTGGTCCCATTCTGCTTCACCATATGAAGAACCTTGGAATAAAAAGTGGTTGTTCTTTGGTGCACGAGCATCATGAAAGAATGGCAAAATGAGCAGCCCACAAAAGAAAATGGCATCTTAGAATTCACGAGATAATGTCTGACTCTGCTTGGTACACTGGTGAAAACCACGTGTGGTGGAAATACAGTGAATGAACCTGCAGGTATGACTGATGGGAGCTCACAACATTATTGTCCATCTCTCTGTGGAATCACTATCAAAAAGAGGTAAAACATTATGCAGTTTAATCTTCTAAAATTAGATTAAGGTTAAGGTTAAATTAATTTAATCTTAGATTAAGATTAAATTAAGGTAAAAGGAGTTCCAGCACCTTGAAACATCCCAGCAACCAGTGTAATATGTAGTCTGGTGGCGTAGCAGAGGCATCAGGTGAACCACAGAACAATCTGAGGTAAAAGAGGAACACAGGAAGATTTTCCACATTGGCTAAGAATATCAGCAGTCCCTCAACAAGCAAACACCATCACTACTTCATTGTTATCAAGTGCAGAGTCTTAAAGTTTTAGTTCATTTTAGTCTCCCTATGCTTTAAAAGTGCCACCATGTAGAGCATTCAAAAGCAATAACAAGTCTGGTAGAACTTTTCAGTGAGTAAATGAAAGATTAGCAAGACAAGGTGGGTGAGGTAACATCTTTTAGTGGAACAACTTCTGTTGGTGAAAAAGACAAGCTTTCAAACTACACAGAGTTTTTCTTCAAATTTGGGAAAGGTACCTCACCCATCTTGTCTCTCTAATATCCTGGGACCAACGTGGCTACAACACTATTGTAAATAACTGAAAGATTGGCAGGAAGAAGTAGTGATCATAGTTTCTGCTAACTGTGCTTGGGGAAAGCTTTAGACATAGTGCCATATAAAAAGTCAAGGTCAACAGCTGCAACTCTTCTTTCACACCAGTGTAAACCATGAGTGAGTCCACTGAAGTCAGTTGAGTTCCACTGATGGAAAACCACTATACGAGGAGACTCAGGGATACCGTATGTATCTGGGAAGAAGTACTGGTCCACATCAACTAGCTTGAAGATGGGTTATGAGTGGAAATTGGGTTTCAAACCAGCTTGTCTTCAGCATCTTAGCTGCGTACTTCGGGCAATAACAGGAGATAATTTTTGTCCTCATCTAAATATTGTGTTTTAGACCAGGAAATGCACAAACTTTTGCCCTCCTCAGAGATCATTCTACTCATTATGCAGTCTGATAAAAGTTCTCAAGAGAATAATGGTCCTGAGCTCCTTGAGTAGCAATTAAAAAGGGGTTTTTTTTGGAAAGCAAGATAACTCTTTACTAGAAAGTGTGGGTGTAAATTCACTTCCATAATTCTTAACAAAAGTGGCATTATGTAATTCATTTAATCATTATCTACTTCCATAGGTAGCCTGCAGTATCTTGAAATCCTGCCTTTTCTTATTTCCTTTTCCTCTGTTAATGTTAGTAATGACATTGTCTTTAATGAGAGCTATAGAGTTTGCAGACCTTCCGTTTATTGGGTGTTAGCTTATACATTTGCTTCCACACAGGGCCGGCTCTGGCTTTTTGGCCGCCCCAAGCAAAAAAAAAAAAAAACCTGTGGCCGGAGCGCGGGTGCAGGGGGACCGGCTGGGGGGGGGGGGGGGGGGAGGGAGCGGGCGGGAAGGGGGCGGCCAGGGCTACAGCAAGGGTGCTGCCATGCGGCCCCTCCCGCTGTGCCGCCTCCTGCCACCTGCCGCGAGGGCGGGGAGGAAAGAAAGAGGACTGCCCTTCAGGGCGCTCTGGTTCTCTGCGCCGCCACCCCCTACAGGGCGGCCAGAGCAGAACAAGAACAAACAAACAAAAAGCGGCCGTGCCGCCCTAGGATTGGGCAGAATGCCGCCTCCAACAATCTGCCGCCCCAAGCACCAGCTTGCTCAGCTGGTGCCTGGAGCCGGCCCTGCTTCCACACCCTTGTGTTTTCCCTTCAATAACCGATAATTCATTTGCACTTTGTTCCTCAGATTCTAAACGTGTCCATCATTTCCTCTAATAACTGAACAGCCATTGCCAAAAAGACAAGGAGATATTTTTTCCAGTTCATTGTACATGATATTCTCAAAGGCTAGAGACTCCCTGGAAACATCAAAAGGAACTACTATTTTCTGTCTCTTACAACATCTTATGGAAGACATATGGCCAAAATCACCTCTGTGTTGTGATGTATTGTTTCCCGCAGGTAATCGAGTGCCTTCATATCATTAAAGCAGTGCTAGGCTTGGTCTATACTACCAACTTATGTCGACATAACCATGTTGCTCAGGGGTGTGGAAAATCCACATTTCTGAGTGACGCAGTTATACCGACCTAACCCCTGGTGTACACAGCGCTCTGTCAATGGGAGAGCTTCCTCCATCAACATAGCTACCACCTCTCAGGCAGGTGGAGTACCTACGCCAATGGGAGATGCTTTCTCGTTTGCATAGGTAGCATCTTCACTAAGCGCTACAGCAGTGCAGCTGCAGCACTGTAAGTGTAGACAAGCCCTGATACTCAAGACACCTGATTTCTAGTCCTGGCTCTGCCACTGGTTCATTGTGTGACTGTGAGTAAGTCACTTGACTTCTGTGTGCTATAATATCCCCATTGTAAAACAGGGATGCTAATCTCTCCTACCACATTGAAGTTTAATGAATGTTTGTAAAGTGCTTTGAGATCCTTGGATGAAAGGTTCTAATCAAAGGGAAAAGAATTATTTTACCCGGAGTACTCAAGAGAATTGCTGAGAGGGAGAACACTATACACTAGAGCTGCACTAAACTTTTGTAACAGATCCTGTAAACTCAAGATTACATTTGCTGAGTAGTTTGTGAATTTAGTAAACTTGGGCTGTGTTTGAAGCAAACCCTGCCTGGGCTATGTCATGTTTTCATCTTCGTGGTTTAGTAGAATCAACCTGTGTTTCCAACCTGAAACCAGGCAAAACTCTGATATTTTAGCTGAGTTTTGCATGTGTTTCCTGTAAACAGGGCCGGCTCCAGGCACCAGCCAACCAAGCACATGCTTGGGCTGGCACCTTGTAAGGGGCTGCCAATCTTGGGGTGGCGGGGCGGCACTCTGGGTTTTTTGTTTTGTTTTGTTTGTTTTGTTTTGGCGGGGCAGCGCTCGGGTTTTTTTTTTGTTTGTTTCGGCAGGGCGGTGCTCGGGGGGGAGGGAGGAGTTGTTACAGCGGGGCAGTGCTCCGGGTTTCTTTTTGTTTCGGCGGGGCGGGGCTCGGGGTGGGGGGGGGGAGTTAGCGTGGGCTTGGGCTGCAGCGTATTTTGTGTGGGGGGGGCGGGGGGGGGGGGGGGTGGGGGTGGTTAGGGGGGGGGGGGGGGGGCGC